>NC_044054.1:31586783-31904283 GCF_902167405.1 Gadus morhua
CATGTGGTCCAATCTTTAAAAACAACTCACAACACAACAGTCGTGCTGCGCTGAGCGGCGGTTCTCGTCTTGGCCACCAGAGGCCGCTGCTCAGGCTGCTGGGCAGATGCATAATATTAGGTCCTTCAGACTTAATCCCATTCAGTTCTTTATGGAAACAACATAAAAATAAGAGGGAGGATTTAGAAAAGTTTAATAAATGACAATAGCTATCTCCTCTCTGCCGCAGTTTTGCAGCAATTAAATCTACAATTACATTTTAAACATGTATTTTATTTACCTTTAGACAGTTGGTATTTGTCTTTTGAACCTCTGAATTAAACAATTCCCTAAGCTTAAAACAACAAAGCTACATAGACGGATGCAGGGTTAGAGTTAGAGTAGAGGTAGAGTTAGAGTTAATCATTAACTCATGTTTATCCACGTGTCTGCTGCATGAAGGCGTTGCAGTGGATTTCATCCTCACTGCATTTAATAGAAACAGGGTTCTGCAGATATGCTAAAGATCGGTTCTCCTCTCCCTGGGAAGATATACTGTGACACACGCAAGTGCCAGCGATTTATTGGTCCTTCACTATGGGAAAGAGTGACATCCCTAAAGAAACAATGCATTTCCTTTGTAGAAAAACTGCAATACCTTTAGAGAAATACTGCAATACCTTAAGGGAAACACTGCAAAACCTTAAGAGAAACACTGCAATACCTTAAGAGAAACACTGCAATACCTTTAGAGAAACACAACAATACCTTTAGAGAACCACTGCAAAACTTTTATACGAAAATTGCCTTGAACCTTGTCATTACTCTCCAGGTCGAGAAGATGGATCTCCAAGCTGACAAGCGGTTCCACAACCTGACGGTGGAGCAGGTCCAGGCGCTGGACCAGGTGCTTACGGAGGTGCTGCCCATCTACGGCCGGGGGAACTTCCCCACGCTGGAGGTGCGGGCCAAGGACATGATCCGGGGGGTGCGCGAGCGCCTGGCCGAGCGGAGCATCGTGGTGCGCGACGTGCGGCTCAACGGCGCCTCGGCCAGTCACGTGATGCTGCGGGACAACGGCCTCGGCCGCCGCGACCTGGACATCGTGTTCGGCGTGGACGTGCCCCGCCAGGAGGACTTCCAGGTGATCAAGGAGGTGGTGCTGGGCGTCCTCAGGGACCTCCTGCCCTGCGGCGTCAACCGCAGGAAGATCACGTGGCTCACCATGAAGGAGGCGTACGTGCAGAAGATGGTGAAGGTCTTCAACGAGCACGACCGCTGGAGCCTCATCGCGCTGTCCAACAACCGCTCCCAGACGGTGGGCCTCCGCTTCGTCAGCTCCCTGCGGCGGCAGTTCGAGTTCAGCGTCGACTCCTTCCAGATCATTCTGGACCGCATGCTGGAGTCGTACTGGGAGAGCGACAGGAAACAGGAAGGCCGGACGGAGCCGAAGGAGGAGAGGTCGGCGGGTCTGGATCAGCGAGTCTTGCCGCAGACAGAGGCGGCGGAACCTCTGATCGCTCCAGGTCAACCTGAAGCTGAGGGAAGGGACTTAACGATGGAGAGGGGAGGAGGAGACCAGTGGGAGAGCCCGGGTGACGCTGGGTCTGAGAAGGATCTCCTGGAGCCGTTGGCAGAGCCTGTGAGTGGACCGCCTGACATCCAGCAGATGGCAGAACCGGAGAGTGCTGGATCCCAAGGGACTCAGAAAGAAGTAATGGTGGAAACGATTAGAGATGACCCATTGGGAGAGGTTGTCCAGTTAGATATTGGGGGGGAAAAGGTGGAGGAGGAACCCAATCAAAGAAAGCCTTCTTTGGTTCCATCGTCCGCAGACGTCATGGACCCTTTGCCGAAGCAGGTCTCTCGGAAACCACCGAAGACCGAAGAGTTGTTTAAGTCAGAGTCTTTGATAGAAGCGACTGCCCTGCACCCAGAAATATCTCTGAGCGTAGATCCGGGTGTGATCCAGGTCCAACGTAAGGAAGGTGCTGGATCCAAAGCAGGTCCGTCCGTCCTCAGGATTAACAACGAGTCTATCCTACAAGATCCAAGTCTGGAAGGTTCCTTCCCTCCTCCGGCCAAGAAAACCTGCAGCAGCTCCCAGGGCGCCGTGCCAAAGTTCTGTCCTTCTCCGATCCTCCAGAGGAAGATGTCCCGCAAGACCCTCATCAAGTCCCCCCCTCCTCCCCCCCCCGAGGAGAAGTGGTCTCTGCTGACGGAGATGACCACACAGCTGTTCCCTCCCATCGAAATACCGAAGACCCTGCAGCCCCGGGCGGACGGCGTCGAGGACCACCGCTCCAGGTCCCCTTCCCTTCCGGACCCCCAAGGCTCGGGACCCCTGGTGGAACGTGTCGCGGTCGGCCAGGCGGGTCCCTCACCAGAAGTGACCGTCGTACCACAGAGTGCGGAACACAGGCACAACGACCCGCTCCCCTCGACAGAACCTCTGGACTCCGCCGCCGCCCCCCGAGGCGTCGAGTCTGCAGCCCCGCCGACCGGGCTGACCTATCAGAACGCACCGACGGACGTGGCGGCGCCCGCCGCCGGCGTGGGGTCCTCCTGGGCGGGGGTCGGAGGTGAACCCCTGGTCACCGTGGCGGCGGAGTGCATGTACGGCGACTTCCAGCAGGCCATGAACCACCTGCGGGGCCGGCTCATCGCCACCCACAGCCCCGAGGAGATCCGGGGCGGGGGGCTGCTGAAGTACAGCGACCTGCTGGTGAGGAACTTCCGCGCGTCCAGCGAGGCGGAGATCCGCTCCCTGGAGCGCTACATGTGCTCCCGCTTCTTCATCGACTTCCCCGACGTGGCCGTGCAGCAGCGCAAGATCGAGGCCTACCTGCAGCGGCACTTTGTGGGCGGCGGCGACTGCGAGGCCAGCCGCTACGACTTCCTGATGACGCTGCGGCGGGTGATCGACGAGAGCACCGTGTGCCTGATGGGCCACGAGCGGCGACAGACGCTCAACATGATCACCGTGCTGGCGCTGCGGGTACTGGGCGAGCAGAACGCCATCCCCAACACCGCCAACGTCACCTGCTTCTACCAGCCGGCGGCCTACATGGCCGAGCCCATCTTCAGCAGCTACTACTTCCCCCAGCCCCAGCCCCAGCTGGTGTACCACCACCCGTACCCCCTCCATGTGCAGCTGCCCTCGGGCCTGGTGTAGCGCCGGCGGCACGGCCCTTCGCATGTCCGCTGCACAGGGTTGCATTGTGCTTGAAGCCCTCATGGGTTGAGGAGGAACTGGCTAGCATGGGCGCAGTTATGTGGAACGCTTTAACCCAGCTCCTGTCTGTCTGCACGGGCTGAGGACTGGGGAGCGCTGGGACAAGGAGGTATACTCCAGCAGCTCTTTTGTCTGTCTGAGGGGAGGGACGGTTTCACTGCGAAGGAAGACGGTTGCTATTTCGGCCGGGCTTTGAAAGAACCACTGATTGAAGGGTTCTAGTGTGTGAGGCGCGGAGCAACGGTCCTCAGAACCTCTGAAGGAAACTCTCTCGTAAGATACTTGATAAGATGGTCGCGTATCAATTGAAGATGAATTTAGCTAATCAATGTTTAAATAGGTTTTGAAGCCCATACATGCCTACTTGAGTATATGGATGCATACTCTAAGAAGAATCTTGACTTATCTTAGTGGAGTGGTATCAAATATACATATGTCAGCATGTATGTTTACTGTATAGGAAAAATAGATAATCCCTACTTTGTTAAGAAATTGCAAGATTTGTCTCTCGTGCCACAAAGAAGTTGGTTTAGTCTCTTTGTTTGTTGTCTTGGTAGATTCGATTTTGCCAACTTTCACCGTAGTCATTTTTAATAGATATCGTCTGTGTATTAAGTGTTGACAGTAGTTATGGAAATTGTCAATGGAAAATGGGTGTGAACACATATCAAGATATGCTCCTTCTTTACTTTGTTCCTGTTCGTTCTCGTTCTTCACTGTGCTCGTGTGTTTCGAGCACAGTGTTAATGTCGATGGTTGTGAGTGGTGACTACGTGTCGTTGGGTGTTTACAGGTATATTCGTCTTCCGCCTCAAGCGTCTCCCGCTGAGTCCTGCATTATGTATTCTGCTCAGAACTTCCGGTCCTCAGATCTGAACTATACTTCATATTTGTCACTCAAAGACATTGGTCCATCTCATCAACTTTAGTGTGCGGATTTCCAATGGATGGTTTGGGTGTGGTTTGGTTGTCAAAGTGATAATAAACACCGTCAGTCAGTACTCACCAGATAACTCAATTATGCTCACACTAAGTTAAGTTGTCAAGCTCTACTTTAAGTGTAAAGTTAAGTGGGGAGGCAGCCTGCTCAGCAAAAAATTGAATTCCAAGTTAGATTATTGAATACTAAATTAGGAACCAAGTTATTTGAGTGTTTGTGCTATGTAAAGTTTAGCTCATGTGCTGAGTAGAGAGAAGTTTAAGTGCCAAGTAGCGATGCGTTTAAGAGATTCCAAGTAGGAACCGATAACCGGTTTTAAATTTCACCATAAATGTTAAACTCCTGTACGGTAATGTACGATCTATTCATATCAGATGAGGACCTCAGACCCTCACTACTAAGACCAGCTCAGCCCCGGGTGGGGGGGGGGGGGGGGGGGGGGGGGGGGGGGAGGAGGAGCGGGTCCGTCCAGTTCAGGCTGAGGAGCTCTGTCGGGATGGATCCAAACCTGGAGAACGAACACAACTCTCTGCTGTGGGAAATCCATGGCTCAGTGGGATCCGAGCAGAAATACTGAATCCATAAAGTTCCAGACAGAGGAAGGCTGACTACGTCATGAGGCTATCACAGCCTGAGAGCTAAATATACTCCCACTGGAACCTTCACCTATGATCAGTCATAGTAATAGTCCTCTTCAATGGGAGGCTTTGACTGAACATGTTAACGGGTGACGGCTCATAAGGGACAACATTGTGTGTGCGTCATCTTTAAGATAGAAGTAATCCACCGATTTGGAAGTGCAGGCCTATGAATTTCCACATTTGCCTCACACATAATTAAAGATTATATGGCATTAGTGGAAATAAACCATTATCTGTATTGACCCAGTAGTCATAAAGACAAAAAAAGTGGAGGAAAATCATTTGGTTAACGTTTTCACCGGCCAAGCACCGTTTCACTCCTCCGCACCGCAGAGTTGTTTGTTGTTTAGAGGTACGTCTAGAACACAAACACATTGGATCGTAAAACACGCAGCTGGGTTTCTCTCCACGTCCGCGCGGCCATTTGTCAGAGTGTGTTCTGACGCGGGGAGCAGGATGAGTCACCGACCAGCACACAAAATGGAAGAGAGAGGAGTGCTCTCAGAGTGAGGGTGAACGAGTGAATCAGGTACGGAGCGCGCAGACCCCCCCCCCGGCCTGCACGGGGGTCCGGACTTGTAAACGATGGCATAAAACTCCCCGGAGCGGCACCGGCGTGTGAGTCAGAGGACCATAGAGACAGGGATGAGGAAGAGGTTGAGGTATCGCCACAAAAAGAGACGCAGAGGCCGGCCTACAAGAGATCAACTTCTTTATTTAAAAAAAAAACACAGAAAAAAACAACTAATATACAATCATAAAGTGTAAAAAAAGAAAAAAAGAATATTAATCACTGAAGTTTATTTCACCTAAATCGATTGAGTCACTGAAAGGGTACCCCTACAAACGCCGTAGATCATCGTATGAAAATACAATTCCAAAGCAATAGTCGGGCGTTGTTCTCACACCACACATAAAGAGCAACGAAAGGCTGACTGTACATCCCTGACTCTATAACCAAGCTCTGCTGAAGACGTGTGGGAGCACCACTCATCCACTGACGCTACTGAGATTACATTTTGTAGTTGGAGGTCATCCCCCCCCCTCTCTCTCTCTCTCTCTCTCTCTCTCTTCTACCGCTCGCACCGTCGCAGGGTCAGAGTCATGCTCGTGGGCAACTCAGAGGTCAGAGGTCAGAGATCTAGGGTTGACCTCTGAGGGCAACGAGGAACCTGATTGGTCGCTGAACCGGGTGACATCACGGGGTCGCGACCACAAGGAAGAGTTCATGAGTTTTTTTGTGACGGCGCCGTCAGCAGCAGGCTCTGTAGGTACCTGCTGCAGACGCTCTGTAGGTGGAGCTCCGGTACTCAGTGTGCTGGTGAGGTGGAGACGATGGAGAGCGCATGAATGAAGGAGAAGGAGATCAGCCTTCGGCTTATAAAACTGATATCCTCCCGACAACTTTATTAGCCAGCTGCCAGAATGATTTAGTGTGCAAAAACAAAATATTTAGTATTCTCGTTAATGAAGAGGTGTTGAGCGCGAGGGACACGACAGCGCTGACAGAGGAGGAGGAGAGGAGGAGAGAGGAGGTGAGAAGAGGAGGAGAGGGGTCCACGGTTGGGCACCAGGGAGGGCGGAGAGAGAGAGACGGGGTCTCGGAAGAAACTTTCAACCGGTGATGTTGAGAGAGTAGGATACAGACCAGATCAAACAAGAACACGAGGTCTCCCATGTACCAACCAGACGAAGGGAACTAAAGGAGGAAGGGGACGAGAGAGGGAGTGACACCCGGGCAACATGGGACTCCACACGGTGGAACGGACCGGTCTAACGTCCACTGGCTCAGGAGGAAGAGACGGCCAGACCCCGGTCCCGTGAAGACCACCTCCAGGACCTAGACCCCCCCCGGGCCCGTGAAGACCACCACCAGCGCCTAGACCCCCCCCGGTCCCATGAAGACCACCTCCAGGACCTAGACACAGCCAGAGGCAGAGCTGGCTGAGGGAGAGACCGCTGCTGTGACGATGTAATGTTTACCTCGAGGCTAGAGAGACCGTGGTCGTGACGATGTAAAGTTGACCTCGAGGCCCACCGGGATTGGAGCCAATGGCAGAGTAGATGACATCATGCCCTACGCTATGAGGGCCCCCTAGAGACCCCGCGATGACCCCCACGAGGTGATGAGGTTTGTGGCTCAGCAGCACACCAGAGGAGCACAACAACAACAAAACACACGCTGCAAAAAAAAAAAAAAAAAAAAAAAAATTGAATGAGCACCGTTTTGTTTTGGCACCTCCCGCCTTTCTTTGGTGTCCGGGGAGCGGAGCGAGGAAGAGGAGGAGGAGGAGGAGGAGGACATAGGATCTACAGTCTGGAGGGGGAGGAGGAGGAGGAGGACATAGGATCTACAGTCTGGAGGGGGAGGAGGAACGGTAGGGCAGAGGAGGAGGTAGCAAAGAGAAGGTAAAGGAGGGGGGGAATGAGGAGGGTACGATGAAGAGGAGGAAGAGAGGAGGGCAGGTGGCTTTGCTTTTTGTTGTCCCCCACCCTCCCGTCACCCTCGACGACGGCTCCTTGGCAACAGACCTCATCTGGAGCACCGGCCGTTCGCTGAGTCGTGACTCAGCCCGTATATGTATATATATATATATATATATATATATATATATATATATATATAAAAACACAACAAACGGTTATCCCTGCAGTGGAACCCAGAGTCTGGGGGTCAGGGTTCAGAGGTCAGGGGGCAGAGGTTAAGGTCGGGGGGTCAGAGGTCAGGGGTCAGTGGTTCCAGCCCATGAGGTGGCTGACCCGGGCCTTCTCAGTCATCTTGCGTACGCGGCCCGACCGCGACTTCCCAAGGTTCAGGGGGTCGTCCTTCGACCTCTGACCCTCGTCGTCCGACTCGTCCACGTACTGGACCGTCCGGCGGCCCTGGTTACGGGTGTTGACGCGGGCCGACTTGGAGCGCCGGGGCCTGCTCGCGCCCCCCGCCGCTCCTCCTGCGGCCCCCTGCTCCGACTCAGACGCCTCCTCCTCTTCCTCCTCGTCCGGCTCCTCCTCTTCGTCAGGCTCCTCCTCCTCATCGTCTTCGCCAGGGTCCTCTTCATTTCCTACAGCAGCGGCTTTCACCTCCTCCGCCTCTTCCTCTTCTTCTTCTTCTTCCTCTTCTTCCTCCTCCTCCTCCTCATCCTCCTCCACCTCTTCTTCCTCCTGCTGGGGCTGCAGCACCACCTCCGCCTCTGCGTCCTCCTCTTCTTCCTCCTCATCTCCCTCTTCATCATCATCCTCCCCCTCTTCGTCGTTCTCCTCTTCCTCCTCCTCCTCCTGTTGCTCCTCCTCCTCCTCCTCCTCCTCTTCCTCTCCGGCAGACTTTACCCTCGCCCTCTTGGGTCTCTGTGTGGGCGTGTCGGGTACCGCCTCTCGTCTCCGTTTGGTGGCGGCGGTGATTGTGGCAACCGCCTTGTTGCCCCTGGCGACGGCAGCCGCCCGGACGGCGGTGCCGCCCTTGGCGTGAGGTCGCGACGGCGGGGGAGGGGGCGGGGCGGACTTGGGGAGGGGAGGAGCCTTGCTGTAGTCGTGGTCACAGCCCTCCACGAACTTCTCCGTCTCAGAGTCGGAGCCGCTGTCCGACGAAGACGAGGAGGAGGACGAGGAGGACGACGACGACGAGGAAGAGGACGAGGAGGAGGAGCCGGAGGAGGAGCGAGAGGAGCCGGCGGTCGCCTCCTCGCTGGCCGCCGCCGTCGCCGCGGCCGCCAACGCCGGGCGTCTCAGGCTCTGTCTGGAGCCGTTGCTAAGGGCGACAGGCCGCTGGGGAACTGAGACACACAAGATGGTTGGTACAACGACGACGACGACAACGACGATGACAGACGATGAACGAGGAGCGCGTCGCTCTATTGAACGCTGACAGGAGCATCGGATCAACAACGGTGAACAAAAACAGAAAGTAATGCATTTAGGGAGAGCTTTTTATTCCCAGGTACCTGTTCTCTTGGCGGGGGGCGTGGCCCGGCTGCGTGAGGAGGTGGTGGGGGGCGGAGCTTGGCTGGCTGAGGTGGAGGAAGAGGAAGAGGAGGGCTGGCTGTCTTCATCCACCTCCACATCGCTGGGGGGAGCTGTGAGAGAGAGAGTGAGTGAGGGGGAGAGAGAGTGGGTGAGGGGGTGAGTGAGTGAGAGATGTCGGAAGTCATCAGATGAAAATAATACGCAATGCATCATGGGTAATAGTTTGTGGCGCTCTAGACTACATAGGGCACCAGATCTGTGCACCAAATCACGCTACTATAAAGGGAAGGATTGAAGGTTTGTGGACACGGCCCCGAAGACACAGGGGGCCACAAACCGTCTCCGTATCACTCATCATCATCCTCCTCCTCATCATCTTCATCACCACTACCATCCTCCTCTTACCCCGGCGCGGCCGTCGGGACGAGGACCGGCTCTTCTTGGAGGAACTCTCGCTCCGGGCCCTCGACTTGTTTGGCTTCGACTTCGACTTCGACTTCTTGGTCTTCCCTGACTTGTGCTTCCCTTTGGGGCTGGAGACAGACAGGCAGACAGACACACAGAAAGAGAGAGAGAGACAGACACACAGAAAGAGAGAGAGAGACAGACACACAGAAAGAGAGAGAGAGACAGACACACAGAAAGAGAGAGAGAGACAGACACACAGAAAGAGAGAGAGAGAGACAGACACACAGAAAGAGAGAGAGACAGACAGACAGACAGACAGACACACAGAAAGAGACAGAGACAGACAGACAGACAGACAGACAGACAGACAGACAGACAGACAGACAGACAGACAGACAGACAGACAGACAGACAGAAAGACAGAGAGAGAGACAGTCGGGAAAAACAGAGAGACAGTCGGACACACAGAGACAAATAGAGAGACAGTCGGAAAAAACAGAGAGACAGTCAGACACACAGAGACAAACAGAGAGACAGACACACAGAGACAAACAGAGAGACAGTCGGACACACAGAGACAAACAGAGAGACAGACGGACACACAGAAAGAAACATGGAGAGAGAAACAGACAGAGACCACAGGGCGAAGGTTATACGGCGAGCTTTACATGTGGCTTATCAAAGCCCCCCCCCACATCACATATGGGCGGTCTCCAGTCGCGGGCGGGGTGGGGGTACCTGGGGGGCGGGCTCCCAGGAGAGGAGCTTCCTCCTGGGCTGTGGAGCCTCTTCCTGTAGCTCAGCCTCTGGCTGCTGCGCCGCTGGTTCTGGACGGCCGACTTGTGGTCCGAGATGATGGAGATGATGCGGCTCTCGAAGTAGGCCGACAGGCTCAGAGTCATGGTGTAGATCTGGAGGGACAGGAGGCACAGTTCACTCTGATATAGTCTCCCTGTAGCTCTAGAGACAGGAGGCACAGTTCACTATAATAGAGTCTAGCTCTAGAGACAGGAGTCACAGTTCACTCTAATAGAGTCTAGCTCTAGAGACAGGAGTCACAGTTCACTCTGATATAGTCTCCCTGTAGCTCGAGAGACAGGAGGCACAGTTCACTGTAATAGAGTCTAGCTCTAGAGTCAGGAGTCACAGTTCACTGTAATAGAGTCTAGCTCTAGAGACAGGAGTCACAGTTCACTGTAATAGAGTCTAGCTCTAGAGACAGGAGTCACAGTTCACTGTAATAGAGTCTAGCTCTAGAGACAGGAGTCACAGTTCACTCTGACAGAGTCTAGCTCTAGAGACAGAAGTCACAGTTCACTGTAATAGAGTCTAGCTCTAGAGACAGGAGTCACAGTTCACTGTAATAGAGTCTAGCTCTAGAGACAGGAGTCACAGTTCACTGTAATAGAGTCTAGCTCTAGAGTCAGGAGTCACAGTTCACTGTAAGAGTCTCTGTAGCTCTAGAGACAGGAGTCACAGTTCACTGTAATAGAGTCTAGCTCTAGAGACAGGAGTCACAGTTCACTCTAAATCTGAGTCTCGGTGTCGAGTAACTAACACACCGAAACACATCTAAATAACTTTGAGCTAAAAGTTAAAAGGAAAGAGGATAGAATCATTGAAATCCTCTGAATGGGTCCACAGAGGACAGCCAGCCAGACGGTCCGAGGGGGGGGTCTCCTACCTGGGACTTCTTGTTGGGGGTGTAGGCCTTGGAGTTGGTGAAGATGAGCCGCACGTCCTTGCTGAACTCCATGGGGTTCTCGTAGTTCCCGCCCACCAGCGTCTCCGACACCGTGCTCAGGTCCATGGGGGTGTCGATGATGTCCCGGTAGTCCTGGACACACAGAGTGAGTGAGTGAGGGGGTAAGTCTTACTGAGTAGAGTAACGTGTTAGCAGTGAGTGAGTCTTACCGGGTAGAGTAACGTGTTGGCAGTGAATGAGTGAGTGAGTCTTACCGGGTAGAGTAACATGTTGGCAGTGAGTGAGTGAGTGAGTGAGTGAGTGAGTCTTACTGAGTAGAGTAACATGTTGGCAGTGAGTGAGTGAGTGAGTCTCACTGAGTAGAGTAACATGTTGGCAGTGAGTGAGTCTTACTGAGTAGAGTAACATGTTGGCAGTGAGTGAGTCTTACTGAGTAGAGTAACATGTTGGCAGTGAGTGAGTGAGTGAGTGAGTGAGTGAGTGAGTCTTACCGGGTAGACAAACAGGTCGACAGGCTGCCTGAAGGGCTCTGAGTCCCGGCTGGTGATCATGTGTCTGATCAGGTCTCTGACCTGGCCCTTCCACGCGTTCACGTCCAGCTCCACGCCCCGCTTCTTAGAGCTGGAGGAGGCCTGGGGAGACACCAGCACACGGGTTAGTCACCGGGAGACACCAGCACACGGGTTAGTCACTGGGAGACACCAGCACACGGGTTAGTCACCGGGAGACACCAGCACACGGGTTAGTCACCGGGAGACACCAGCACACGGGTTAGTCACCGGGAGACACCAGCACACGGGTTAGTCACCGGGAGACACCAGCACACGGGTTAGTCACCGGGAGACACCAGCACACGGGTTAGTCACGGGGAGACACCAGCACACGGGTTAGTCACCGGGAGACACCAGCACACGGGTTAGTCACGGGGAGACACCAGCACACGGGTTAGTCACCGGGAGACACCCGCACACGGGTTAGTCACCGGGAGACACCAGCACACGGGTTAGTCACCGGGAGACACCAGCACACGGGTTAGTCACCGGGAGATACCAGCACACGGGTTAGTCACTGGGAGACACCAGCACACGGGTTAGTCACTGGGAGACACCAGCACCCGGGTTAGTCACTAGGTTAGTAACTAGGAGACACCAGCAAACGGGTTAGTCACTAGGAGACACCAGCACACGGAAAGTCACCGGGAGACACCAGTATACGGGTAAGTAACTAAAATACACCATCACAGCTGTTAGTAACTAGGTTAGTAACTAGGAGACAGCGGCACACTGGTTAGTAACTAGGTTAGTAACTAGGAGACACCAACACACTGGTTAGTAGCTAGGTTAGTAACTAGGAGACACCAACACGCTGGTTAGTAACTAGGAGACACCAACACACTGGTTGGTTACTAGCAGCTGTAGTGAAGATGGACGCTGTATTAAACCGGTCCACCCTTCATCATGACGGAGTCTCTTACCCGGTTCCCAGAGGACGTCCCCGGGGTGTCTGAGTCCACGTCCACGTCAGCCACCTGCAGACGGACGGACACACAGTTACACCACCCAGAGTTACACCAACCAGACAGACGGAACCAGTTACACCACCCAGACCCAGAGTTACAGAGTGAGAGAAAGAGAGTGAGGAAGTGAGTGAGAGAGCAAGACACAACACCACCGACAGGAGAGTGAAGAGTGACAAACTGTGGAGCAGAACTTGTGGGAGGATCTGGATCACTCACCTCCAGCTCTCCTCCACTGCTGACCTCTGACCTCAGCCTGTGGAACAGATCCAAGATGTCCGTGCAGCTCTGATCCCTGACGGAGGAGCAGAACAAACGCAGCCAATCAGAGACTTACAGAGTCAACACGTGTTCAAAGTATATCAAAGGGGATCATGTTTTAAAGCAGGACCTATTAGAGTAGCTTTAATAAATCTAACATCCAAACATGATTCTGAAGAGCCCAATAATATCCCTTAGGAGCAGGTCGTTTACAGTGGTTCTTGATTTATGCATTATCTTGTTTAATTAACTGCTCTTTAGTAACTGTTCTATAATAAAACGTCCTTTAATAATATTTTATTTTATTATGTAAAGTGTTCATTAGCAAAATAATCCTCAATAAAATGTTACTTCATTACTTGGACTGTTCTTTAGCAAAATGTCCATTAGTAAACTAATTAGTCATTAGTCCATTCATTAATTGTTATTTCATGTGGGGAGTGCCAGAGCCAGTATGTGGGAGGAGCCCCAGGAGGAGGTGGGGGAGGAGTTCGGGGAGGAGCTGGGGGAGGAGCTCCAGGAGGAGGTGGGGGAGGAGCCCCAGGAGGAGCTGGGGGAGGAGCTGGGGGAGGAGCCCCAGGAGGAGCTGGGGGTGGAGCTCCAGGAGGAGCTGGGGGAGGAGTTCAGGGAGGAGCTGGGGGAGGAGCCCCAGGAGGAGCTGGGGGAAGAGCTGGGGGAGGAGCCCCAGGAGGAGCCCCAGGAGGAGCTGGGGGAGGAGCCCCAGGAGGAGCTGGGGGAGGAGCCCCAGGAGGAGCTGGGGGAGGAGCCCCAGGAGGAGGCGCGGCAGGCAGCGTACCCGATGTAGTGCAGCAGGATGTCGGTCACCACCTTAGCGGCGGCCACGATGGGGCTCTGCGGCTCGTTGAAGGTGCGGGCGTTGTGCTCGATGTAGCGCACCTCCCACATCAGAGCAGAGATACGCCTGGAGGAGGGGGGGGAGGAGGAGGGGGGGGGGGGTGGGGGGGGGGAGAGTAGGAGGGGGAGGAGTGAGAGGGGGAGGAGAAGGAGGGACCACAGAATATGAGTCACAGGGAGATTGATTTGAAGAAACACCAATGTAAAAGGTTAGAAAGGTTTCCTAAAAACCTTGCATGAACGGGTGCGTTACATATGAGGGGCTTATTTTGTGGGCGGGGTCGGTCTATGGGTGGAGCTTCCTCTGTGGGCGGGGTCTATGAGTGGAGCTTCCTCTGTGGGCGGAGCCCGAGGCGGCCTACCTATAGAAGCGGTTGTCCAGACGCAGGCGGATGGTGCTGAGGTCGGTGGGGTATGCCACCGCGGTGCAGTAGAGCGGGTAGTCCCGCAGGTCCACGGGCAACGCAAAGGCCTTCGCCACGTCTGGAGGGGGCGGCACGTCGACACGTCAACAAACACGTCAACAAACACGTCAACAAGTCGACAAACACGTCGACAAACAAGTTCACAAAAACATCCCCTAGTCAACAAACACGTCAAAAAAAATCAACCAAAACATCCACAAGTCAACAAACAAGTCCACAAACACATAAACAAGTCAACAAACAAGCGATATCAACACATAAATAAACATGTTACGCTAAGCCAATGCTAACGCCTGCATTCACCCGCGGTGCCGTTAGCCTAGCCTAGCCGTTAGCGTACCTAGCGTGAGGAGGTCCGTGATCCCTTGGAGGACCCGCTCACAGTCCTCGTCCCGGGTGTGGGCCCCCCACTCGCCCTCCTGGGGCTCGTAGAGCAGGGCCACCAGCTCCTCCTCCAGCACCTCCACGCCTCCACCCTCCTCCTCCGGCAGGGCCGCTGGGGAGCACAGAAGGAGAACGTCAGGTGGAGAGGATGGAACGTCAGAACGTCAGGAAGGTTTAGAACGTCAGGAGGTTTAAAACGTCAGAACGTCAGGAAGGTTTGGAACGTCAGGAGGTTTAGAACGTCAGAACGTCAGGAAGGTTTGCAACGTCAGGAGGTTTAGAACGTCAGAACGTCAGGAAGGTTTGGAACGTCAGGAGGGTTTAGAACGTCAGCAGGTTTAGAACGTCAGGAGGTTTAGAACGTCAGGAGGTTTAGAACGTCAGGAGGGTTTAGAACCTCAGGAGGGGTTTAGAACCTCAGGAGGTTTAGAACGTCAGGAGGTTTAGAACGTCAGGAGGGTTTAGAACGTCAGGAGGTTTAGAACGTCAGGACGTTTAGAACGGCAGGAGGTTTAGAACGGCAGGAGGTTTAGAACGGCAGGTGGAGAGGTGAGAAGGTCTGAGGTAGAACCCACCTTCTTCAGGAATGGGCTCCATGTCCCAGGGACTCATCTTCTCCTGCTCCTCGTTGTCCCACCTGAGAGTAGAGAGGGTTGAGTTACTTCTACTACCGTTACCTCCACCCATTCCGTCTGTACTCCATCAGCTCTGCTCCGTCAGTCTGTTACTGACCAGACAGGGTAGCTCTAGAACAGGCTGTCTGCTACTGACCTGACGGGCTGTCTGTTACTGACCTGACAGGCTGTCTGTTACTGACTGTCTGCTACTGACCTGACGGGCTGTCTGTTACTGACCTGACGGGCTGTCTGTTACAGGCTGTCTGTTACTTACCTGACAGGCTGTCTGTTACTGACCTTACTGCGTAGCTCTGTTACTGACTGTCTGTCACTGACTGTATGTCACTGACCTGACGGCGTAGCTCTGTTACTGACTGTGTCACAGACCTGACGGCGTAGCTCTGTTACTGTCTGTTACTGACTGTCTGTTACTGACCTGACGGCGTAGCTCTGTTACTGTCTGTTTCTGACTGTCTGTTACTGACTGTCTGTTACCGACTGTCTGTTACCGACTGTCTGTCACTGACCTGACGGCGTAGCTCTGAAACAGGCTGTCAGGGTACTCCAGCTGCAGTGGCTCCTGGTCCTCCACCGAGCCGAACCACCAGGCGTCGTCGATGATGCTGCGGAACCTCATGCCTGCAGAGGAGGAGAGGTCGCCGTTAGCAACACGGACACACAGTGACACCCAATAAAAACGCTCGCCAACAAGTACTGTTCCATTATGGGTCTGGGCTCCCCCATCAACGACCCTTCAATCACTGTCAATCAGTGCAGGACAACAAAGCTTCACTCACAGGTGAACGGGTCACCTGTATGTAACTGCATGTAATTAACCTACAGAGTGAGAGCTCTGATGCACACCGAGCGATGAGGACTGTTTGGGACTGGTCTCCTTAAACAGGTGTGCACGAGGGCTCGATTCACAGGAAGTGAGGTAGAGGAAGTGAGGTAGAGGAATGGGACTCACCTGGCTGCCAGTTGTGGTCCTTAGCCTCGTTGTAGAACTGCAGCAGGACCAGGAAGTCGATGACATCGGGCATGTCGTGGTACCTGGGGGGGGGAGGGGCCACAGACACATGAACACCTGTCCTCCCGACCGCACCCCGTTCTCCTCAGGCCCGTCATGGCGTCTCTTGGCCCTCTTTTAAATTCAAACTGTTCATTGCACCCTGCACTTTAGGCCCTGCACTTTAAGCAGGCACTTTCATTAGTCTAGGCTTTGTTGGACTATGTTATGATTATGATGTCTTTTTAAACCTATTTATCATTATATGTCTTACATAGGTTTTTTAACTTATATTATCAAATTGAGTGTCAGCACAGTCTTGCAGCGAAGTCAGGAATACATTCCACTGCTTGTTGCACACGTATAACTATGCATGTGACAAAAAAATCATCTTGAATCTCTCTCTCTTCTGACCCAAAGCTCTGATGTATAAGCATCTGCGGGTTGAAACCCAGATATGGCTTCAACCCAGCCCCCATCTGCCCGTAACACCATGACCCAGTGACTGGGGTGCATGGCACGCCACCGAGGGACTGGTCGTGGTTTGCTCATGGGTAAGAATCCCAAGGCAGTCTGAAGGTGTACACCGGACCTTTAGGGGAACGTCAAAACTTTATACGTTTTTCTTTTCTCACAAAATGTCTACAATCTTCAGCGATCTCACGGGACCACATATGCAAATCAGCCGGCCCCAGGAGGGCTGGGCACCCCTCCTGAAGGGGACTCCACCAGTATGAATCTAAGCCCCATGCAGTGCTGGCTCTGGGCTCACTTGAGGGAGAAGGAGTCGCCCGTCATCTTGCCGGAGCGGAGGTCCAGGAAGGCTAGCTTCAGGCAGCACAGGGTGGGGGAGCCGACCTCGTACTTGATGCCCACCACCTTCACAGACTCCTGGTCCTGAAACACACCACAACACCACCTCATTATACATACTATCACTTACAACACCTTCAGACGCCTGGTCCTGAGACACACCACAACACCACCTTCATTACAAATACTATCATTGTACCATACTGTAATGATCATCAAGATAATGACAATTTAAAATATACAAGAACTATATTATCCACTCTATGAATATCATAACCTAGTGCCGTTCAACACCGATTAAAGGGAGAGCCTTTAGGGGCAGGTACCCTGAGGTTCAGCTTGTTCCAGGGCTGCTTCTGGGGGTTGATGCTGTAGGCCTTGGCTCGGCGGACCGCCCGCACGTACGCCTGGTGGCCCTGTCGGAAGTACATCAGCTGGGGGGCAGAGGACACCACTATCAGCATCATCATCATGATAACCACCATGATCATCATCATCATCATCATCATCATCATATCATCATCATTCCCCTCATCATCATCATCATCCCCATAACCACCACCATCATCATCGTCGTCATCATCATCGTCAATCCCATCACCATCGTCATCATCAAGCCTAGACCTCTACACGTGGTCTTGGTCAGAGACCAGATGTGAAGCCTAGACCTCTACACGTGGTCTTGGTCAGAGACCAGATGTGAAGCCTAGACCTCTACACGTGGTCTTGGTCAGAGACCAGATGTGAAGCCTAGACCTCTACACGTGGTCTTGGTCAGAGACCAGATGTGAAGCCTCGACCTCTACACGTGGTCTTGGTCAGAGCCTCTGGACCCTCACACCGGCCCTGGTGGAGTGAGAACCGGGTTAAAGCAGCGCTTGGGCCCAGTACCTCGTCTCCCATCTGCGGTACGAAGGGCGATCGCCGGGGGACGGTCTCGGTGATCCAGGCGGGCGGTCTCCACTCGTCGGGGTCCACGCCCGTCAGTGTAGACATGGGCTTCTGAGGAGACACAAACAGTAGTAGTGGTAGGAAACTTTTATTGTCCCCGTGGGACAGTTGGGTTTGCGGCACAGTGGCACTTCATGACAGGACATTAGACATATGACACAAACAGATAGTCCATACACCAGACACAGACAGACATGAAGAACATACATCACACACTACAATACACTACACACCCTTGGATATGACCAGGCCAGCTGGACAGAGCTTATCTTATAATTACAATTAGGGCATTTAGCAGACGCTTTTATCCAAAGCGACTTACATCGGTTAATACACACATTGACACACCGACGGCAGAGTCAACCATGCAAGGCGACAGCCAGCTCGTCAGGAGCAGTTAGGGTTAAGTGTAGGGATGCACCGAATATTCGGCCACCGAACATGTTCGGCCGAAAATGGCCCAAAACATAATGTTCGGTTTCGGCCGAAGGAGTAAAAAGGCCGAACATAACACACCGAATATTTTTATTTATTTATAAAAAAAAAAAAAGTTGTACTCATTTATTTAAAAGGTACATTGTCCTTAAATTCTTGCTATAATTCTTGCTATAATGTCTGCTGGCATGTTAGAAAACGTTCAGTATTAAATAAATATTTTGTATCAAATTTGTAATTGATTTTTTTTTATTGAAAAGCAAGACAAAAAAGTTTATGAAGGACATTTAATTGTTTGATTTATGCAATGGTGAAAAATTAAAGCAAAATTTATGAAAAACAGTAAAAGCCACTTTCGGTATTCGGTTTCGGCCTTCGGCCAACTGTTTCAGTATATTCGGTTTCGGTTTCGGCCAAGAATTTTCATTTCGGTGCATCCCTAGTTAAGTGCCTTGCTCAGGGACACATCAACACTCTGGATATCGAACTAGCAACCTTTCGGTTACAAGACAACTGCTCTACCTCCTGAGCTAAGCCGACCCCATACTCTTGACTGATTTAAGGCTTTTATGGCTTGTGGTACAAAAGAGAATTTGGATCTGTTCTTGGTCATACGGGGTAGGCAGAAACGCTGACCAGATAGCAGTAGTTTAAAATGGGATGCCAGGGAGTTTGTATAGTCACAAACAATGTTAGTGGCCTTTTACACCAGCCTGTCTTTGTAAATGTGTTCAATGCTCGGTAGTGTGATCCCAAGAAAACTTGCTGGCAGTTGTAACCGTTTTGCTGATTGTCTTTTTCTGTGACTCAGGAGACAGTGGTTCGAGCTTGTGGGAGATATTGAAAATAATGTCCAGTGCCCTGTCAAAATTAGCCTTTGGGTGAATGTATACGACAGTAAAAAATTCAGACCCCCTCATTCAGCCACCCAGAGCCCCATTTCAGCTGTGACCCCCAGGTCAGCCTGTCATGCCCCCTTCTCTGATGTCTTTATTTGTGAACGTATTTATTCCTCATCCCTCTACTTCTTGCATTCCCTTGTCAAGAATATTGTATGTTTTGCAGGAAAACTCTAAAATCGTCAGATCAACCTCTCTAGAAGGGTGATGAGGTGAGGATAAGATGAGGATAAGTGACTGAGATGAGGAGGAGAGATTGAGGAGCCAGAGATCGACAGATGAGAGGAGAAGGGATGGAAAGGAGGAGAGGGAAGATGGAAGAAAAAAGAGCTGGAGGGGAGAGGAGAAATATCTGAGATAAAGTTTGATTGATTCAAGTTTCATGTCATCTTATCTGCTTAGATTAGATAACAAAGAAAAGATAAGGTGTTATGCTATCTGCTTAGAGGATAAATAACATTTGAACTCTTTAGATAAGATAAGGTTTAACTTATCATACCTGTTTGGTCTCTTTCGACTTCTTCTTCTTCTTCTCCTTCTTCTTTTCCTTCTTCGTCCGGTCTCTCTTCGGGGGTCTCTCCCCCTCCTCCCCGTCCTCCCCCTCCTCCTCCTCCTGCTGCTGCTCCTCCTCCTCTTCCTCCTCTGAGCTGCTGTAGCCCTGAGGTCTAGTCAACCTCCTGGTTGGTCGCTTGGGCGGCTGCAGGTTGATCCCTGCGTCCGCTGTCCAATCAGAATACTCGCTGGAGGAGTCGCTAGGGAGCGGGCGGGGCAGAGGGTTAGTTGGTCGGGTGATAGTTGAATCACCTGGAATACACCGTCAATAATGCCTTCACTTCCTTTACACTTCCTGTTTATGTACAACGTTTCTCTCTGTGTTTCTTTGTTGTTTGTTGTATTTTAACTATTTTCTAATGTTTACTGTCCTGTACTTCCTCCTGTGACACCTGCAGTTCCTGTCTGAGATTAATGAGTACATGTTATCTCTGGGGTTAGAGAGTACATGTTATCTCTGGGGTTAGAGAGTACATGTTATCTCTGGGGTTAGAGAGTACATGTTATCTCTGGGGTTAGAGAGTACATGTTATCTCTGGGGTTAGAGAGTACATGTTATCTCTGGGGTTAGAGAGTACATGTTATCTCTGGGGTTAGAGAGTACATGTTATCTCTGGGGTTAGAGAGTACATGTTATCTCTGGGGTTAGAGAGTACATGTTATCTCTGGGGTTAGAGAGTACATGTTATCTCTGGGGTTAGAGAGTACATGTTATCTCTGGGGTTAGAGAGTACATGTTATCTCTGGGGTTAGAGAGTACATGTTATCTCGGGGTTAATGAGGGCTTGTTATCTCTGGGGTTAGTGAGTACATGTTATCTCTGGGTTTGGTGTTTACCTGGAGCTGCTGTCACTCTGCCACTGGGCGTCGCCCTCCGATGACCCATCGCTGACCTCCTGCGGCTCCGTGGCCTAGGGGCCGAGGTTACATCATCATCATCACCTTCATCACCACCACCATCATCACCACCATCATCACCATCACCACCACCACCATCATCATCATCAGAGCCCGACCGATATATCGGCGGGCCGATATTAGGTATTTTCCAAAGTATCGTATCGGCCGATAAAAAAACAAATCTGGCCGATTATTATTATTTGTTATTATTATTTTATTTATTGGGGGGTTATTGTGTTTTTCTTCAAAGGACTTTGAGTTTCCTATCTTAAGTTTGCATTTTTATAAAAAAAAATATCAGAACTTTAATAAATTTTGAATTCGACTTTGCTGTTGTGACAACAAAACAATAAAATAAATTGTATTTTTAAACTGCATTACCTTATTATTTTAGTGAGGACTCATAAATAACAAAAAATATCCAATGTTAGGGAATCTGTTTAACTTTTTGCTACACGTTTCCTTAATTTCTTTTTTAAATATATATTGGATCTTTAAATCACCAAATATTCGTATCGGTGTCGGCCTTAAAAATCCTTTATCGGTCGGGCTCTACTAATCACCACTATCCACCCCCCAGAGGGGCCAGTTCACCCAGTACAGCCTGACCCTGGGTCTCTGGGACCATGGGGTCCAGGCCCAGGCCCAACAGCCAGACCCAGAGGGGAGCAGGGTCAGACCTCAGAGGGCGGGGGGCTCTTCACAACAACTTTTATTTTAAAAGCGCCTTTCAAAAGTACCCAAGGACACAGTACAAGTACTCAATAAAAGTACACAGATACATCTCAGACTCTGCTCAACCCTCGCTGGCTAGAAGGACCGTCTGCCACAGTCGTCGAGGAATGAAGTCCCGTGATGATGTTCAACATCGGCTCGGCCTCCTTTTCAATCGCATGGGCTCCGTCCTACACCGGCTACCTGCCCCCCCGACCCCTGACCCCCGACCCCTGACTCACGTCTCCGTCGCTGTCCGACTCCGCCTGGCTGTCGGCCCCCTGCCGAGCGCTGGAGGCACGGGTGCGGTTGCCGCGGCGACGGACCTGGGCGGAGCGGGTCTGGTAGGCGTGGCTCTGCTTCTTCTTACTGCTGGCGGGGCGCAGGGAACGGACCCTGGGGGTCAGGGGGTCAACCTGGGGGGGCGGGGGGGAGTTAACGGTTAGAGGACGAGGAGAGGAGAGGGGGGAGGGGAGGTAGGGAGGAGATATGAGGAAGAGGGATGGGGAGAGGAAAGAGGGGAGGAGAAGAGAGAGAGGGGGAGAGGGGAGGAGAAGAGAGAGAGGGGGAGAGGGGAGGAGAAGAGAGAGAGGGGGAGAGGGGAGGAGAAGAGAGAGAGGGGGAGAGGGGAGGAGAAGAGAGAGAGGGGGGGAGGAGAAGAGAGAGAGGGGGGGAGGAGAAGAGAGAGAGGGGGAGAGGGGAGGAGAAGAGAGAGAGGGGGAGAGGGGAGGAGAAGAGAGAGAGGGGGAGAGGGGGAGAGGGGGAGAGGGGGGGAGAAGAGAGAGAGAGGAGAGAAGAGAGAGAGAGGGGGAGAGGGGAGAAGAGAGAGAGGGGGAGAGGGGAGAAGAGAGAGAGGGGGAGAGGGGAGGAGAAGAGAGAGAGAGGGGGAGAGGGGGAGAGGGGAGGAGAAGAGAGAGAGGGGAGTTGGGGACGGAGAGGGTAGGGAGGAGAAAGGAGGCAGGAGGCAAGGGAGGAAGGGGATGTAGAGTGGGGGAGAAGAGGTGAGAGAGGAGAGGAGATAAGGGAGGGACATCGAGACGAGGGTTGTTTGGATGGGTGGAAACAGTTGCCATGGCGATGAGACCATGAAGGGGGCGGGTGGGGGGGGGGGGGGTCGTACCTTGACCCCGCCGCTGGCTGGTTTCTTGCGGCGCTCTGCGTTGTACAGAGAGCACTCCACCTCCCCTTTGGCCCGCCTGCACTCCTCCATCACCCTGTCAGAGGTCAGAGGTCACACCGTCAGCCTCCACACAGAGCCGGCACCGTCGGGCGTCGTCGTGACGTTGTGACGGGTGCACAATGCGTTACCTTCTCTCACACTTTCACCGTATCTTCAATACTCACAGCCGGTTCTGCCCACTATAGTTAGTGAGCTACTAGTTAGTGAAGTACTAGTTAGTGAAGTGCTAGTATATAAAGTACTAGTTATCGTAGAACTCGGTAGTGAGCTAGTAATTAGTGAGCTACTAGTTAGTTAGGTAATAGTTAGTTAAGTACTAGTTAGTGAGCTACTAGTTAGTGAAGTACTAGTTAGTGAAGTACTAGTTAGTGCAGTACTAGTTAGTGCAGTACTAGTAAGTGAGCTACTAGTTAGTGAAGCACTTGTTAGTGCAGTACTAGTTAGTGAAGTACTAGTAAGTGAGCTACTAGTTAGTGCAGTACTAGTAAGTACTAACCTGAAGGTGGCTTTGGGCAGCTCGTTGACCACCGTGCGGTGGCTCCAGGCCAACAGGTCTCTCTCCGTGGCCTGCTGGCTGGGGAGGGCGTTGTTCTGTACCTGCCACACCCCCTCCGCCTGGCCCTCTCCCGGACCCTCTTCCCCCTCTGCCTGGCCCCCAGCCTGGCCCTCGACCTGGCCCTCAGCCTGGCCCTCAGCCTGGCCCTCAGCCTGGCCCTCAGCCTGGCCCTCAGCCTGGCCCTCAGCCTGGCCCGGCTCCATGGCAGGGTCCTCCCCAGCTGCTTCTCCGTCTGGTGGGGGAGGAGGTGGAGCGTGAGAGGCTGGTGGCTCCAGGTCCACACAGGGTGGAACGCTACATGATGCAGTCAGAGGCATGGAGACGACCCCCTGTGGGGTGGGGCCTACAGTGGGGTCTCCCCGGCTGAGCCCTTGAGGCCTACCTGCTGGGTCCGGGGACGGCCGGTCTGGGCTGGGCTCCTGGCCCAGAGCGTTCTGCTGGCTCTGCATCTGTCTGATCAGGTTGTCCAGAGGACTCTCTCCGTTGTCCCCCGTCTGCTGACCCAGGACCTGCTCCACCACCTCTCCGTCACCTGGGGAATGGAGAGTTGAGGGCTATGTGCAGGAACAGTTTTTAATGAAAGAAGTTGCGGTGAAGCAAAACCTTTTGAGCTCTTTAGCTAGAGTTAGCACACAGGGTCACCAAGGTTCTTTGTGAAACAATTAAACTGGATAAAACAACCTATAAAATGAAATCTTGCCTTGGGACAAGAGAGATAAATGGTCTTCTATAGTTTCTGTTAGCGATGTAGCCTAGCTGAGAGGTTGAAGACCGAGCGTTTACTGTTAGCGATGTAGCCTAGCTGAGAGGTTTAAGACTGAGCATTTACTGTTAGCGATGTAGCCTAGCTGAGAGGTTAAAGACTTAGCGTTTACTGTTAGCGATGTAGCCTAGCTGAGCGGTTAAAGACTGAGTGTTTACTGTTAGCGATGTAGCCTAGCTGAGCGGTTAAAGACTGAGTGTTTACTGTTAGCGATGTAGCCTAGCTGAGAGGTTAAAGACTGAGTGTTTACTGTTAGCGATGTAGCCTAGCTGAGAGGTTAAAGACTGAGTGTTTACTGTTAGCGATGTAGCCTAGCTGAGAGGTTTAAGACTGAGCGTTTTCTGTTAGCAATGTAGCCTAGCTGAGAGGTTAAAGAGTGTTTACTGTTAGCGATGTAGCCTAGCTGAGAGGTTAAAGACTGAGCGTTTACTGTTAGCGATGTAGCCTAGCTGAGAGGTTGAAGAGTGTTTACTGTTAGCGATGTAGCCTAGCTGAGAGGTTAAAGACTGAGCGTTTACTGTTAGCGATGTAGCCTAGAGAAGAGGTTAAAAACTGAGTGTTTACTGTTAGCGATGTAGCCTAGCTGCGGCACCAGCTGCTCCTCGTTGCAGCTCTCGCGGCCCGGCACAAGCCGCTGGTATCGCGGCGGGTGGGGGTTCCCGTCTATGTCCACCAGGAAGGGGGGGGGCATCAGGTGGGGCGCCTGCTGCGTCTGCTCGTCCAGGACGTAGTTGTTGGTGTCGCGGATCAGCGGCCGGTAGTCCGTGTGGAAGAACATCTGGTCCGGAATCTGAAAGCAGGTCACAGCTGGGGTTACAGAGTGCTTCCCAATGCAGGGCAAAGCGCTTCACACTGGGCCAAGAGATGCTTTGCATCGGGTCGAGTTAAACCAAGACTGTTACACATGATGCTAAACTAATGAAAGGGATGTCTCAAGATGGACGAGAGTGGAGGGGGGAGGAGATAGGGGAGAGGAGAGGAGAGGAGAGGATAGAGGAGGAGAGAGGGAGGAGAGGAGGTGAGGAGGGGTGAGGATGGAGATGGAGGGAGAGAGAGGAGACAGAGGATGGAGGAGAGAAGAGGAGGAGAGGATGAGAGAAGAGGGGAGAGTTCCCATGACAGCGAGGATCAGAGCGGTTTGGATGATGAGGAGGGGGCTGAGGGTAACGACTGGTGGAGTGGAGGAGGAGGAGGAGGAGGAGGAGGGGTGGGGAGGAAGAGGAGGAGGAGGAGGAGGAGGAGGAGGAGGAGGAGGAGGAGGAGGAGGAGGGGTGGGGAGGAGGAGGAGGAGGAGGAGGAGGAGGGGGAGGAGGAGGATGAGGGGGAGGTGGAGGAGGGGGAGGAGGAGGGGGAGGAGGAGGAGGAGGGGTGGGGAGGAGGAGGAGGAGGAGGAGGGGGAGGTGGAGGAGGAGGAGGAGGAGGGGGAGGTGGAGGAGGAGGAGGAGGAGGAGGTGGAGGTGCAGGGGCTCACCTTCTCGTAGGGCTGGCTGCAGCCGAAGCCGAACAGCAGCAGGTGGCCGTGGGAGTCGGTGCAGGCAAAGTGCTGCCCGTCGGCCGAGAACTTGCAGTCGAAGATGGCGCCGTGACCCTGGCCTTCGATCTGGACACACATCGTCAGGTCACCAAGTGGTGACATCATCTCGCAGTGACAGCATCATGTCACCATGTGGTGACATCATCATGTAGCGCCATCATCATGTAGTGACATCATCATGTCTTCATGTAGTGACATCATCATGTCACCATGTAGTGACCTCATCATGTAGTGACCTCACCATGTAGTGACCTCATCATGTAGTTACCACTAGTGACCTCACCATGTAGTGACCTCATCATGTAGTGACATCATCATGTAGTGACCTCGTCATGTAGTGACCTCATCATGTAGTGACCTCATCATGAGGTGACCTCATCATGTCATCATGTAGTGACATCATCATGTCACCATGTAGTGACCTCATCATGTAGTGACCTCACCATGTAGTGACCTCATCATGTAGTGACCTCATCATGTAGTGACCTCATCATGAGGTGACCTCATCATGTAGTGACCTCATCATGAGGTGACCTCATCATGTCATCATGTAGTGACATCATCATGTCACCATGTAGTGACCTCATCATGTAGTGACCTCATCATGTAGTGACCTCGTCATGTAGTGACCTCATCATGTAGTGACCTCATCATGAGGTGACCTCATCATGTCATCATGTAGTGGAGGAGCTCGATGAAGCTGAGCCGGTACCATGTGCTAAACGAGTCAGGAGGATTTGAGGAGGTACCATGTTGAAGAAGTTCCTGATCCGGGCTCCTCGGCTCAGGTCCCAGATGTAGATGTTCCCGTCGTGGCCGGCGGAGAGCATGACGCGGGGGTCGAAGGGGTGGGCCTCCAGCACAAACACCTCGTCATCGTGACCCTGAGAGACAGAGGGACCAGGACACGTTGATGACAATGTCCACTCAGGACACATGGAACCAGCTAGCCTACAGGTGTTATTCCATTACCAAGGGAACCAGCTAGCCTACAGGTGTTATCCCATTACCATGGGAACCAGCTAGCCTGCAGGTGTTATTCCATTACCATGGGAACCAGCTAGCCTACAGGTGTTATTCTGTTCACATGGGAACCAGCTAGCCTACAGGTGTGTTTATTCCGTTCCCATGGGAACCAGCTAGCCTACAGGTGTGTTTATTTCGTTCCTATGGGAACCAGCTAGCCTACAGGTGTTATCCCATTACCATGGGAACCAGCTAGCCTACAGGTGTTATTCCGTTACCATGGGAACCAGCTAGCCTACAGGTGTTATTCCGTTACCATGGGAACCAGCTAGCCTACAGGTGTGTTTATTCCGATCCTATGGGAACCGGCTAGCCTACAGGTGTTATTCCATTACCATGGGAACCAGCTAGCCTACAGGTGTTATTCCATTACCATGGGAACCAGCTAGCCTACAGGTGTGTTTATTCCGTTCCCATGGTAACCAGTTAGCCTCCAGGTGTGTTTATTCCGTTCCCATGGTAACCAGCTAGCCTCCAGGTGTGTCTATTCCGTTCCCATGGTAACCAGCTAGCCTCCAGGTGTGTCTATTCCGTTCCCATGGTAACCAGCTAGCGTCCAGGTGTGTTCCCTCCTACTCACAGACAGCACGTGCAGCAGCTGTCCGGTTCGGGAGTTCCACACTTTGAGCAGGAAGTTGGAGACCGCCGTGACGACGGTGCGGTCGCCACGGTCCCACGCTACCATGGTGACCACCAGCTTGGTCTTGTCGTCGCCGTTGACAACAGGACTCCTAACATAATAAAGAAAAGTCGTCAAGAAATCAGAAGATTAAGAAATCCAACAAACTGCCATTTACTATCTGTATGCGACAAATACGTTTCTTGAAGAGTGAAACAACATACACTCCTTACAGTCACCGGTAAATAACTGTTCTTAATCAAGTTATACAAAAGTATTATTAAAGTGTGTCATCAATATACAATTTACATAGTTAAATTTGGTTGTTTTCAAACTTCAGACACATTTTTGTCACTTATATAGTGACATATATAACTGCCCTGTACATTCTGCCGGGTCTGGGATTATTAAAGCCCTAATTGTATTTTTATTATAGCAGGTTTGATCGAAGAGCTCTCTAAAATTGAAGTTGTTTGAATGAGGACATGTTGCTAGGCATTGTGGGCCGTGTTACCCTGGCAGGCGGGCGGCGATATCCAGACTGATGCTCTTCCACTCCTGCTGCTGGTACTGCCAGATCCTCGCCGTGCCGTCGCGACTGCCGCTGACAAACCTCAGACTGGACACACACACACGCAGCGACGCACACACACACACACGGACAAACACACACACATCAGGTCATCTCTTCTGGTAAAGGACACTACACATCTCTCCGTTGGAAGTCTATCAATAATCTTGATGTTTACCTGTCGCTGTTATTGCAGAACTGGACGACAACCACTTTGTCCTGAGGGAGGGAGAGGGAGGACAGTCAGTCTCTCGTTTTAGAGGATAAGAGGTGATTATGTACGTGAGTGAGTGAGTGAGTGAGTGAGTGAGTGAGTGAGTGAGTGAGTGAGTGAGTGAGTGAGTGAGTGAGTGAGTGAGTGAGTGAGTGAGTGAGTGAGTGAGTGAGTGAGTGAGTGAGTGAGTGAGTGAGTGAGTGAGTGAGTGAGTGAGTGAGTGAGTGAGTGAGTGCGTGCGTGCGTGAGTGCGTGCGTGCGTGTTGCTACCCCGTGTGCGTCCATCTCAGAGAGCTTCATTGGGGCATCAGAGCCGAGGTAGTATACCCTGATCACATGATCAGTGCTGCCGGTGGCCAGGAACATCCCCCCTGGAACGGAGACATGACGTCATCACAGTCAATATTAACTCATCAGCCTCAATCTCCAACTGTTTCAGCTATGAGGCCCCAGAACTGTCATTAGAAGTCTGAGGTAATATCCTTGTAAACATTTATATTAGTAGTGGTGAGAGGGGTGAGACAATGAGAGAGGGGTGAGACAGTGAGAGAGGGCTGGGACAGGGAGACCGTGAGAGATTGGGGAGACAATAAGAGAGGGTTGAGACAGTGAGAGAGGGTTGGGACAGTGAGGGGTGAGACAGTGAGAGAGGGGTGAGACGGTGAGAGAGGGGTGAGACAGTGAGACCGTGAGAGATGGGTGAGACAATAAGAGAGGGTTGATATACAGTGAGAGATGGGTGGGACAGTGAGGGTGAGACAGTTAGGGAGAGGTGGGACAGTGAGGGTGAGACAGCGAGACAGTAAGGGAGAGGTCAAACAGTGAGGGCTGAGTGAGTAAGACAGAGGGGAGACAGTGAGGGTGAGACAGTGTTTCGTGGGGAACCTACCACTACTAAAGGAGGAGGTGGAGACCTGGACCCCGGGACGCGACCGCTCCACAAACTTGATGGGCTGGTCGCTAAAGGAGGACGCAGGTTAGAGAGCAGCAGAAGACACGGACCACGACCGGCTGGGAGGAGAAGGGGGAGCCCTACCTGAACTTCATGCTACAGGAGTGCCACTGCCAGAAGCACACCATTCCGTCGGCTCCGGTGGACGCCAGGTACCTCCTGGTGCCCCGGACACCTGGACAGAACTGCACAGGACCACAGCGTTAACGAGCTGTGTTAACAATTTGTCTTAAGAGAGCGTGCTCCATCACAGTGCTGTTTGCAGGCCGCACGGTTGCAGACAGACAGAAAGAAGCAGCAGGGGGCAATAAGGACAGCCGAAAAAACAATTGGCTGTTCCCTGCCCTCACTCGACACCGTCGCCTACTCTCGCCGTCTATCGAGAACAAAATAAATACTAAATAACCAGACCCGTACTGCCCATCGCCTGTTCAGGCTGCGGCCCTCTGGCAAAAGGTTCAGCATCATTAGCAGCAGAACCAACAGGATGAGAAACAGTTACCTCCCTTGGGCTGTCAGGACATTAAACACAACCTAATCTGTCACTCTGCTTAGCAGTTAATATTTGTACACATATGGGCAATTGCAATTTGACCTTTTTCACTTTTAATGTTCAAATCGTGTTCATATTATTATTTATTATAACAGTGACAGTGAGATGTATGTTCAGCATGTCTTACGTTGTCTTGTTATGCCTTGTCTTTATATTTTACTGCACCGTCATATGTAGCAATTCAATTTCTTTGTATAGGAGTGCAATGGCAAATAAAGTCCATCTATCTATCTATCTATCTATCTAATGAGCTGTGTTAACAAGTTTTGCAACCAAGCTCTTAGCGAGCTGTGTTAACAAGTTGTCTGAACGAGCTGTCTTAATGAGCCGTGTTAACGAGCTGTGTTTTAACGAGCTGTGTTAACAAGTTGTCTTAATGAGCCGTGTTAACGAGCTGTGTTAACAAGTTGTCTTAATGAGCCGTGTTAACGAGCTGTGTTAACAAGTTGTCTGAACGAGCCGTGTTAACGAGCCGTGTTTTTCTCTTAACGAGTCGCCTCAACGAGCGTCAGTACCCCAGGCGTGCCAGCGGGTGGCGCCCTCCGGCCTGAGCGTTACCTGTATGGAGGTGATGGAGGCGGCGTGGCCCTGCAGCACGGTGACGGGGGCGCAGGTCCGCAGGCACCACACCCGGATCACCTTGTCGCAGCTGGCCGACGCCATCAGCGTGTTCTCGTGGTTCACGGCCATGTCCGAGATCTCGGCGGCGTGCCCGCGCAGCGTGGACAGCAGCCGCCCGTCGTCTGTGGCCCAGATCTTCACCAGGCAGTCGTCTGACCCCTGAGGGGAGGACAGTAGGAGAGACCAGTCAGGAGGAGGGGAGGACAGCAGGAGAGACCAGTCAGGAGGAGGGGAGGACAGCAGGAGAGACCAGTCAGGAGGAGGAGGGGAGGACACCGGGAGACACCAGTCAGGAGGAGGGGGGGAGGACACCGGGAGACACCAGTCAGGAGGAGGGGGGGAGGACACCGGGAGACACCAGGAGACACCAGTCAGGAGGAGGAGGGGAGGAGGACAGTAGGAGATACCAGTCAGGAGGAGGGGGGGAGGACACCGGGAGACACCAGGAGACACCAGTCAGGAGGAGGAGGGGAGGAGGACAGTAGGAGATACCAGTCAGGAGGAGGGGGGGAGGACAGTAGGAGAGACCAGTCAGGAGGAGGGGGGGAGGACACCGGGAGACACCAGGAGACACCAGTCAGGAGGAGGAGGGGAGGAGGACAGTAGGAGAGACCAGTCAGGAGGAGGGGGGGAGGACAGTAGGAGATACCAGTCAGGAGGAGGGGGGGAGGACACCGGGAGACACCAGTCAGGAGGAGGAGGGGAGGACAGCAGGAGAGACCAGTCAGGAGGAGGACGGGAGGAGGGGAGGAGGAGACACCAGTCAGGAGGAGGAGGGGATGACAGTAGGAGACACCAGTCAGGAGGAGGAGGGGAGGAGGACACCAGAAGACAGGCTCAGGAGGAGACTGGAGGAGGGGGGGCCTGAATCTAGTCCTTCAATGTCCCTGAGTGCTGATGATGGATTGAGAACACACTCTGTGGTTGTCTGTGATTGACATCTACATTGAGGGCGTGTAGCAGATGCTTTTATCCAAAGGGACTTCCAATAAGTATGTTTGTCAGAAGAAAGAGAAACAACAATGTATCTCTGTCGGTACAGTAAGGATGTTCATAGAACCAAGTGCCAAGCACTATCCCTCGCTAGGTTAACCCACTCCCCGCATACAATAAAGACAGCTAGGATAAGTGCTAGCTTCAGTCTGTCTTGACTTGGATCTCCCCTTTATCTAATTGAGCTTAAATATGTAAATACAAATGATTCTGTTAGGGACTGAGGACTATTGGGAGTCCTCAGATTCACTTGTTAGTGGCTCAACCAAGTAATAAATCGTCATGTCCTATTAGCAGTTATAATTGAACCGTATCAGAAATGAATCAACAACTTGTTAGAACACAAAGCAAGGAAAAAGAGGGTAATTGCTACGGAACGATGTAGCAATTGATTTTAATTTGTGATGCATTGCACACACACACACACACACACACACACACACACACATACACAGACACACAAACAAAGACTCACTCACACACACACTGACGCATGCATAGACACAAACACACATGTACGGACACACATAGACACACGTATCGACACGCACACAGACACACCCACAAAAACACAAACACACACATACAGAAACAAACAAACAAAGACTCACTCACACATACAAGGCCAGACATGCACTCTGACGCATAGACACACGCACAGACACAAACACACAGACACACTTATCGACACGCACAAACAGACACACGGACATACAAACGGAGACAGACGCATCGACACGCGTGTAGACACGCACACACAAAGACACGCACCGTGAATATGCGGCGCCCGGTGCGGTCGAAGGCGACGCAGTAGACCGAGGACAGGTGGCCCAGGATGCGCTTGTGGGTCTTCATGTGCTGGTAGGTGAGGGTGGGCACGGCCTGGTCGAAGCGGGCCGCCCCCGTGGCCTGCCGCGCCCCCATGATGGACACTGCACACAGACACACACACACAGTCAGCAGGGCAGGGGTCACCAACCTTTGGGAACCTGAGAGCTCCTTCATGGGTACCGAGTCAAACGAAGGGCCCCCAGTTTGATACACTCTGCTGAAATAACAAACTTGCTCAGTTTGCCTTTAGTTATAGATTATTATTGTTAATGATTAATGATACTCATCTGTGTGAAGACACTGATCATGTTGATTATTTCTCACAATAATTATCAACAATCACTTAAAAAAGGTGGGAAAGAGTTGTTCAAGAATGAGTAGTGCTATGTTTAGAACAGGCCTGCGGGCGCCTCATGTGGTCCTTGCGGGCGGCCTGGTGCCCGCGGGCACCCTGTTGGTGACCCCTGCAGTAGGGGATGGACGCGGGTACCTAAGGGCTTATTATGGTCCCACGTTCACGCGACGCAAAGGGGGTTACGGACCCCTTACGTCCCTGAGGACCCACCTTGCGTCCAGCGCAAGGGCCTGACGTGCGCCTCCCACAAATCGTAACCTTCCGTCGAGGCGGCGCAGCAGCAAGGGCTGTGATTGGTCCGCTCACTAGAACCTGACGCAGAACCAAAACAGGTTCACGACTGCGTCGAAGCGTCTGCATGGTCCTTGCGTTGCGAGACTTGGGCCCATAAACTGCCCTTTAGGTCTACAATGTTCCCTCAACATAACAATGCAGTGATAGCTAGGGCCGGCAGATAGAGGCTGGAGGTGAAGGTTCAACCGGTTTTGACCGGCTGAGTAGTGCACCTTGTTATTGTATGTTGTCACACAGAGTAAACAGACTTATGTAATAAATGGTCTTCACTTATCTAATAACATTGTGACACTCTACATACAGCACTTGCTTTTTCTATGTTTGGCATAATTACACCCATTTGAGATCATTTATATACGTAGATGATTACCAATATGTTGGCAGCATGCTCTATGGCTTACTGCCTCTATAGACAGACAGACAGACAGACAGACAGACAGACAGACAGACAGACAGACAGACAGACAGACAGACAGACAGACAGACAGACAGACAGCAGGACCTACCGACGCTGGGCGAGTGGTCTGTGATGGCGGGGGGTTCTGGGGGGCGTCCCCTGTGGAGAGCTGCTGCTATCGACCCCCTGCATACCTGGTGGCTGCAAGCTAGCAGAGACAGTAGAGTATTAATACTGCAAGCTAGCAGAGACAGTTGAGTATTAATACTACAAGCTAGCAGACAGTAGAGTATTAATACTACAAGCTAGCAGACAGTAGAGTATTAATACTACAAGCTAGCAGAGACAGTAGAGTATTAATACTACAAGCTAGCAGACAGTAGAGTATTAATACTACAAGCTAGAAGAGACAGTAGAGTATTAATACTACAAGCTAGCAGAGACAGTAGAGTATTAATACTACAAGCTAGCAGAAACAGTGTAGTATTAATACTACAAGCTAGCAGACAGTAGAGTATTAATGCTACAAGCTAACAGACACAATAGAGTATTAATACTACAGGCTGACAGACAGTAAATAAACAGAGTATTAATGCTTAGAGCTAACAGACACACTAGATATACAGAGTGTTAATGCTATGAGCTAACAGACACACTAGATATACCGAGTGAATGCTACAAGCTAACAGACACACTAGATATACAGAGTTAATGCTACGAGCTAACAGACACACTAGATATACAGAGTTAATGCTACGAGCTAACAGACACACTAGATATACAGAGTTAATGCTACGAGCTAACAGACACACTAGATATACAGAGTGTTAATGCTACGAGCTAACAGACACACTAGATATACAGAGTGAATGCTACGAGCTAACAGACACACTAGATATACAGAGTTAATGCTACGAGCTAACAGACACACTAGATATACAGGTTAATGCTACAGGCTAACTCACTCTTGGTGGTGCGCAGCAGAGACTGCCTCCCCAGGCCCAACAGGGTGCTGACCCCCGGGACGCTGGGGGGCACCTCCTTCTCGATCAGGGGGCCGATCCTCCGACATACCCTCAGCAGGTAGTCGGCCGGGAGGTGCTGGTTCACCACCACCTGCAGAAGAACGTCACATCTTACCAGGGGGAGCGTACCTATGTTCCCCGGGTCCTATGTTTCCCGGGTCCTATGTTCCCCGGGTCCTATGTTCCCCGCTTTGTATGTGACCGGGGATCATAGGACTCTGAGCAAATCTTTTTTTCATAGGATGGTAAGGGCAAGTACCGCTTTTTTCGCCTCTGATTCGCCTGTGATTGGTTAGAATGGCTCTCCTCCGATTGGTTATGGTTAGGGTTAGTGTTAACCCTCACCCTAACCCTAACCCTGACTCTGACCCTTTGCACCCGGGGAACGTAGGACCTGGGGAACAGAGGGATGACCCCTTACCAGGACTCTGGCAGAAGGCCTTGAGCGCCTTGGTAAGCATTTAGATAAGGCTTTCACTCCTGTCTCGATTCTGTTTATATACGTTTTTTCATATTTTTCTATCTCGTACTGCTGTTATATTACATACTTTTACCTGAAATTGTCCCAGGCAATAATACGGCTCTGATTCTGATTCAGTGTTGGTTTATAACACAGGCAGGGAGACCCCACACAGCATATTACATACTAGCCGTTCAACTCTCATAATTGGATCTTTGAGTTTATTGTATATACTTTGCTATTATTTTTTTTCATTATTATTTTTCTTTTAAAATGTGTGTAAGTTTTCCGCATTATTGCTTTGATACAAATTTCATGTATATAAAATATGAATACAAAATATAACATGCATTTTAAACCATTGGACGCCACACACACACACACACACACACACACACACACACACACACACACACACACACACACACACACACACACACACACACACACACACACACACACACACACACACACACACACACACACACACACACACACACACACACACTTTCGGATCGGCTCAGAGTGGAAACAGAAACCTCATTGGTTCAGCGTACAGACTGACAGCTCTCTAGGCCAATGATAGCCTTCCTATCAGCCCCATACAAGCCCCGCCTCGTCTTACACCCACACAATGCCTGGGCATAGATATGTCATCCATCCACATATTACTGTGCGACTAAATAAAAAAGGTTTCACTAATCTACACCATAATGTTTAAAATAACCACAATTCACCCGACTATACAAACGACTAGGACACACAACGACCTTTCATTAAAACAGTCGCGGACAACCTTTGAGTAAAGATGCAGTGTTGCACATGTCCACTCACCCATTCTGTGAAGCTCCGCCGCTTCTCCTCCCCATCCCAACTCCACCGCCGAGGAACCAACTACAACAAAACACAACTTTAACAACATACACCGACCGAACCCCCGGCTCAGTGGCTAGGGGTAGCGTGTGTACCGCGGGTCGGGGCTAACAACCCGGGCCAACCTGTTACCGGGGAGGGATTCAACCCGACACACATACACGGGGTGACATGATGAGTAAATAGAGGAACAGCGTGTTGAGTGTTTATATTCACCTCGTACTCCTCGAGCTCCTCCACCAGGACCTGAGAGCGGAACACACACACAGCGTTAGCCGTTATCCCTTAGCGGCTAGCTGTTAGCATCCTCTACAACCTCTTTATTTCGGATCACGGAGCGACATCGGGGTGTCATGTTACCTGTGCTGCCTTCTTACAGGGTCCAGACTGCAGAAACCGGGCGATGAGGTAATAAAGTTCTGGAAAGAAATATAATAAATAAATGGATGATCGCCGTAGCGCGGCTAGCCCTGTTAGCCGCGCTAGTAGGGTTCTATGGGAGGGTTAGCCTTAGCACGCCAGCTAGCGGATAAAAGCTGTTAAATATTATTTTTACTGTCGGTCCGTCACTCACCGGCTTCGATCTGCGAACACTTTTCCTTGGCCATCGCTTGATAAGAAGGGCGACATTTAGACGAAGTGTATGTAGTTTAGCATGCTGGCTAGCCCTAGCTATGTGTGTTTAGCTAGGAGGCTAGTGACTGGCCTCCTCCTATCTCCACCTAGTGCTTTGTGTTAGCGCCCCCCAGCGGTCGGACCGCGGCATTACATACACACTGTTGTAAAAGTCACCTCACACAAGCGATCCTCCAGAAATTAAGAAACATGAAGAGGGTTGAGCTCATAGTTGTAAATTAATTTCTGATAAGCAATACTTTTTTTGTCTGAGAGTAAATATTTCTAGCAACATGTTAAAATGTTACGTTACAAAAAATATATATTTATATTGTGTGGCTGTTGTTTCACCACACGAGCAAAGACTGAGTAGTACATTGATTATACCATATAACCAACTTGGACAATAAATTCACCAAGAATAGTAAGTTTGACCTCGCAAGATAAAATTGTGTTTTAAAGGAGGTTTTATAAAAGCAAGTATGAAGCACAAAGGCACGGAGAGAAACTAAGCCCATAACCAGATATTTCCATTTGGCCGGAGCTGAAGTTATGGAAATATTGTTGCAGGCCTACATCTGGGTGAAGGTAGCAGCCAGAGTGACCATTGCATGAGTCACTTGGCGAATGGGAAATGTCAAACCAGTTTAGCTTGAGGACCTGGGATTTCACCATCACATCAGGATATGGGATTTCACCATCACATCAGGATCTGGTTTCACCCTCACATGTGGATCTGTTTATACCCTCACATCAGGATCTGGTATCACCCCCACATCAGATCTGGTTTTACCTTCACATCAGATCTGGTTTTACCTTCACATCAGGATCAGGATCTGTGGTTTCAACATCACAATCATAACCTCCACTCCTTTAGCAATATATATACAAGCTATCCTTTATGTGACATCAGCCATTCGTCTGACTGTATATATCTGTATTTATTTATGTTTATTTATTTTTTCCACAATGTCTTGTTTTTTTAAACGATTTATGATCACTATATGCTCTGTAATGTGACCTTGGGTGTCTTGAGAGGCGCCTCTAAATTAAATGTAGTATTATTATTATTTATTTATTTATTGTCTGTCTGTCTGTCTGTCTGTCTGTCTGTCTGTCTGTCTGTCTGTCTGTCTGTCTGTCTATATCTGTCCGTCTTTGTGTCTGCCTGTCTGTCACTTGTCAGGGGACTTGATACTTTAAGGCTGATAATCTCTTCCTGTAGAGCTCATGAAACAAGTTACCCGACAATAGTATTGCTCCCGGGTGAGAGATAAACAAATAGCCCATCTTTAAGATCAGAGGTGTGGGGACAAAGTGATTTTCCTATTGGTGGGTCTGCTGCCTCCTCAATGTTCCTTCGCTACAGCGGAATAATCTGATAGTGAGCGCTGGCAGGAAGCTAACAAGGAAGTACTTACTGATGTAATAGCATCATGTATGACCCAGGTGACACACACACACACACATACTGCTGAATGCACGCACATTTACACACACCCCTGTTGCACACACACACAATCTCACACACACACACAGCATGCACGCAAGCACACACAAACACACATACGTGTGAGCATGGATGCACACACACACACACACACACACACACACACACACACACACACACACACACACACACATATACACAATCATTCTCCTCAATGGACATAAAACGGATATTCTCTTGAGAGGTTTGTCGTTATTGTAATACTCTCGAGAGGAGACCCAAGATCCCAAACTTTCAATATTCACCTGAAATACAGCCGACAGAAAACAGCAGACAAACAAAAAATGACAGACTGAGTTTGGTGCCATTCTCACATCCATGATAGGAGGCATTTAAACATAACGGGAAAGAATACGTCAGAATCTGATGGATGCAATGAAACCACCCAAACACCTATAGTCTCATATCGATAATACACATCCAAGAAATATGTCTACAGGACACACACAGGGTAGCACAGCGTTATAGACGCTTGTCTTCCAAAGGGCATTTGGATTAATGCATATGTCATATTTAGATTCCCTTCGGCCGGCGGGCCCACACGTGTGTTATTATTCAGCTCTTCTGACGTCACAGGCTGACCTCTTTCTGCGCTGTCAGCGAATAAAACGAATCCGTGACACGCGTTTATTCTGCGGTTCTGCGGAAACGAACCAGGGGGTCGGGGTGCCTTATGAATCCCTCATTATAATATACATATAGATCCAGAGGGCGGGTACGACGGGGATACCCGGGTGATGCACATAAGCAACACATGTAGGCTACTCCCTTGACGTTTTAAATGTAGTCCCCGTCTAGTCTAGTCGGGTCCTCCGTGGTGAAGCGAGTCACGTCGCTGATCGCCGTGCGCCTGCTATCGGGTACCGGGTTCCGTAATAAGAACCGGCGGCATTAGGAGGGACCATAACAGTCCGCTCTCCGGGACCAGGAGCTGGGACTTTTCCTACCGGGTCCTGTCGGGGTCTACGGGGGGTCTGCTGCTGCTGGATGAGGTAGGACCACTGCAGGTAGATTTCTCTGACTAAGGTCTACGTCGAGTCGGAAGTGCATTGAAATTAACACAATATTTAACTATGTCAATTGAACACAAACGACACGGTGTTTCATAACTGGAGGACGGAGAAGTGGAATAAAGTATCTAACACGGTCAGATCTGTGCTGCAGGATTGGGACTTGATGTTGGTCTGTTTAAATTGTCATTGCTCCAGTGATGAGGGGTTATACTTCACGATGTTCTTTAGTGCAGAACTAAAGGCTGAATGGCCTGGGGTCGGAGAAGCAGTGTAGGGGTAGCCGTGATGGATGGTAGGTTTAAAGGAAGGTGCTTCCAATAGGAACTCAGTCAGCACCAGTAGTCCACTGCTGCCTGCAGGTGGACAGGCTACCAGACATGCACTATTCTTAACATTGTTAAACAGTGAGTCAAAGTAGGCCTACTACTATGTGGGCTTTTTGGTGGACCGGCCAAGTCGTCGCCGTCGTCGTTTTACTTGACTGTTGTGATTTACGTGTTTTTTTTTTGTTTTTTTGTTTGATTAAAGTTCAGGTTTGCAGACGATTTAACAGGGCAGCCCTCTTGACACCTTGCGTACCTGAACAATCATGATTTATACTTTATATTATAATATATATTATCTCAAGAGAGACAGCTGGCTCTCTCCGGTAACTGTTTGTCTAACATAGTTGTTAAGTTACTTATTCTATTAAACCAGTGTAGATGTATGCGCCATGGGACCTACTAGTCGCGTGTCAGCGTGACGTCAATCATCTCTGTATACAATGAAGTTATTGTTATTATGCTGAGCGATTGCAAAAGCGGTCCAAGTCATTTTCCGTGCAACGCCTGCCCCCTGCTGGCGAGAGAGAGAGAGAGAGAGAGAGAGAGAGAGAGAGAGAGAGAGAGAGAGAGAGAGAGAGAGAGAGAGAGAGAGAGAGAGAGAGAGAGAGAGAGAGAGAGAGAGAGAGAGAGAGAGAGAGAGAGAGAGAGAGAGAGAGAGAGAGAGAGAGAGAGAGAGAGAGAGAGAGAGAGAGAGAGAGAGAGAGAGAGAGAGAGAGAGAGAGAGAGAGAGAGAGAGAGAGAGAGAGAGAGAGAGAGAGAGAGAGAGAGAGAGGTTAGATAAGTGACGGTACACCGCCCGCTCTGCGTCGCGGTTACGGGGCTTGTGTTGTGGGGGTAAGTAGGTCAGTGGGCCACGTCCTCCAAGCTCAGACCGGAGCGTTGCTTTCGGTGACAGGCCAGGCGCAAATGGCCCCGGCAGGTTCCCAGCGGGCCGCGATCAGGCCGCGTAACTTCGGGACTGCGTTATATTACGTCAGTCGGTCCGATGAAAGAGGCTCAGCGTTGCGTATATCGCTATGAACTGTCATTTCAGTGGCGTGCTGTATGGTTGTTCTAAATAAAGGGGAGAGTAGACCGTACCGGCCTTGCGCTGAGTTGTTGAAAATAAGTCGTAACTTCAGGTCGAAGCAAGACGCCTCCGTTTCGCGTCGGTGTCCGGTTCTCTGGGCTTATTTTCCCGATAATGACCGGCGTTCTATTAGCCCTAACTTAACATAGATATTACTCAGTACGTGGAAGGGAAAATAGCTTTATTTGTAATTACAATGTTATCCCACTGGCTCCCACCTAACTCGAGTCGAACCCTGTATGTGAGTTATATCGGCTGTGCGGTAGGCTGTTAACCCGTCTGCACTGGTATATCCGTGACTGGGCTTTATTTATTCGCACAAAGCATATGTATATAACATTCTGTGTGTCTGAACGGATTCACTGATTTGACATCTGGAAGTGAAATAAATATAGATTAAAATAAATGAACAAAGTATTAGCATTCGTTTGTAGTAGTTGTAGTACTAGTATTATTGTTGTATACGTGTAAGTGTTGTATCAGTATTATGTAAGATCGTGCCCTCATTCAGCCTGAGATGAGTTCGCTCCATTCATTAAAAAGATAAAAGAGTCATGACCCCGAGGCGATCCGTCCAGCTGACAACGGGCGGATCACATGACCCGTCATGCGCCGTCATCACCCAATGGAATGATGAAAAGGGGGCGGGGTCTTCTCTATTCCAGGGGGATGGTGGGATTATTCATTATTCCATTTTTTGCATCCCGCACGAACATGAGACATTTCACTGGTTAAGCATAGCCCTGCAGGAACCAAACCTGAACTTTGATTCACATCAATTTGCCCCTTCCTGGGGCAAGCTAGTCATGTGGTTAGGACCTCTACCAGCTAAGAGGTCCTGGGGTCGATGGTCCCCAGTATACCTGTAGGCATCCATGAGCAAGCTTCCTCCTTCCCCCTCCTTAATGACCCGTCTCTGTACAGTCTAACCCCTACCTGCTTCTTAATGACCTGTCTCTGTACTGTCTAACCCCTACCTGCTCCTTAATGACCTGTCTCTGTACTGTCTAACCCCTACCTGCTCCTTAATGACCTGTCTCTGTACTGTCTAACCCCTACCTGCTCCTTAACGACCTGTCTCTGTACTGTCTAACCCCTACCTGCTCCTTAATGACCTGTCTCTGTACTGTCTAACCCCTACCTGCTTCTTAAGGACCTGTCTCTGTACTGTCTAACCCCTACCTGCTCCTTAATGACCTGTCTCTGTACTGTCTAACCCCTACCTGCTCCTTAATGACCTCTCTGTACTGTCTAACCCCTACCTGCTCCTTAATGACCTGTCTCTGTACTGTCTAACCCCTACCTGCTCCTAAATGACCTGTCTCAGTAGCAGGTGTTCCTTCTGAACGGAGGTCTAAAGAACTCCATCGTGACAGGATTGTGTTTTGAGCTCCGAAGACAAAGAGCCGTCTTTAACGAGGCCGGGTTCTCCGGGGAGGTTCTCCCGGTTCTGGTCGGCGCCGCGCTCCTCGAGGGCCCTGGGTTCTCGTCGCGGGGGTTGAGGGATCGTTGGTCCTGAGTGACAGCATGATGCAGAGCGGTTACGTAACGGCCGGTCGCGTGTCAGCGGGTCCTCTCTCTCTCTCTCTCTCCACCTGGGTCCCGACTCCCGGGTCACGACTGGGTTCCCTGCGCCGTGACGTGGTCGGGGCCGCGGGAGTGGAAGGAACGTGGCCCGGGGAGAACCCACGTACGGGGAGTCAGGTGACCTGCGTTGAGCTTTCCTAGAAAAAGGTCAATGAGATTTAGGGCAAAGCCTTACACTGCAACACTGGCTGATATTCACTAGTGTTATAAAGGTGTGGTTACTGCTGTTATAAAGGTTTATTCACTACAGTTTTTAAGGTTTATTCACTACTGGTATTCACCATGTTATAAAGGTGTAGTTACTGCTGTTATAAAGGTTTATTCACTACAGTTTTTAAGGTTTATTCACTACTGGTATTCACCATGTTATAAAGGTGTTTTCACTCATGTTATCAATGTTTTTTTTTATTGGTGTTAAAACGATATGTTCATTAGTGTTATAAAGATGTGTTCACTAGTGTCATAAAGGTGTTTTCACTAATTTGATAAAGGTGTGTTCACTAGTGTCATAAAAGTGCATTAACCAGGGTTATAAAGTTTGTTATATGAGAGGTGCATTATAAAGTATTCTGCAAGGTGTAATCACTCATGTTGAAGGTGTGTTCACTTGTTTTCACCAGTGTTATATCAAAGGCTGTTACATGAAAGGTGTGTGACGACAGATGTTGAGCACGCTGTATGATTCCCCTTTGGCTTTCTGTCTCGTCTAAGCCGTGTTGTCGTCTCGCCGATTCAACGTCAGCGCAGCGTTTATCGAGGGGCCGGGGCTGACTCTGAGAGGAGGGGGAAGAGAGGTTTTTTAACAACCTCTCTATGAATGACCTACATGCATGGGGTCTCTCTGTGGGGGGGGGGGGGGGGGGGCTGGCTGATTGGCCGTATTACCACACTGTTTATGCTGTGGCTCAGTGATGAGGTTGATGTATGGGCCTGCAGTATTATAGCTTGGCTTAGAAGTGGAAGAGACTGGATGTTAAGGCCCAATCCCATTTCTTCCCCTTACGCCTTCCCCTTCCCCCTTCAAAACAAGGGGGAGGGGCAAGGGGTAAGGGGTAGAAATGGGATTGGGCCTAAGTGTTGATAGATATCTGATGTTCTACTGATGATCAGAGGGAGTGCAGTGCGGTTCTGACCGCTTAGGTCTAGGTATTCTAGCTTCTATCCGCAGCTGAAGTGCGTGTTTATTTCCGGCTGGCCTCATATGAACTGAGGTCATTGCTAAAGAGGACGAGGAGCGGACGTGCAGTCGGGGACCCGCTGTCTTTAATGTCCTCCTTTTGTGTTATCTGGTTCACCCTAAACAACCTACTAGCCCCAGGGTTCAGGGAGACGTCTCTGAAGGACACTGGACTGCAGGCTGATCTAGGGTCTGATTAGACTGCAGGCTGATCTAGGGTGATTGGACTGCAGGCTGATCTAGGGTCTGATTAGACTACACGCTGATCCGGGAGTCTGACTCATCTTTTTTAGATGAGTATTGTGATGCTAGGATCAGTAACAATATGATTATTGTGATCGTTTTTTGTTTTTGAAAGGGGAAAACCTGCTCAGATATTGAGTGGATGATTTAACTTGGCTTCAATTTCCGGATGAGATCACTTTTAAGGAGGTGACCCCTCCCCTTCAAGTAGACGACCCTGTGCTTTAAAGAGACCACCGTGTGCTTTAAAGAGATCCCCCTGTGCTTAAAGGAAGAAGACCCTGTGCTTCCTCCCCTTTGAAAAGACAACCCAGTGCTTTCTCCCCTTTAAGAAAGCGAACCTGTGCTTTCTTTTCGTTCAGTGAGGAAGACGTTTCCGGGTTCGTTGAGGAAGAGGGGGAGGAAGCAGTGCCGAGCTCCGAGCAGAAAGGGAGGGCACAATTCGCTGCGTGGTGCTTTCCACCCGCGCCCTAGAACACTGACCCACATATTTCCTCCTCACAAGCGACCGTCGGTAATTATAGCGCAGGCCACACACAAGCTCTGCTTCCCTCCAGCAACACAAGGCTCAGGTTCTATCTGGGATTGAACCGGTGCGGTTTCGGTGGATTTGGTTGGAATTTCGCTTTGTTTCTGAAAGGGTTTTAACAGTTACCAAGGCTTATGAAGTCTTACCAAAGATATCTTCCCTTTATGAAGGGGGTTGACTAGTTTGTGTCTGTGGATGTGTTGAATAAGATTGAACTGAACGGCGTGCTGATTTCACACCGCTGCTTTTGACATGAAGGCCGTAATGAGGCCTTCAGAGAGGTGAGAGTGTCTCTGTGGGAGGAAAGCAGACGGCTTCGCTCCTCGCGGCCTCGTCAGCGTGAGTCCTTTGACGGGATCAAGTCATCGTCAGGAGCCACTCAGAGCTGCCTTTATGTCCTAGCTTTAACTCGGGGTTTAGTGGAGAGGCTGGTCTCAGGGTTTAGTTAAGAGGCTGGTCTCAGGGTTCAGTAGAGAGGCTGGTCTCAGGGTTCAGTAAAGAGTCTGATCTCAGGGTTCAGTAAAGAGGCTGGTCTAAGGGTTTAGTTAAGAGGCTTGATCTCAGGGTTTAGTTAAGAGGCTGGTCCAAGGTTTAGTCAAGAGGCTGATCTCAGGGTTCAGTAAAGAGGCTGGTCTAAGGGTTTAGTTAAGAGGCTGGTCTCAGGGTTTAGTTAAGAGGCTGGTCTCAGGGTTCAGTAGAGAGGCTTGTCTCAAGGTTTAGTAGAGAGGCTGGTCTCAGGGTTCAGTAAAGAGTCTGATCTCAGGGTTCAGTAAAGAGGCTGGTCCAAGGTTTAGTTAAGAGGCTGGTCTCAGGGTTTAGTTAAGAGGTTGGATCTCAGGGTTTTCGTGGCCTCTCTCCGCCAGCTGCCTGTTCTTACACAGGAACATGCGTCCGATCCTGAAGTAGGACGTCAAACATCAATACCAAAACCAATACATCTACAGCCAGCACACAAGTTTGATTTGGCCTGACTAAACCGTTTCCTTTGTCCCTTTACAGAAGGGCTTAAAGAGAATCCCAGAGCGTCTCATCTGCGCTCCAACAAAGGACCTGTTGTTACAGCCTGACCTGCCAGCATAACATTCACTTATGTTTACAGTCCCCAACCTGTGTGTGTGTGTGTGTGTGTGTGTGTGTGTGTGTGTGTGTGTGTGTGTCTGTGTCTGTGTGTGTGTGTGTGTGTGTGTGTGTGTGTGCGTGTGTGTATGTGTGTGTGTGCGGATGCGAGTCTGTGCGTGTGCGTGTGAATGTGTGTGTGTGTGTGTGGGTGTGTGTGTGTGTGCGGATGCGAGTCTGTGCGCGTTCATGTGTGTGTGTGTGTGTGTGTGTGTGTGTGTGTGTGCGAGTGTGTTTGTGTGTCTAGTAATGATTTGGCAGTTTGGAAGAAACCTTTGTGTGTACGTGTGTGTGTGTGTGTGTGTGTGTGTGTGTGTGTGTGTGTGTGTGTGTGTGTGTGTGTGTGTTTGTGTTTGTGTGTGTGTCTAGTTGTGGCTTTCGGCTTGGGGGGAGGAAGAAGACCACATGCAGCACATCTCTAACCACGGAGCGTTGTCATGGAAACACAGTGAGAGAACAGTGCGGCAACGCGGCCTAATTAATGACATCGCTGTGGCGGAGCGATGACATCACCGGCGGCCGCGGTTACAGACGGCTGGGGGGGGGGGGGGGGGGGGGTCCGCAACTCAGGGTCCAATCACAGACCTCCTAGCACTTTCTGTGTGCGTTTGTTTGCGGGCCTGTGAGTTTGTTATTTCAATGTAAACGCTTTCTTTACAGGAACAGGATGTAGAAACATGCGCTCGAACCGGCACGGAGACACCATGTCCTGTTGTGATTCACCGATATGCTGACCTAGATAAGGCGGTGAATAATGCAGTACGATCCGTGGCAGCCATGGCCGGCCGTGAGTCACTTGTTGCCGGCTGGCATGGTAACGCTTGGATCACTGAGATCGCAGCATCACCAGAAGTCCGAACTGGTGTTGACTACTGATCGTCTCTGTTGTCGTTTATGTTTGTATTCTGTTCACAGGGTCCATTGGGCTGAAAGGCAGGACAGTCTTGTTGTTATTGTTGTGTTTGTGTTCAATGTGTGATGCTGCTTCTCGCTTGGTCATCACTTGGTCATCGCATACTCGGCCACTCGTTTATCTGGGTTTAGCACTTTAGCACAGGGTTTAGAATTAGACTGAGATGGAGAGCGTCGGAGCATCAGAGTGCTTTTGTGTCACGTTTTGGAGAGTATGAGGCTATATAACCGTGCCCGGGCCTTGAGTGGTCGTACGTATTGATTAGACGCTGCAGGAAAGCGCTGAGGATTGATGTGGGATGGAGTGAAAGTGGGACTCAAGCGTGGGCAGGCGAAGCGTCTTTCAGTCCGCTGCAGGCAGAGTTGAGCCGGACGTGTTCTGTTACCGAGACTCTTACGCGCGCCTCTATTCAGCACTCAGTATGAATGGACCACAGCCTGGTGAATTGGGTTTGCGTTGAGCACGCACGCTGACTTCCAACGGAAACGACCGATCTCCGAGGGTGACAGCTGGCTGAGGCTGTTCTACACATCCCTGCTCCTGTCTCAACGGCCATGGTGGAGAAATCACTTCCTGTTTCCATTGACAAACATGACTCATCAGACACATGCACACATAAACGCATGTTAAGTTTTCGTTATATAAGGATCTGAAAAGACACCTACAATATTAGCATTTCTGAAGCTTTAGCTCCAACATTTCAAGCTAAAAGACCAGAAAAATGTATAGTTGCTCTGCGGAACGACCGAGACATAAACACATTGCAGGTTTCTTTGCTTCGCATCGGTCTCTGGCTCTAAGAGTCTTCCTGACTTCTCCAGGTCAGAATCCACTGATGTATGCCGCCTCTGCGTTTTCCTCGATACAGAATTCATCATTCATTCATGTTAACAAGCTTAATTACAGCCACTATTCCTACTTTAACTAACCCGCACACCACCAACTCCCACTATCACCATCACTGACATCACCAACACCACCGCCACCATCACCGCCACCACCACCGCCACCACCACCACCACCACCACCACCACCACCACCACCACCTGACACCACCAGCATCCACATCCCCGTCCCCACTACCAACCTCATTTTCACCACCAACATCATCAGCTACGTCAGCACCATCACCCCTTGCACTATCATCTCCCCCACATAAGAATAATTTAAGTCGTCCGTTCAGCGAGCAAATGAGGAAGGACTTTGATTTGTTCTCTGGAAGTCATCATGGTGTCAACCTGCTACTAGTGAGGATGATGTATCATCCTCACATCCTCATGCTGTCAACCTGCTAGTGATGTATAGTCCTTAATACCAGCTCATTACATCAAGGGGAGCTCCTTTGAACCTGATGGACAGGTAATATTTCCACTCCAATAGTTTAACAAGAAGCATCGGAATTCCTGACACGTTCCCATGAAACCTGTTTAGTGATGTTAGGTGAAATAACACGGTGCAGGTGAACACGTTCCCCTGTGTTAGGGTACGTGGAAGGAGCATTCAGGGGGGACCCCTCAGCCCACCTCTCACCCAGTCATCAGGCTCTGCTGGAAACAGAACCTCCCTTGTTTTGAAAGGTGCAACACCTACAATGAATGGACAAGGGTGACTGACTTCACTCTAAACCCCACCCTCCTCATCACTACCAACTAACCCCACCCCCCTAACCCCACCCCCCTAACCCCACCTTCCTGATCACTACCAACTAACCCTAACCCCACCCTCCTGATCACTACCAACTAACCCTACCCCCCTAACCCCACCCTCCTGATCACTACCAACTAACCCCACCCCCCTAACCCCACCCTCCTGATCACTACCAACTAACCCTACCCCCCTAACCCCACCCTCCTGATCACTACCAACCAACCCCACCCCCCTAACCCCACCCTCCTGATCACTACCAACTAACCCTACCCCCCTAACCCCACCCTCCTGATCACTACCCACTCACCCCCCCCCCCCCCCCCCCCCACACACACACACACACACACACACACACACACACACACACACACACACACACACACACACACACAGGAAGTGTGTGATTGTAGGCTTGATTGGTGATTGCTATTGCAACAACACATATCATAGGGTGAAACTAACCAACCAATCTAAAACTAGTTATTATATATACAGTAGATAGAGAAAGTTACCTGATCACTTCAGCCTAATTATTCTGTTCTTACCGAGAATAGAAAGAGATACAGCAGTAAAAGTTATGCTTGTTCATCCATCATGACTCTGAGAGGCTAAAGTCTCACAAATGAATATCTAACCGTTTCTTTTTCTGAGTATCACGGGATGCTTCTCTAGATACTACAAATATATTATAAGGATATAGGGGTATCAGGGTAAAATAGGCTACAAAGGACATGTGAATTGTGGTTTAATATATTCTAAGTATATATAAGTATAACTATCTAATTAATTAGAGTCTAATGTTTTTTTTTCGTTATAGCTAGTGTACATCAATCTCTAATCACTGAAGTAATCTTAACACTCAGTTAAAGTATGTCAGGTAAATAATAAGAAAATAATCCAACATAACTTGTATTTACTTCGGGCACGGATAAAGTAACCTTCCAACTCGGATCCAGGAGTGAGTGTCACCGTGGAGCCCCCACCTCACAGCCAGGTGCATGTTACCTGGTAAACAGGACTCTGTAGACGGGAGCATTTAACCGCACAGACCGTCCGCACCCTGGAGCCGAGATCCCCTCCTCCGACTCCTGTGCGCTAAAACACAAGATACAGCCACTAGAGCACCGTGTTCTGCTCTTTAACACCACGTATTACCGTGCATCACGCACTTGTGCAAGACCTGCAGTCTGGTCTCCCGTCACTAGGCGCTGGTGCTCATTGCGCACACAGCACTCTGCCGGGGATGTCGTGTGGAGCTCCTGCCGGCTGACCTACTTTCTCCCCGGCCTCTCGCCGGTGTTTACAACCGAGCAAACACCCGGAGCTCTGCGAGGAGGACACCCGTCTTCTCGTTTATCTAGACTAAATCACAAGGGCTGTCCCCCTACAGAGCCGCTTCGGGGAGACCGCTCCTCGGGTACCCCTAAAAGCACCCGTTTTACGGCTGGTTATGCAATGTGACGGCGCCGTGCTGGTGGATGGTGGAGCCCCGTCTGATGGAGACTATCAGCCGGAGTTGAGCCTGAGAGCCCGGGTCCGGCATGGAGGAGGTTCTGCTGAGGACTTGTTATTGAGGTACGTGCGGTCTGCCTGTGTTTTGTGTACCTCCCTCGGCTTGACGGTGAGGAGATGAGGCTGTCACCGGGTTTAGAGACGGGGAACATGAAGTTCTGGTGACAGAGTGGACTCATGTCGGACCTTGAGAGACCAAGTGAGTCGTGTTCCGGACCAATGTGGCTGAGTGGGGTGTTCTTGTACTACTGTGGTATTAATGTCGGAGTGTTAAGGTAGTAGTATTGAATGCAGAAAGCACTGAAGACATATGACACAGGGTCATGAGCCGGAGCCCACACCGTACCGCTGGCCGCGGTCCTTACAGGTTGTCCTCACCTATTTCTGAGGTTCATGATGTGTGCTCGGTGACCTGCAGCTCTAGCCAGGGTTATAAACGGAGCAAAACAAAGCAGCGTGGAGTATTCCGGGCTCAAGTCTCAGGTTAAGGCTATTTGAGTCGAGCGGCAGGGTTTGAGGCGAGGATTGTGGGACCGAGTTAACTGCTGGTGAGCTAAACTAAACGGTGTGTGAACGTGTGTTGATGTACTGTGTGTGTGTTTTTTTTTTTTACTGTGCATGTCAAAGGTAAAGGTGACAGAGTACATCTTCTGAGGGAGGGTCGCACAAGTTTGCTTTACACTTTACACTTACACTACTGTATTTAGGTGTGTGTGTGTCTGGTGTGTGTGTGTGTGTGTGTGTGTGTGTGTGTGTGTGTGTGTGTGTGTGTGTGTGTGTGTGTGTGTGTGTGTGTGTGTGTCTGGTTGTGTGTCATAACATGTTTACCTAACAACCACATGAAAAATTACTTTTAAAGCATTCAGGGACATATGTATTTTATTTATTCATATAAATGAAGAAAAAACGTGAGACCAAGTTAATTAAAGTGCATAGGCCTTATAGTGAGATCATGTTATTATCTATTTATTAAGTTATCATATCACCAGTCTCTGCGATCAGCTGAGGAGGACAAGGTATTGAATCCTCCGGTGTTTCCTGAAGATGTTCAACCGGTTTAATACTGATTCAACTCTACCATACTACAAGGTTTCCTGGGGAGTCTGACGGAGATGTCACTGTAGTGCCGACTTTAGAATCCAATCCTCACAGACCTTATACACCTGGTCGGATCTACAGGTGTTTAGCCTGGTCTCTCCTCCTGGTTCCATCTTAAAACGAATGAACTACAAGTCGCTTTTCACTACAAAAAAATATTGAGTCGTTCCGGTACTGAAACCAGTATTGTAAATTCCTCAGATACTGCCTAAAATGCAGCATCTTGTATCGCCAAGTACGCACGTCAATGCGCCTATCCGATATCGTCACATGACTAGCTCCTTTACTACATAGGCAAAGAACTTCACAAACACTAATATTAGTATTCACAGTTCTAGATGCTGTATCGGTCATTACTCAAGTTCAGGAATTGGAATTGTTGTCAGGAAGGAAACAGAAAATCAGAACATCTAAAAAATACATGAGAAATAACATTCCTTTTCTTCTTATTATTTTCCGTCACTGTGGTTTCATGTCTTTCATAAGACTTAAGACTACCAGGGAGTCATTTCTGGGTTCGTTGTGTAACGGAATATGTGCCACATTGGATTAGACCAGGCTGTTTGTATAAAACATGTTTCAGATTCCCCGTCTCCTTTCAGGGTGTGTGTCATTAGATCATGTGGTCAAGTAGGACGAATAAATAGTGTATGAAGACATGACTTTATCTAATGGCCATACAAAGATAATTATGATACTTGTGTAATAATTATTTATTATTATCATTATTTATGTAGGAATATGTCAACAACCTAAAACAAGACATAACTTTACAACATAACTAATAACATAACTTTGCTACGTACTAGGATTTGATCCTTTAGCCAACATTGTTAAAAAATTTATTTTGGACGGCAGCTTTGATCATTTGTTTAGTATTATTTTCAAAGAACGGCAGTAATACTCCGGCTCTTGGAAGCCCCTCATCAGAGCCTGGCCGGTCTTCTGTTGGCAGAGCATGTAATAAATATGTCTCCCCTCGTCTGCTTCATTAAGTCTGCTGGTCTGGATGGCTGGCACCTAGCCTTTAACCTCGGAAGACTTGGCCGTACACTTCAGCGTATAAATAAGGAACCATCTCTCATTTATTCTGTCTGCCTGTCTTCCTGCCTGCCTGCCTGTCTGCCTGTCTGCCTGTCTGTCTGGTTTACCTGTTCAAATATATGTATACGAAGACATCATGAAATAAAGAGAAAATGTACAAATATAGAGTTACATTACAGAGACACAGATGTAGAGATACAGATATACAGAGGTAGAGATACGGAGGAGAAAGTACATAAAAGAGATGCAGATATACAGGATAGAGGTACATGATAGAGAAAGATATGTACAGATACAGGATAGAGATACAGATGTGGAAATACAAATGTAGAGATACAAGATAGAGAAACATATGCAGAGATACAGGTGTAGAGATACAGGATAGAGATACGCATGTAGAGATACAGGATAGAGATACGGATGAGGCTGGACCGGAGGTGTGCGGCGAGTAAATAAGAAGGTCAGAAGATAATCATTGACACACTTTTTACCTGCAATATGTTGAGTTGTTTCCAATATGTTGAGTATAATAGGCTCTGTGTGTACGACATGAAGAACAGAACAGACCCTTGTCGGAGGATGTTGTTGGCAGCGCTGCATGACTTTCTAGAAGTAATCGGAGGGAAGTTTCTGGAAGCCATGGTTTTATCAGGGTGTGAAATGCCTGGTGTTAATCTGGGGGCTCCACTGCCCAGTGCCCCCCAGTCTTCCATAGACTCTACCAGTGAATTTTCCCGGGCTGCCCACTAGGTGGTGCGAGGGAGTGGATTTTATCTGGATCACCCGAAGGGTGCTAGCATAAAAACGACTCTCAATGTTAATAAAATAATAGTCATTTAAAAAAGAAAAAAAAAGAAAATCCTATATAAAAAAAAGGATGATTCTGATGGCTCTTAACCGTTATAAAAAAACTCTAAAACACACACACCTGTGACGGCATCACAATTAATTATGTGTATTAATGTGCCGCCAATTAATGCATCAGCAGATAAAGCTTCTCTGAAGTATTTCCATATTTCGATCGGTTAACGTGAACCCGGATCTCCCGAGCAGAGCTGCCGTTCAGGAAGAACCAGGATCCCAGGTTGGAATGATTACAGGCACTTCACACGGCCGGGAGAGCCAATCGGGGCAGTAAAACAACAGGTTACTGATTGGCCCCTTATTTGCTCAGAGACACATTAACGCGGCGCCTCTGAACTTGACCGCGTCCACACGCGTGAACTTGGACCCGCTAGTTTCCTGTGTCCAGAGTTCATGGGACTGGCTGCAGGCGGCTGCCGCTGCCCTGTGCCGCAGGGTGTAAACGTAGAGAGGCGTGGTGGCTCTCCAGCCCCATCCCAGTCCATCAGCGTTGGAGGGCCAGGTGTGAGGGGGTGGCCGGTGATCACAGATTGATCCATTGATCCAATTGATCCAAATGATTGAGTGATGGAGTTTGTGATTAGACACTGCATGAATCAAAAGACAAACCTCAACAAACCTTTGGGTTTTAAACTCAATCCCAGCACGGTCACGTTCTGTGTGACAGAAAGGTTTGCTCCCTATTCATACCTTAATATCTGGTTAATATGTGCTCACTTGTGCTTCAAAGGGCAAGTGTATTCGACAGATGTTCCTACAAAGGTATTTTTTTGTTAGTTAATGTGTTACACGACACAAATGGCCAAGGGCGATGTAGACGTTCACCGAGTTCAGAGAGAGTTTGTGTAACCTTGCATTCCCCAACCTGAGAGGTCTGAAGAGCAAACTCTCATGAAGAGACTTTTGTATTTATGTACCCAGCCCTCATTTCATCTGGCATGAGACGACCCTTCAAACGTTGCTCCCAAAACAGTCTACAGTCTTTCAGTCATGCAAAACAAAATTCTTCACGCAGCATATATAATCAAGCCATGAGACTTTCCATTATTCAGTTATTTCACAGAAACGGCTGTTGTTTACGCTCAAGGGAACTCTGATCTGCAGCCAATGCCTTTGTTCATGAGAGAAAGTAGAGGAAAAAACCCTTCGCTTTCTAGATTATTTCGAAAATTTACTTCTGAAGAAATAGCTCTTACGGGCCCGGAAGAATGTCTTCACAGAATTCTGAAGACCAACGCTTGCAGCCTTCATTCATCAGACAGTCGGCTCCTCCTCCCAGTTCTCCCTCTGTATCAAACAGCCCAGCTCTGGGCTTCAGGTAAAATGTGTGGGATGAGATAAGGTCAACCTTAAGGATCCCATGATGTTGTACATCTGTCATTAGACAACCGTTCTCTTGAAGGGATGTTTAGCGATAACATTTTGGTGACTTTATGACAACAAAATGATCTAATCATTCCCTCCAAGCAAACTTTGTAAAGGCACAGACGTATCTCTAACGAAGGTCCGAATTGCATCCCGTGTCTTCCTTGACTACAGTCACGCACTCACGCAACAACTTTTCCACTGAACCCAGAGCAATAACCGCTGTGTGGAAACAATGGTTCTTGTATCTTTCCTAAACGACGCTGCCTGCATTCCCAACCAGGATTCAAAGTTTTAAACTTTAAGTTGGTAAGAGTTATGTTCGCTGATGAAACCAACAAGACCGTCTATATTTAAAGCTCTGGACGTCAGATGGACTCGAGCTCCTCTGGTCAGCAGATGGTGCTACCTCTGCCAAGTGGCTCGTCCCAGCTAGCTGCCGGTGTTCAGCGAGATATCATCACACATTATTATCATCATGATTATCATCGTTACACTTCTGTGTTCAAGTGCTACTGTTCAACCTCGGTGGTCCCGACCCCAGCTCCGCAGCCCGCAGAGGCGTCGCCTAGGCTACGACCCCCTCTCCTCCATGAAGGCAGCTTCATGTGTTAATTAGTACGGCTCATCTTCTTCACGTTAAAAACATCACCAGACGTCACTGTATCAGGGTCTATTGGGGACTTTTTGGCAGGCTGTGCTCAGAATCACTGACCTAGAACCAGTGGAGTGTGAATCAGTGTTAACTGCGGGGGCTGACAGATGTAATGCAGCACCTCCATGTGTGCCAGGTTTCTCTTGGTTCCTGAGGGGGTTTCTGATCTGAATGATGTCTGATGATGTCAGGTTCTCTACTCCAAACCCTTGTGCTTTCAGTTCATGTTGTGATGTACTCCTCACTGGCTTATTTAATGAACATGCTCCTCTACTTTTTCCTTATCTTGTGCATATGGCTTTTTCTTGGCGTTACTATACGTATAGTACATATACTTGATTAATCATTGGGGCAATCGTTTGTAAAGAAAAAATTACATATATATAGAAAATAACATAAATATAACACACAAAAGAGTTAAGAGTAAGGGAATACAATTAAAGAAGCGTGTACAAAAACACAATCCAATCCAATATATTCCTTGAGGGTATGTATTGTGAGTCAAATACTGAATATATAAATACAAGAATCTGTATTAGATCCTACAGATAGGTCCGTCAGCATCTGTGTGACAGTGTCACGGTCATTCAGTCGTCACTCGATGAAGACAGCCAAAAGGAAATGAAGGCACAGGAACCAAACTCAGGCGCCCAGAAGCAGAAGGCAGGAGAACTAATAATAAAACCTGTCTGTTATTGCTCTGGGTCGATGGGACGATGACGTGTTATTGTTTTGAGTCTCCCTCAATGGGGTCTGTCAAGAGAAAGGGGATGCATTTGATACAGTACAACCAAATACACATTGTCTCATAGAGGAGAGTCTAGTGGGTGTCTAGGGTGTTGACTCCCTGCTGAAGGGTTCCGGGGTCGATGCCCCCAACCGCTTCCTGCTCCTCAAAGACATGGGTCTGAATTCACTCAGTGTAAAAGCTTTGGATGTGAGTGTCTATAACGATGACATAGTAATTAGAGGCATGGGACTCAGAACGATAAGAGACATGACCTGCGACCCCGTCATATCTGGACTACTCTTCGCAGGGAACTCATTTCTCGCGCAACGGGTTCCGCGTTCCCGTCAGCAGAACGTCAGCGGGACTCCTCCCCTCAGCGTGCAGCGACGCGCGGCGCGGGCGGCCGGCCACCTACGATCCGTTGCCTCCGTCGCAGGAGAGACTGCGCTCCCCTGTTGTGTCCCGGGACGGGAAGGGAACCCCGCCCCGAGTCGTCTCATACGCTCTGCACAGACACAGTGCTGCTCCACTGTTTCTAGGTCACAGTCTCCTCCTCCTCCTCCTCCTCCTCCCCCTCCCCCTCCTCCACCTCCTCCTCCTCCTCCTCCCCCTCCTCCTCCTCCCCCTCCTCCTCCTCCACCTCCTCCTCCTCCTCCCCCTCCTCCCTCTCCTCCTCCTCCTCCTCCTCCTCCTCCCTCTCCTCCCTCTCCTCCTCCTCCTCCTCCCTCTCCTCCTCCTCCTCCTCCTCCTCCTCCTCCTCCTCCTCCTCATTGTATCACACTATAGCGACACTCTGGTTCAGCCTATATTTACATTTGCGTGAAAGGTGTTAAATGTTGGCATGTTTGCAAATGCCACAAGAATAATTTAACCGAATGGTTGTCACTTCTGTCACTTCTTCCTCCCTCCTTCCCTCCCTCCCTCCCTCCCTCCCTCCCTCCCTCCTTCCTTCCTTCCTTCCCTCCCTCCAGACACCAGTGACAGGGTTTCCCGGCCAGGTTTCCAGGGGCAGTAGGTCCGGACTGGATGGGCGGCGGTCACACAGGCCAGCAGGGGGGCCGCGGCGGCCAGAGGGAGTGAGTGATGGACAGCCTGTCAGACTTCAGCGGACCCTGCGCCTCCAGTCGCAGGGAATGGGAGTGAGTAGAGCACACCTGACGCTAGAGTATATAAAGGGCAGTATATACTGTAGTATACTGTACAATAAAACATGCACTCAGCGTCTAGTGACCATGGAAGCCACCAGGGAATGGGAGTGCGATTTAAATGATCGGACAGGCTTATTACAGGCATGTGACAGCCCCAGAGTATTTGATTTATTGATCGCTGCCCGGATGAATGAAAGAGAATTTTAACAAATATGAAAAAATTAACCGAACCATGACGTCCATGCTGTGACGCTGGTGATGTTCTTCTCTAAGGGTTCATGGTTAAAGATCTTTAGGTTTACATGTACGTCTATAAATGACCACTGAGGGAACTAATTTCCAAGCAATCATTTTGTCCTGTTTTGTTCCGGCCTTCAGCACCAGCAGCTGTGTCGACGATTTACTGGAAGAAGATGAAAAGGACCGAGCAAAAAGGTACAGAAACTGCTTTAACTGAGGAACTAGTTCTGTTGGGCTGTCACACAAAGAGACTAAAACATGAAGCGTTTATATATTTATATTCCTGTTGGCGGTTCCACCTTCTTTCCCTTTCATGCATCGTTTGAGTTGGCCTTCAAGCTGGTCCCCACCACACCTTGTCTCTCCACCTTGTCTCTCCACCTTGTTTCTCCACCTTGTCTCTCCACCTTGTCTCTCCACCTCACCTTGTCCCTCCACCTCACCTTGTCTCTCCCCCTCACCTTGTCCCTCCACCTCACCTTGTCTCTCCACCTCCCCTGTTTTCTCCCCCTCACCTCGTGTCTCCCCCTCGTGTCTCCCCCTCCCCCGTGCCCCCCCTCCCCCGTGCTCCCCCCCCCCCCCCCCCCTCCCCCCGTGCTCCACCTCACCTGTGGTTCCTCTCTGTGGTTTGCGGGGACAGGGCGTCCCGGAACAAGTCGGAGAAGAAGCGGCGGGACCAGTTCAACGTGCTCATCAAGGAGCTGTGCACCATGCTGCAGGTCCAGGGCCTGCCCTGCAAGATGGACAAGTCCACCATCCTGCAGAGGACCATCGGCTTCCTGCAGAAGCAGAAAGGTGCCGTCGTGTCCGTCGTGTCTCCAGGGATCAGTCTGGAGGGGGGGTAGCGCAGTGGTTAGGGTGTTGGACTCCCAGCCGCGAGGTCCTTGGGGTAACTCCCAATGTCCTCGGTCTACCTGTAGGCCTCTTAGAGCTAGATGTCCCCTAACCCCTACCTGCTCCTTAATGACCCGTCTCTGTACTGTCTAACCCCTACCTGCTCCTTAATGACCTGTCTCTGTACTGTCTAACCCCTACCTGCTCCTTAATGACCTGTCTCTGTACTGTCTAACCCCTACCTGCTCCTTAACGACCTGTCTCTGTACTGTCTAACCCCTACCTGCTCCTTAATGACCTGTCTCTGCACTGTCTAACCCCTACCTGATCCTTAATGACCCGTCTCTACCGTCTAACCCCTACCTGCTCCTTAACGACCTGTCTCTGTACTGTCTAACCCCTACCTGCTCCTTAATGACCTGTCTCTGTACTGTCTAACCCCTACCTGCTCCTTAATGACCTGTCTCTACCGTCTAACCCCTACCTACTCCTTAATGACCTGTCTCTACTGTCTAACCCCTACCTGCTCCTTAATGACCCGTCTCTACTGTCTAACCCCTACCTGCTCCTTAATGACCTGTCTCTGTACTGTCTAACCCCTACCTGCTCCTTAACGACCTGTCTCTGTACTGTCTAACCCCTACCTGCGCTGGATGCTAGTTGCTTTAGTTAAAAGTGTCTGCTACGCTACATGACTAAATAGTTAGCGCCTAGAGAACGGTGTTGATGTTTGTTTTGAGGTTTGATCATCAGCGTTTATAATTAGTTCACTGCTGCTGGGTTAGATGGAGGAGTTAGCGTTTATATAAACCATACAAGTCTTAAGTTATTAGATAAACGTCTATACTGCCACTTGGCAGAAGCCCTTGTGTTAATTTAAAGGTTTCAGGGAGCCGTTCCAACGTCTTCCGGGGGAGTGTGGCCGCTAGCCCGGGCCGCTAATCCGTCTGGGGTTCAGTCTGAGCCGAGCGCAGGGCTGCTAACGGCTAACTGTTGGCCGTCTCTCCTCCAGACATGTCGGCCCAGAACGACAGCTGTGACGTGAGGCAGGACTGGAAGCCGTCCTTCCTGAGCAACGAGGAGTTCACTCAGCTCATGCTGGAGGTGAGTCCACACCGCCAAACTACGCTGGAGCTCAGCAGTGGTAGAGTAGGTCAGGAGAGGTTCAAAAAGGCTACCTGATGACAGTGGAGGTGAGATGGTGAGATGCTGAGTAAGCCAAACTATTAAACTAAAAAAAGAAGTTTAGCAGTATAGGTCAACAGAGGTAGAAACTTACTGCTATCTGACAGTAGAGGTGAAATACTTGAGGGATGAGACAGAATATTACACTTATGTTGGAGGTTAGACCAACTGCTATCTGACAGTGAAGGTGAGATTATTCAGCAGTAAGCCAGACTATTAAACCAGGGCTGAATGTAAGATCACTTCTGTAGGCCACCCAACCCTAGCCGCTAGCCTCTAGCCTCTAGCCTCTAGCCGCTAGCCTCTAGCCACTAGCCTCTAGCCTCTAGCCTCTAGCCTCTAACCACTAGCCTCTAGCCTCTAGCCACTAGCCTCTAGCCACTAGCCTCTAGCCTCTAGCCTCTAGCCGCTAGCCTCTAGCCTCTAGCCTCTAGCCACTAGCCTCTAGTCGCTTGCTTCGGTCCGTCACTGGTTCAACTTATTTTACACTTTTGCCAATTGGGCACGGCACTGTTTTGAACAGGACCTTTATGACAACTTTTGAACCTCTGACATCATCATACCATTAAAAACCCCCCATCAAATATCAAAAGCTATGGTCAACGATCTCCTGCGACCCGGTATGCATGTCAGACCCAGAGGCTCGTCAACGCTGGGTAGAAATGTGGAGAAACCAGCCATAGTGAGCAGGATTTTGAAAGCATCCAACCGGAAAACTCCTCAGCCCTCCGTCGAGGCCTCGCTCCCTAGCCATCTACAATGCACCAGCAGATATCAATAGCGATGTCAACGGCTCCTGTGACCCCGTCTGCAGATCAGACCCACAGGCTGGTCAAAGCTAGGCCTAGGCCATTTAGATACACAACAAACAGACACGGCACACCATCGATCCGACCGTCAGACAACAAGCAGGGACCGCTCCACGACCCGGAGCTCTCACCACGCTGCCGCTGACCTCGGTCATGTTTGGTTCCAGGCTTTGGATGGCTTCCTGGTTGCCCTGACGACGGACGGAAATATCATCTACGTGTCAGACAGCGTCTCCTCTCTGATTGGACACCTACCGGTAAGACATCCTCACGACAACAACGATGATATGTAATCGCTACATTGGCTGCCACGCTCCACCTGGGGGACTAGGCTCCTCCAGAAGAGGACACAGAATGGTGGTGTTGGAAAACCGGTTTATTGTAGATGATGCATGACCTGGTGCTCCATGTTGCCATGCAGGAGATCTCTCTCTAGTGTGTGCAGTGATGGCTGCTTCAACCTGTTGCACATTGATTGCTCAATGTGCAACAGGTGTGCAGCCACACCCAACCCAAACTCAAATCAGAGTCCAATCAGCCTGAGACGGGCCAGGTGAGGCTGCTTAAGCCAGCCATCATCCACACACACTCCCACACGTGGTTCTCAGAACATTGAGACCCTCACCCCTAGCCGGTTCCTCCTGGTGGACCAGAACATTGAGACCCTAACCCAAGTGTGTTCTTCCTGCTGGTCTCAGCCTGACATGGTGGACCAGAACATCCTGAACTTCCTGCCGGAGCGCGAGCACAGCGACGTCTACAAGCTGCTGTCCTCCCACATGCTGAGCTCCGACCCCGCCAGCTCGGACTTCCTCGACAGTGAGTGCCCCGCCCTGTTGCCATGCCGACCACTCTCCTCCGGCACCACCCCCCCCCCCTTCCCGCCATCCCTCCCTGTCCCCAAGAACCAGTGATTTGATTTAGTTTTCTACCTATGCCGGACTTCTTTATCGTCAGAGATGGTGCTTTACTCATCCCATTCAGAGAAGAATTCATTCAGTTCAAATGTCAAACTCATTCAAATTGATTCAATTTAAATGTTAAACTCCATTTTATTCATTCAATTTAAATGTCAAATCCATTTAAATTCATTCAAATTAAATGTCAAATTCACATAAATTAATTACATTTAATTTAAAAGCTTTTACTTTGTATTCCCCCGCCGACATCATGAATCAGTCTCAATAATTTGCTTGCCACAGAACTTCTGTGAAACACGCGTTGGCTCTCTGTCAGAGAGACAGCGTCTCCCCGGGGGACGCGTTAACCTCCTCACCTCACTCTTACTCTAACGGACTCTTCTGACCGTTTTAACGTCTCCCTGTGTTAATATGATCCCACTCTATTGGATTACCCGTCACCACGCGGCGTTGGGAAACACTTTAGCTAATAATAGGCAGCTAGCCCGCTGGTGCTGCTATAGTTAGGGGGACGGGCGGCTAATCATCGCGTGTTGCCACGGTAACCTTGAGTGATGCCCCGGGGCAAAGGGCTCCAGACTCTGACCTTAATCCTGGACCGATCCACCAGGGTTAAGTCACGGCGCTGAAGATGAGGAGTGCTTCCGTGTTCTAATGACTATCTCCTCCTCCTCCTCCTCCTCCTCCTCCTCCCCCTCTTCCTCCCCTCACCTCATTCCCTCACCTGCTCCTCTTCCACCACCTCCTCATCCCTTTCTCCTCCTCTTCCTCTTTCTCCTCCTCCTCCCCCTCTCTTCCTCTTCCTCCTCCTCCCCGCTCCTCTTCCACCACCAACTCCTTCCTTCTGTTTCTCCTCCTACTCCTCCTCCTCCTCCTCCTCCACCTCCTCCTCCTCCTCCTCCTCCTGCTCCTCCTCCTCCTCCACCTCCTCCTCTTCCTCCCCTCTCCTCCTCCATCCCCCCCTCTCCTCCTTCCCTCACCTGCTCTTCTTCCGCCTCCTCCCCCTCCTCTTCCTCCTCTCTCCTCCTCCCGACTCCTCTTCCTCCCCGCTCCTCTTCCTCCCCCGTCCTCCGACTCCTCTTCCACCCCTCTCCTCCTCCTCCTCCTCTTCCACGCCTCTCCTCCTCCTCCTCCTCCCCCTCCCCTCTCCTCCTCCTCCCCCCTCCTCCTCCGCCTCCTACCCTCTCCTCCTCCTCCTCCTCCCCTCTCCTCCTCCTCCTCTTCCTCCCCCTCTCCTCCTCCTCCTCCTCCTCCTCCTCCTCCCCCTCCCCTCTCCTCCTCCTCCCCCCTCCTCCTCCAGGTGAGTCTCATGTGGAGTTCTGCTGTCACCTGGCGAGAGGCAACATGGACCTGAAGGAGCCTCCAGTCTACGAGTACGTCAAGTTCATAGGAGACTTCAAGTTCCACAACAATGGTAAATATCCAGTCATTCACTGTGCAGAACACCTGGTATCACTAGACCTAGCTTAGGACCAGAGTAGAACACCTTGTAACACTAGTTCTAGCATAGGACCAGAGTGGTACACCTGGTAACACTAGACCTAGCTTAGTACCAGAGTAGTACACCTGGTAACACTAGACCTAGCTTAGTACCAGAGTGGTACACCTGGTAACACTAGACCTAGCTTAGTACCAGAGTGGTACACCTGGTAACACTAGACCTAGCTTAGTACCAGAGTAGTACACCTGGTAACACTAGACCTAGCTTAGTACCAGACTTAGTACACCTTGTGTCACTAAGCCAATGGATTTATTCTACCTAGTTGACCAGAATAAGTATAAATTAAATTATACCTATCTCCATTTTTTGCGGCTACCATGTCCATCTCAATGTCCCTCTAACAACGTTTCACTGTGAGGTGCTGAAGCTGCCAGTAATAATAATAATAATAATAAAATAATTGAATTCATCTAGTGCTTTTCAAGTCCCCAAAGCGCTTTACAGTGAAGGGGGGGACCTCACTAACCAACACCCACTTGGGTGATGCACGGCAGCTAATCTGCGCCAGAACGCTCACCACACACCAGCGAGAGTTAGGGAATTAATGAGTCAGCCAATTATACCGAGGGGATGATTAGGGGGCCGGATTGAATGAGCCTGGTCGGGCAGTTTTAGCCAGGACACCGGGGGATCCCCTACTCTTTGCGATGAGTGCCCTGGTATCTTTTATGACCTAAGTAGAAGGTCTAGTGGAGGCCTCAGTGCCCCCTGCTGTGCCCACCTGAAGGTGTCCTGAAGGTGTCCTGAAGGTGTCCTGAAGGTGTCCTGTCGTCCCCAGTGCCTACGTCCTCCTGTAACGGCCTGGAGCTGGCCTTACCCAGAACCCTCCAGTCCTCCCTGGAGGAGCAGCTGTGCCTCATCGCCACGGTGCGCCTGGTCACCCCTCAGTTCCTCAAGGTGAGGCTCCTGGTTCCTACAACAGGTCTCCTGGTTCCTACAACAGGTCTCCTGGTTCCTACAACAGGTCTCCTGGTTCATACAACAGGTCTCCTGGTTCCTACAACAGGTCCCCTAGTTCCCACAACAGGTCTCCTGGTTCCTACAACAGGTCTCCTGGTTCCTACAACAGGTTTCCTAGTTCCTACAACAGGTCTCCTGGTTCCTACAACAGGTCTCCTAGTTCCTACAACAAGTCCCCTGGTTCCTACAACAGGTCTCCTGGTTCCTACAACAGGTCTCCTGGTTCCTACAACAGGTCTCCTGGTTCCTACAACAGGTCTCCTGGTTCCTACAACAGGTCTCCTAGTTCCTACAACAGGTCTCCTAGTTCCTACAACAGGTCTCCTAGTTCCTACAACAGGTCCTGGTTCCTACAACAGGTCTCCTAGTTCCTACAACAGGTCTCCTGGTTCCTACAACAGGCTTCCTAGTTCCTACAACAGGTCTCCTGGTTCCTACAACAGGTCTCCTAATTCCTACAACAGGTCTCCTGGTTCCTACAACATCTGTGCACCGTGGCTCAAGCAATGTGTCGCTGGTTTTATGCAACGTTTGCGCGTTTTGTCTAAAACCTTCATGACCGCTCAGATCATCATTAGATCATTTTTAACTTGTTGGCAGAGTTTGGCTGGAACAGGGTTTAATTACTTACCCTTTAATCTAGTTAATGCTTTTAGATAGTAATCGTTTACAAACATCCATGGCGAGATTTTCCCAACATTTCTTCTAAATGAGTTCTCCCACAGAGAGCAGCAGTCGATCGGTGCTCCTGGCTCTCCAGCTCAGGTCACTGGGTTTGACCGCTCAATTCTTTCCTAGGTTTCAACTTTGACCTCTGACCGGCTGGTTCCTAATCAGCTGGAGTTACAATCTGTCTCTCTGTTTTCAGGATCTGTGCAACGTCCAAGACCCCTGTGACGAGTTCACGTCCAGACACAGTCTGGAGTGGAAGTTCCTGTTCCTGGATCACAGGTGGGGATCAAGCTGGATTTACTTTTTACGCAGAACTAGAACATACAGAAGCACACCACACGCAGGTGGTGACACACTGGGCCCCGGTGTCTCACCTTCAGTGACCCCCTCCGAGTGTTGGACCGCTGGGTCTCTGTGCCGGGGCATCTGTGGTTCTGCGTCTGTCATTCTGAGAGTAGTAATCAACATACGTTTGGCAAAAGTCACTCATCAAACACATCTTCTGGTCTTCTTAATATTAATATTACAAGCACGATCCGCACGTAACCGACGGCGACGGCTACAGCGTGACAAACGGGCGGGGGGGGGGGGGAATAGATACTCAGACTACCAACTGCTTGCACAACAAGCACCGCTGAGAGAGCATTCATATCCAGTTCACAACCTACTCGACGCACAGAAACAAACAATCCTCTCGACAGCTTATCCATCGCTGATCAAAGCACAGGACGGTTGCCATGGTACCCAGGATACACCGATACGCAGATATCTGTGTGGATGTTCTGTCCTGAGGACAGAGTTCAGAGGGCAGAGCCAAGCAGAAGACGGAGTTAAGATTCAACATACCTAATCAATGTACTAAATGATGCAAGGACCGCAGGCTTCTGTTACCGGGAAAATATCTTCCTTAAAAACAATACTTTTGGTTGTTTGTAAGATTGTTTGCTTTTGTTACTTTTTATGTTACCCTCTGCTGATGACTCCTCTGGGTGTGTGTGTGTGTGTGTGTGTGTGTGTGTGTGTGTGTGTGTGTGTGTGTGTGTGTGTGTGCGTGTGCGGGCAGAGCGTCTCCCATCATCGGCTACCTCCCCTTCGAGGTGTTGGGGACGTCAGGCTACGACTACTACCACGTGGACGACCTGGAGCTCATAGCCCAGTGTCACAAGCACCGTGAGACCTCACCCACTCGCTCACTCACTCATTTACTTACTCACAATACAGGCTCACACACTCACAATACACGCTCAAGCACCGTGAGACTCACTCAATCTATCACTCACCAACTCACCCACATACTCACTCACTCACTCACTCACTCACTCACTCACAATACACACGCTCATAGCCCCGTGTCAAAAACACTGTGAGACGCGCACGCACACACACACACACACACACACACACACACACACACACACACACACACACACACACACACACTCATAGCCCCGTACCAAAAACACCTCACATACACTCACCCCCCCCCCCCCCCCCCCCCTTGTACCTGACCCCCCCCCTCCCTCAGTCATGCAGTTGGGGAAGGGGAAGTCGTGCTACTACCGCTTCCTGACCAAAGGCCAGCAGTGGATCTGGCTGCAGACGCACTACTACATCACCTACCACCAGTGGAACTCCAAGCCCGAGTTCATCGTCTGCACGCACACCGTCGTCAGGTGGGCGCTCTCCGTCAGGGTCAGGGGTCAGGGGTCAGGGGTCAGCGGGAGTCCTTCAGGGTGTTGAGGGGTCGAGAGGTCATCGGGGTCAGCGTCGCTGGCTTTAGGGGTTTAGTCCTTAGTTGGAGTTGGGAGTTTTTAGTAGATAGTGATCGAAAGCGATGGATCAATAGAAACAGGGATACGTCCCATCAACTTCTGAATTTACAATCAATGACTACAAAAACATCCGATAAATAAATCCAAAGCTGTTATGTATACCATAAGGGGAACTTTTAGTACGATAATCTTCAGGGGAAAAAATGCTAAGATGATGGATCATAATAATCGACCCTCTAGCTAGTCACCATCCAGTACAGTCTTTGTAGAATATCTCTAAAGGCCAACATAACCAGTCAAAGCCACTGATGCGTAGGTACTGACGCTGTTATTTGTTAAGTCATAGTGTAGAACCCAGCAGAGCAACCGGCTCTCTTGCTCACTAGCTTGAAAAACAAAATGCCAGACGTCAGGAGAAGTTGACAGAGGGTCTAGCTTCTCCGTCGGGTGAGCCTCGGCTGATTGGCTGACAGGCGTCACATGTTTCCGCTGATTGGCGTCGGGGTCAATCACTTATCAGTCAGCTGATCAGGGTCAGGATGCGAGCGTCCAATCACACGCAGAGCCAAAGGGACGCGTGGCTGTCGTTCGTTAATCACTTCGCATCTCGCCGATGTATCATAACCTAGCAACGGTGTACCAGTTGCTTGTCAACAAAGCCGCGGGGAGCCAGGAAGACATTACCCATGTTCGCTCTCTAAATTAACCGAATGTTGTGGACAGCTAGAGAAATTAATCTTTACCAATCGCAACAGACAAACCTTAACTGGTTATCATTGTTACTTAGCGCACTGCTGGTCCAAAATATTCATTGAAATTCCCGCTACGATTGACATCGTCAATCGTCCAACATCTTGATGTGTGTGTTAAGAGAGGCAGCCTAACAGACACCATAGAGGCAGCTCTGCTCACCGATCACAAAGATTAAAAATAAACAGTTTGTACCCATGTACACACTGTTGACAAAGGAGGGGTTCCTGAGTCATCCTCACACTCGTAGGAGCGACCATCTGTCTGGCTCCTTCCCATCTGTCCCTCTGTGGCACGGCGGAGCTGACGAGAGTGTGTTGTGTGTGTTGTGTGTGTTGTGTGTGCTGTGCGTGCTGTGTGTGTTGTGTGTGTGGGGGCAGCTACGCGGAGGTGCGGGCGGAGAGGAGGCGAGCCATGGGTCTGGAGGAGATGTCCCCCGTGGAGCTGGCCCCCTCCTCTGTGAAGGTAGGGACCTGTGAACCATGATGAACAGATCTGAAGGAGGAGAGAACCACACTCTGAACTCCGGTTGCAAAAAGCTTCTTCTCATCTCTCCTCCTTTTATCCTCTCCGACACTCGTGTCCCTTTCTCCTGTTTTGTCTCTTCCATTCTCCTCTCCTCAACTCTAAATGTTCTCCTCTCTCCTCTCCCCTGATGTTTCTCCTCTCATTATCATCTCCTCTACTACCTCTTATCTTCTCCTCCTCATTCTTTCCTCTCATCTCCTGTATAATTTCTCCTCTTTCATCCCCCCTGTTGTCTCTCCTCTCCATCGCACCTCCTCCCTTTCATCGTTTCTCCTCCTCCTCCCCCTCCTCCTCCTCCTCCTCCTCCTGCTGCTGCTGCTCCTCCTCCTCCTCCTCCCCCTCCTCCTCCTCCTCCTGCTGCTCCTCCTCCTCCTCCTCCTCCTCCACCCTAGGCCCAGGAGCTGTACCTGGACTTCTGCTCCACCCTGGACCCTCCGAAGGAGCGTACCAGTGCGCCCCGGTCCGTCTCCTCCCGCGGCTCCAGGAAGTCCTCCCACCTGGGGCTGTCCGACTCCGCCTGTGAGTCACATGATCCAGGGGTCAGCTGATCCAGGGGTCAGCTGATCCAGGGGTCACATGGCCGAGGACCACCCGGCACTAAACCCACATCTGAATTTCTATTTCCTTGTCTCTCGACTGAAGTTCGGAGTTTAACAATGGAATGATATTGATGTTGTTCAGCCCTAGCTCAAAAGCTGGTCGACTAATAGAATCTTACTCTTATTTTATTTATGCACAACCCTTCATGAACCAGCTTGTGTGTCTAACCAGCTAACCTGTCCCTGCTGCAGCCGCCAACTCGTACACAGAGCCCTGTACACCGTCGTGGCAGTCCACATCCATCGGGACGGATAACTCCACCGCCAGGCTGCAGCCCGGCGGTTCCAAGGTCCGTACCAACGCCGGCTTTATGGTTCAGGGGACGCAGCTTTGTTGTTAATGCCCTCGTAGACGTTGGCTCAGACAGAGCTCCTTTGACCCCCAGCTCAGCCTCCGTCCCCTGCCTCACTGTGTCCCCGCGACGTGGTGATATCCAGAGCGTGTTTGTTGAGATTCTATGTCCCCACAATGGAATGGTTCCAGAGTGCGTTTGTTGAGGTTCTGTGTCCCCACAACGTCTCCGTTACCCAGAGTGTGTTTTGGTTCTGTGTCCCCACAACGTCTCCGTTACCCAGAGTGTGTTTTGGTTCTGTGTCCCCACAACGTCTCCGTTACCCAGAGTGTATTTTGGTTCTGTGTCCCCACAACATCTCCGTTACCCAGAGTGTGTTTTGGTTCTGTGTCCCCACAACGTCTCCGTTACCCAGAGTGTGTTTTGGTTCTGTGTCCCCACAAGGCGCCGCTATTGCGTTCCCTGACTTCCTCAGCGAGTCGAGTAGTAGATTTATGATCACCTTGCTAAGTCAAAAGAGAAATATAATTGAAAGACCAATCCATTCACCGAGTTGGATGATAGGATCAGTTTGGAAAACGTTACTTTAGCACAGAATAGCCGCCATTGCCAAGTGGGAAAGTGCTGGATAATAATACACAGTCCCGGACAAAATCCTTGATGTTAAGACGATGCCAGATAGCAGATCATACACAGTTCTGTGGCTGCTATTCCCATGGCAAACATATCGGCAGTTTGGAACCGCTTACCGTTCCAACCAGGACGCCAGACCGGCCGACAGTAAACATCTGTCATTAGACATCTGATATCCTGCCTCGCTAACAGGCTCTAACAGCAATTTTGTTGAGTGTTGAAACTAAATCAAAGGATTTAGCTCCGTTACAAATTCCTGCAGCAGCAGAAATGCAAAAGGATGTTGTCATGGTATATAATCCTACTTATAAACTCTTCAGCTTCCTTCCAATCAAGTTATGTTTTCAGTTAAAATCCGGCTCTCAAATGATTGTGATTGATGATTGTCTATGATTCTGATATCCTTGTTTTCTTTAAACAATGTAAAGCACATCACAGACTTAATTCAAAGCTCACTCACTTGATAAAGTCGACTTAATTAGTTGATTGATTGATAATCATGCATGTGTTAACTCTTTGTTAACAGCAGCAGCAACCACCGCAAGAACAACATCAACAACCACAACCACAAACACAACCACCACAACAACAACCTCAACCACCACAACAACATCAACAACAACAGCCACAACAACATCAGCATCCCAGACCACCAGCGCAGCAGGTGCAGCAGGTGCAGCAGGCGCAGCAGGTGCAGCAGGTACAGCAGGTACAGCAGGTGCAGCAGCCCCTGCTGTACCAGCAGCAGCTCCCCCTGGTGGCGCAGCCTCAGCTGGGCATGATGAACCACCTGAAGGAGCAGCTGGAGGAGAGGACCCGGATCCTGCAGGCGGACATCAAGACCCAGCAGCAGGAGCTCCACGACATCAAGGAGAAGCTACAGCTAGCCAACTTCCAGGTAACACCATACGCCCGCATGCTCACACACACGGGTAGCACTGCAGGGCTCGCTACTGCTAGCTTACCTCCAGCTGACTCAACTACAGCATGATAACCTTGAGGTGGTGCTCAACTAAAGCATGTCAACCTCCAGCTTAGTCAACTACAGCTAGCTAACCTCCAGGAAACACGCTATGACCGCCTGCTCACACACAGGTAGCGCTGCAGGGCTCGCTACAGCATGCTTACCTCCAACTGACTCAACTAAAGCTAGCTAACCTCCAAATAGTGCTCTGCTACTTCAGTTCCCTGTGTTTCCTTAACATAACGTGAGTCGTCATTCATAAGCATCAACATTTTCAGACGACAGTTGTAGCTACACCTCAAGCCACTAGAGGTTGTTAATGGGATACTCAAACAGGGCTGGTTTAAGTCAAAGAATATAACAGAAAAGCCAGAATGTCACAAAACAACAGATGGATTAGACTTACTTGAAATGTTTCCAAAAGTCAGTACAGTATAGAGCATCTTATACACCACCCGACAGCACCACCAAGAGGCCAAAATATGCAGCTTAAGCCATCTGTAGCTCAGAGATTTATCTTTTGTTACCATTTAGCCAGTTAGCAGACGCTAAACCCTGACCCTTATCAAAGCGGCCTGCAGTGAATGTGATACATTCCATGAAGAGATAGGATTAGATAAGAACAACTTTAGCAGCTAACATTAATGTAATGCAACGCATGATCACATGTACACATGATCATGTCTGTTGCTATCCTAATGCAACAGGAATCCCATCACAAATTATGGTTTACCTGTTGCATTAGGATAGTGACACAACTGTGGCTTCAGTTCCTAATTTCTCACCAAAAATACGAAACTGAACAGAATAAGGAAATAACCAAACCAGGTTTCACTATGTATCTTAAATCCTTGGTGATAGTTTGGTGCTAGATTGTGTTTATTGGCCCAGACCTACATATACTTGGTCATCTACAGGGTCATGGTCAAACTATGGTCATAGGCAGAGACATGGTCAAACTATGGTCATCTACAGGGTCATGGTCAAACTATGGTCATAGGCAAAAACATGGTCAAACTATGCTCTTACACAGACCATGATCAAACTATGGTCATAGACAGACACAGGGTCAAACTAGTTATTGACAGGGTCATGGTCGCACTATAGTCATCTGAATAGTTTCTTTCTTTGGCAGCAAAACAAACTGCAGCTATGAAAGGAAATTAATTTATATGCGGTTGCTTTTCAATGTGCATCTGCCTGTCTGTCTGCCTGCCTGCCTTCCTGTCTGCCTGCCTTCCTGTCTGCTTGTCTGTCTGTCTGACTGTCTGCCTGCCTTTCTGTCTGCCTGCCTGTGTGCCTTTCCGTCTGCCTGCCTGTCGGTCTGCCTCTCTGCCTGTCTTGGTAGATGTTTTTACAGCCACCTATCCACACTGACTTTGGCCAGGTCCCGCCCCCCCAGCCGCAGCGATCCGGGCGACCCCTGGCCCAGGGGTCAGGGGTCATACGTCAGAACTCCGGCCCGCCAGCCAAGCAGCAGGCCTGCCATGCCCCGTCGGCCAACCCCCTGGTGAGGGAACCCCCACACCCCACACTCAGCCCCTGTATCCCCTCTCACTAGGGTACCAGGTAGAACAGTTAGATACAGGACCACCACTGGGGTACCAGGTAGAGAACCAGCACTAGGGTACCAGTTAGAGAACCATTACTAGGGTACCAGGTAGAGAACCAGCATTAGGGTACCAGGTAGAGAACCAGCACTAGGGTACCAGGTAGGTAGAGACCCACCACTATGGTACCAGGTAGAGAACCAACACTAGGGTACCAGGTAGAGAACCAGCACTAGGGTACCAGGTAGAGGACCAGCATTAGGGTACCAGGTAGAGAACCAGCACTAGGGTACCAGGTAGGTAGAGACCCACCACTATGGTACCAGGTAGAGAACCAACACTAGGGTACCAGGTAGAGAACCAGCACTAGGGTACCAGGTAGAGAACCAGCACTAGGGTACCAGGTAGAGGACCTACACTATGGTACCAGGTAGAGAACCAGCACTAGGGTACCAGGTAGAGGACCAACACTATGGTACCAGGTAGAGAACCAGCACTAGGGTACCAGGTAGGTAGAGAACCACCACTATGGTACCAGGTAGAGAACCAACACTAGGGTACCAGGTAGAGAACCACCTCTAGGCTACCAGGTAGGTAGAGAACCACCACTATGGTACCAGGTAGAGAACCAGCACCAGGGTACCGAGGAAGATAGAGAACCACAGCTAGGGTACAAGGTCCCTGGTCCTGGTCTCTGTCCCTGGTCTCTGGTCCTGGTCTCTGACCCTGGTCCTGGTCTCTGACCCTGGTCCTGGTCTCTGGTCCTGGTCTCTGACCCTGGTCCTGGTCTCTGACCCTGGTCCCTGGTCTCTGACCCTGGTCCCTGGTCCTGGTCCTGGTCTCTGACCCTGGTCCTGGTCTCTGACCCTGGTCCTGGTCCTGGTCTCTGGTCCTGGTCCTGGTCTGTGACCCTGGTCCTGGTGTGTCCCCAGCAGGTGCACCAGAGGCTGGTCCGGCGGGGCCCGGTGCGGACGCTGAGCCTCCCGGTGCAGGGCAGCAGCAGCCTGGGCCTGCCGCTCTACACCAACCCCATGATGTTCTCCTCCAGCGCCCGGCCGCTGCAGGACGCGCGCCACGCCCACCTGGACCCCGCCGACTTCAGCCAGGACGGACAGCTACGGTGAGACCGCACCACCTGACTGCTAGGGTTCAAGAGGGTAGGGCTTCACAGACCCCGTCTTATACGACCCACTGTGAGGCCAAATTCATCCAGAGCTCCTCACAGTGAGTCAGAGACAGGTCACTAACCCCTACCTGCTCCTTAATGACCTGTCTCTCTACTGTCTAACCCCTACCTGCTCCTTAATGACCTGTCTCTGTACTGTCTAACCCCTACCTGCTCCTTAATGACCTGTCTCTGTATTGTGAGAGCTGGGTAAAGGGGGTTCTAATGTCCATGTCCTCTGCAGGATGCTGCTGAACCAGCCCATGCAGACTCTGGTCCCCAACAACAGTGTGACCCCCCAGACCTCCCAGTGTAACCCCGGACTCTCTCAGACCAAGTGAGTACCTCTCTCTCTCTTATTTTTTTCTTTGCATAACTTTTGTGTCTCTTGCTAAATTTTACTCTTAACACTTTCGTTGAACCATCGCTACGAAGGAGTGACTTATCATCACTTCTTGTTCTTTAGTCGAACTCAGATGACCATCGACTTATGATGATTCTCTGTACCCAGAATGACCATGTTATACCGCTGTTGATCCTAAGACACCTCGACCTCTGACCCTAACCTGACCTCTTGACCTCCAGGTATACGTGGAGCAGCAGCTGATCCTAGAACACCTTAACCTCTGACCCTAACCTGACCTCCAGGTACACGTGGAGCAGCAGCTGATCCTAGAACACCTTGACCTCTGACCTCTGACCCTAACCTGACCTCTGACCTCCAGGTACACGGTGGAGCAGCAGCTGATCCTAGAACACCTTGACCTCTGACCCTAACCTGACCTCTGACCTCCAGGAACACGGTGGAGCAGAAGCTGATCCTAGAACACCTTGACCTCTGACCCTAACCTTACCTCTGACCTCCAGGTACACGGTGGAGCAGCAGCTGATCCTAGAACACCTTGACCTCTGACCCTAACCTGACCTCTTACCTCCAGGTACACGGTGGAGCAGCAGCTGATCCTAGAACACCTCGACCTCTGACCCTAACCTGACCTCTGACCTCCAGGTACACGGTGGAGCAGCAGCTGATCCTAGAACACCTCAACCTCTGACCTCTGACCCTAACCTGACCTCTGACCTCCAGGTACACGGTGGAGCAGCAGCTGATGGGCCAGTCCTTCACCATGCAGCAGGTCAACTGTAACGCCGTGCTGGTCCCCTCCCCCGTCTTCACCTCGCCCTTCGTCATCCCCCACAACAGCTTCATCACCCACCAGCCGCAGGCCGCCTACCAGCAGCCTACCCAGCATGCAGCGCTGCAGCTGCAGCAGCCCCAGCAGTTCTTTCAGGTCTGTGGTCCGATCAAACTTTATTGATACATACTTTTTTACAAAACAGCAGAATAACAGGCTGCCCAACGGAGACAAACAACACGAATACACAACATGACCACGACACGAATATGAAACACGACACAAACACGGATTGGGTTAAACGTGGTGAGTCAGAGATACTCAGAGGCGGAGAAGAGAGTACAACAGTGTTGTTTGGATGACTGGACTAGCATAGTTTACAGCTACTGACAAGACTGTTTTGGATGTTGGAATTCACTATTGGGCATGTTATTTTATCATTGTGACTCTACTGTACTATATCTGATATGAACAGAGTGACTCTACTGTCCTATATCTGAGTTGAACAGAGTGACTCTACTGTACTATATCTGATATAAAATGTGACTCTACTGTCCTATATCTGATATGAACAGAGTGACTCGACTGTCCTATATCTGATATAAACAGTGACTCTAATGTCCTATATCTGATATGAACAGAGTCCTGACTCTAGTGTCCTATATCTGATATAAACACACTGACTATACTGTCCGGTATCTGATATGAACAGAGTGACTCTACTGTCCTATATCTGATATAAACAGTGACTCTACTGTCCTATATCTGAGATGAACAGAGTCCTGACTCTACTGTTCTATATCTGATATGAACACAGTATTTATAACACCTATTTGTTTGCTCATGCTTTTGCTTAGCTGTCTTGGGGCTGCTATGTTTGTCACCTAGTTGTCTTGGCCTTTTAAACTTAAATTTGTATGTACTTCTTAACTGTGTATTGTTATTGTTTTTGTTTTAACTGTGAAGCGCTTTGTGACCCTGGTCTGTGAAAGGCGCTGTACAAATAAAGCTTACTTACTTACTTACTTACAGTGACTATACTGTCCGGTATCTGATATGAACAGAGTGACTCTACTGTCCTATATCTGATATGAAAAGAGTTCTGACTCTACTGTCCTATATCTGATATGAACAGAGTGACTCTACTGTCCAATATCTGATATATGAACAGAGTCCTGACTCTAGTGTCCTATATCTGATATGAACAGAGTGACTCTACTGTCCTATATCTGATGTGAACAGAGTCCTGACTCTACTGTCCTATATCTGATATGAACAGAGTCCTGACTCTGCTTTTCCTTTATCTGATATGAACAGAGTGACTCTACTGTTCTATATCTGATATAAACAGTGACTCTACTGTCCTATATCTGATATGAACAGAGTCCTGACTCTGCTTTTCCTTTATCTGATATGAACAGAGTGACTCTACTGTTCTATATCTGATATAAACAGTGACTCTACTGTCCTATATCTGATATGAACAGAGTCCTGACTCTGCTGTCCTATATCTGATATGAACAGAGTGAATCTACTGTCCAATAGGGCTGGGCGATATGGACAAAATCTTATATCACGATATGAGTAATTTTATATCACGATATGGATATATATCACGATATGGTATTTTTGAAGTAAATTAAAATAATAAATGGCTTAAAATAACCATACTTCACATTTGATCAGTTTTTTCTTTTATTTTGAACTTGAATTTCCATGCTTACAAAGGAGTAAGTAGCGAACAATCTGTCATTAACTGCAGTGTCATATAGTGCAAACATCTTGTAAACATTGAACTGTTTTTTCAATACAAATAACATTTTTTTTTAAAGGTGTGCTTCACACCTGCCTGGCTGTCAGTCAGTGCAGTGTAATATAAAATAAAAATCACAGCATCACACAAATATTTTAAATACTAATTATACACTTATAAAATAAAGTTATGTGCTGTGCAAATAGCTGGTGGTAAAAATAGAACTGTTTCTTCAATACAAATGAGATTTTTTTTCAAGTTAACAGGTGAGTCTCACACCTGCCTTGCTTCAGTCAGTGCAGTGCAATATAAAAAGAGAACCAGCACTATTTTTTTTTTTTTCTCTCTCGGTATAAACGATATGGCCAAATCTCTCCCGGTAGACACTTTCATATCGTCCACGGTATGATATCGTCATATCGCCCAGCCCTACTGTCCAATATCTGATATAAACAGTGACTCTACTGTCCTATATCTGATATGAACAGAGTCCTGGCTCTACTGTCCTATATCTGATATAAACAGTGACTCTGCTGTCCTATATCTGATGTAAACAGAGTCCTGACTCTACTGTCCTATATCTGATATGAACAGATTGACTCTACTGTCCTATATCTGATATAAACAGAGTGACTCTACTGTCCTATATCTGATACAAACAGTGACTCTACTGTCCTATATCTGATGTGAACAGAGTCCTGGCTCTACTGTCCTATATCTGATAGAGTGACTCTACTGTCCTATATCTGTTGTGAACAGAGTGACTCCACTGACCTATATCTGATATGCAGGGTCCTGACTCATCCTCCTCCTACGTCCTCCAGATGCAGACTCAGGGTCTGCTGCACAGCGGCTCCACGCCAGCCTTCCTGCACGCCACCAACATACCGCAGCAAAGCACCCTGGGATACATTCAGCAGCAGCCGCAACAGCAACAACAACAACAACAACAACAACAACAGAGACTGCAGCAGCAGCAGCAGCAGCACTCCCAGAACCAGCCGGGCAGCGTGTCGGACTTCCAGAACATGCTGACACGGTAGCTCCACCTCCCCCGGGCGGAGGGGCGGCGACCAGACGCCGGGCGGCCTGAGGCGGCGTTGGGGACGAGGAGGAAGCAGAGTCCCGCTGGACGTGTGAAACCGAGGCCCCTGCGTCCTTCACTGAGGTCTTCAGAAGAGAGCTGGACCTGAGCTGGACCCGACTGAGGGGGATCGTTCGCTGCCACAAGGAGACGCCTCATGTTGGCACGGAGCTGGCCGTTCGGATCCGGGCGGTTTTTCTGCGCTGGCGTTGGCGATAAGAGACAAGGGAGGAGGAGGAGGAGGGGCTGTAAATCCCTGGACCACAGTCAGTCTGTCGGACTGAAGAGCCAAGTCGTTGCTATGGGGTCCGTTGCTAGGAGACTGTTGCTAGGGGCCTTCACTAAGGTTGATGGGGCCCTGTCGTTTGCGGCCCATTGCTAGGGGGGGCCCTCATCAGGGCTGCAAGAAGCACGTCACTAGGGGGCCTGTTTTTAGGTGGGGTCACAATGGGCTGTTGCTAGGCGGGGTCACTAGTGGCTGTTGCTAGGGGCCTTGGTTGCATCCATTCGTCCGTTGGCGACCGTCATACAGGAAGAGAAGATGAGCTGGTGTCCTCCCCGCCCCCAGAAGAGCAGTAACTGGGGTTCTCTGTGTTCCTTTGCCTTGTTCGTACTGTTAGTGTCCGGTTCCCCCACCCCAGCACTTAGATCCAAGATGGCCGAAGGGCGAATGAGTCCTATTGCCGCCGCCCTCCTCTTTCTACAAAACTAGAATACAGCTCTTAACTCTGTTCATGAGCTCTGATGGGTCCCACACTGGTGGTCTGACAACCCCCCTCTTCTGCCTTATCACTCCACTCTGTAGCACTAGTGTTTCACAGCAGGACCAACCAATAGAGTTCAAGCACTCGATTCTCACCGTTGGAGTTGAGACCCCCATCTGGGACTGAAGGGGGGGGGGGGTGGGGGGGTCTTGAGTAGTGATGGAGGGTACCAGCAGATGTGCCTTGCCCAGCCGTGGTTTCTCCCTGCTTAGGGTGGGAGGGGGGTGTGTGACCATGGCTATAAACCCTGCTCAGGTCCTGGAAAACACAGTAGACCCGTTGTGTTTTCAGGGCCCGGCCCTTTGTCCCACGCCACTCAGAGGCAGAGACTTAGGCACAATCCCATTTCTACCCCTTACCCCTTCCCCTTACCCCTTCCTCTTACCCCTTCAAAACAAGGGGGAGGGGGAAGGGGTAGAAATGGGATTGGGCCTTAAGTTTGTCTTGGGCAAACTATCTAATCAAACTTCTATAAGGATACACGTCCTCCATTACAGAGAAAATATCAGCATCATTTATCCCTGAGGATAACCAGACTTTTGCAACATTGCTTCTGGGATTTATGATCGAGGGGTTGATGCATCGACATGACCTGGTTTTGATACGACAGAGAGAAGGAACTAACAGCCAGAGGGAAAAGATAGCAAGATTGGCTTCACATACATTGGAGGAGAGTAGCCCTTCACAGATTATAGCTACTAACAGAAGAAGTTTGTTTCTTACTTCAAGAACGACGAGAATACGACCGGCCACACTTTCCCACCGCTCAACGCTGAGGGAACCCAAACGATCGGCTGTTTGAATATCTGTTCAATGTCTGATGCAATGCAAGTGAGAGCTCTGGAGTTTGAAGACGTCTGAGGAGAAGGTTGAAGTGTCGGACGTAGGGTCTGACACTTCTCTCAGTGGGATTCTGGATGCAGCCCTCTTCATTTTTGTTTCATCAATTTTATTTTGTTCGGTTCTTGTGTGTGTTGCCGCTGCCAATCTCCGATCCACTCCAAACCAGCCATATTTATAAATTGTTAAAGGGTGGGTATGGGATTTGCGAAACGCTGACTCTGACTCCACCCATTCCAAGTACATGGACGCGCAATCATTCACGAGCGCGAACACAGATGCGCGAGACCGAGCCAGGCTAGCTAGGTTGGAGTTTAGGGTTGTCTTCTAGTGCTAGGTCCAAATGTGGATTAGCTAGTTAGCTAGCTCCAGTAGCTACCGCAGGATAACAACAAACAGAAGCTTGCTCTGGGTCACGAGCTTTGAGTACGTGCACGAAGGGGTCACGCGCGGGGGGAGGGGGAGTGCAGTACGACCGTTTGATTGACGTACTCACTGTCCATTGCCACTCGGTGGTTCTGGAAATTATTGGCTGGAGTTTTTCGAGCCCTGCCCGTTCCACAGATGATTGACTTGTTTAATTTTAATGTCAGTACTTCTAACTCAGTGGCTGTAATTGGGTTATGATAACGATTTCAAGTAATTTTGCAAAAATTGCCAAAAAAGAGAATTCCATACCCAACCTTTGATATTTAGATATAGTTCTGTATGTAATCCTTCGGGTGGCTGTTGCCAACCACTGACAAAATACTAAACAACTCTGGTACTATGATAAGATTTGGCTCTTGAGAATTATCTCTGACAAATCATCTAAGATGTTAGTTTGATGTATGGTGTTGATTTCCAGTACTTTGTGACTGGAGGAGGGAACTGGATGTACACACAAGTTAAAATACCTTTTTCAAAAGTTAACAATCAGAAAACATGAGTTAGGGTTAATGTAAGAGTTTAATACTATACGTCTCAGTTGCTAATTAGTAAGCGTTTCAAACAAGTCACAATTTAGGATTTTGTTCACTCTGAGAACCATGGTGATAGGCCTACTAGGCTAATGAATTAACCAGGTACTTCTAAGTTAGTACCACTAACCAGGTACTTCCTGGCTAGTGTTACTAACCAGTGGTACCAGCAGTTGCGTTGAAAGGTGCTGTTGTCACTTGACAGAGTTAGGAAAACGTTGAGCATGTAAGTTTATGCCTATTCAACTCTTGACGATGTACATTTTTAAAGGAATGTTACTTTATACTCTTAAGTTTCGCAACCTCCTTGTATATTACTGTATAAATAAGCCAATTTACCAAATTATTTGGAAATATTTTTTATAAAAATCACATTCCTCTGACCACAAATATAAAGAGTATATCTCACCAGGTACAAATGTTTCAGCAAACGAGTGTATTCGCATGAACTGATCTCTGCAGAGCAAAAATAAGATTTATATACGATGGACTGCCTCAACACCTCTCCTTGTACTTACATGTGTAGGAAAAGCCTATTCTGTTATTATTTGTTTATTTTAAATTGCTTCCTGGCATCATATAAAAGAAGACGCAACTCCAAGTAAGCTAGCACAACTCTGGATAAGCTAGCACAACTCTGGGTAAGATAGCACAACTCTGGATAAGCTAGCACAACTCTGGGTAAGCTAGCTCTGCTAATCCGTTGATTGAGTAAGAAATGCTTCAAATGTTAACGGTCCTTTGCAGGGTAACTATAGGCACACAATCACACCAGCGAATGACTTTCAAGCACTTTTGTGATTTTGAAGATCACGACGCGGCTTTGCTGTGTTTCTGGGGTCAGTGCAACTTGGTTCTGCCGGGGATTATATCCCCATCATTATTTTCTTCAGTATTTTCCAAATATTGACATTGTTAAAAAAATGATACCACAAGGGCTAAGTGTTTGTATCAAGTTATTAATTATAAAATCAAATGAAGTCCTTTATAATATTTGTATTACCTGCCATTAAAGTGGTGATCTCGAAGATTTCCAGTTTATTCTCTTTCCCGATTAGCGGCCATTATTCCCAGATATACCAACACTGTCACCACTGACAATCAGCTGGTAATTTTCACGATACTACAAATGCAAGGGCTTGTTATCACTGGGTCGTAGGCTCAACCACCATGGTGACCATCAGCGATAGATAAATATTTCTACGAAAATCTTAAGAGATTGGCACTTTAAGTCAAATATCCACATTAATAACCTTGGACCTGGGCATTGAAACGTTACTTAATGTTGTGTTAGTTTTTACTCCATCGTTGATAGCAACTCAAAGCTTAAAGGGCCCCTATTTACTAACTTTTACCCTCGAGTGACATCACAAGTGGCAGTGTCTCTACTTGTGAGGTCACTATGGGTAGAAAGGTACATTTCTTAGTAAGAGGGAAAAAAACGAAGCTAAAGGATTGGACAGGTATTTTCTAAGACAATAGTGGTTCATGTACGTCACACGGAATCGCAGCGTTTTGTTGAGTAAATGTCTCATGAATCACCTTGTGGAATAACTGTGGGTAAATCTACTTGTTCCTATTTTTGATTTCTCGTCTGGAATTCTCCCGTCAGTTTCTTTGAATGAGCCTGAACTTCTCCATCATTCGAGACTGAACCGAAGGGTCAGAGAAGTGAAGTGTTCATTACGTTTGTTTAAAGATGCTAAAATGTTGGTTTGGTTCCAGTGTGTCCGTCTGACCTGAGCTTCTGGCCTGTGCGCGGTTGCATGGTGAATCTTTGATTTCAAGTTTGACTCTTTTTAAATGGCATGCGATGTCAACAAGAGCGCGGAATACACTGCCACACCTGACCACGGTTTCTGCTCGGACACAAATCCGATTTCTACGGCCATCTCTGCCCTTGGAGCGCAGAAACCCTGAAGATATTGTACATAAGAATGTAAAAATTCCAGAGTAAACATTCTTTTATTTTATATGTTAAAAAAGATATAAATATATAAATATGTGTTACAAGATTTTAAAACGGAAGTGATTTTGTAACAGATGAAGTGTCTTACTAGCGAACGTTCACGTTGTGTTGCACTGTCACTCGAATGGCTCGTTGGGTATTTTCTGTATTCACCATCAAAATAAGCTTTAAAATATTGTTGACATTGTTTTGAAATAAATGAATAAACGTGTTTACATTCCAAAATGTTATTGGATACAAATTATATAATGTTCCGTTCAATTATTTATGTGTTGTGAATTTCAGTTGAAATAAATATTTTTAAGCGTACATGTTTACGATCCAGAATCCTTGACGATTAACTCAATGAAGTGATGTGATTTCAGGTCAGCGCTGCTGAGGGAGACTTACCTGCTGCAATAACTCTTTCTACTTTAAAAGTATTTTAACAACAGAACCAAACATGTTTAGTTAAAAAACGATTGAAAGTTAAATCACGGTAGCAATCCAACAAGGATCAGTATTTCCCAAAGTGAAGGCTGCAGCCTTGCTAGAACACTAGTCGCGTGTCGCGTCCTATGGAGATGAGGCTAGTCTGTGCTGCGTGTTCGGAGTGTGGAACGACTTGCTAGTGTGGTAGCGCTTCCGCTTTTTAATACCGTTTATTCAGTGGTAAATATTTTAACATTTTCATTGTTGAAATTGTTATTGGCGATTGTTGAAACACCAGCTACGTACATATTAAAACAAATAAACACAAAATCATTACGTGGCAAAGACGTCGCACAGGTCTTTAAGCTTAATTTATTGCATCTACATGATGAATCTATAAAAAGCAATACGTGTGTAGCGCTAGTTTACATCCGCAATTTTTAAATACCCTGTGCACGAAAGGATTGTGGGAATTTCGGCTCGTTGAGGATCCAGCGGTGCATCCTGGAAAAATCTCGGAATTCTTTAAAACAAAGGACGTGAAAAGGGAGCGAATTTCCGAGCGTTCTCAACATTGGAACAGTGCTTGTCGGCGCTCTATGACGTAGCGGCCGTGCGTTGAGCATGCTTCCTACACAGTGGGGGCCCAATCCCATTTCCACCCCTTACCCCTCCCCCCTTCCCCTAGCCCCACAATACAGAGGGCTAAAACGTTCCCCTAAGAAATGAGGACACCCCTCCATTACGCTGCGTCATCATCGCTTGAAGCTCGCGGACTGCTATGTCAACAGAGGCCAAGAGTAGGTGTGTTTCCGAATGATAACTAGTAATAATAATAATAATAATAATAATAATAAGCCTTTGAGGCTGTTCCTCAAAGCCCTCCCTTTAAAGTGTGGTCCTTTGGAAGCTTCATTTAAATGGCTACGTAGCCCTACATCTTGGCCCTAGCCCTTAACCCAAATGAGAGTTGGGACAGCCCTACCCCTACAAAAACAAGGGGGAGGGGTAAGGGTAAGGCGTGGAAATGGGATTGGCCCTGGTAAACAGGGACGGAGTAAAAGGATGGGGTTTATTTGGACAGGGATAAATGACTAGCCAGGGCTAGGCAAGCGATGGTCGGACAGGCTTCGGGGTTGGTTAACCGGTAGGCAGGCAGTCAGGCGTACAAGGGGCCGGGCTCGTTGACAGGCTGGTAGTCAGGCAGGCAAGGGTTCGGCAACATGTAAGCAGGGTGACGGACGGAGTACTAAAGGAGAGGGAAGACGGGGTTACTAGGAGGAACAGGGATAACAAGCAGATCTTTGAAAAACGCTGATAGAGCCGATACTGACTGGTTAGTTGTGACTGGTTAGTTGTAAACGACGATCTGGCGCCGGTTGAATGGAGATCCCGGCTGAAGTAGGGAGTAGAGATTGGAGATTGATGTCAGGTCTGTCGGGAGCATGAGGGGGAGTGGAGTAGAGTGACCACTAGATGGGGGTATTGGACGGCGTAGCAGGAGGCGGCGTAACAAATTGATTCATGGATTGATATTATAACATCCTTATTTAACTATTGAATTCTAAAAGTAAAATAAATACGAAAAGAAAATGCACCCTTTGCGATTTGCTAATTGTGTTTTCTTACATCGCGATGTTGGTTTGAATTCAATTGATCTTTCAGGCCCTAGGTTTTGAAAAAGGCACAGCGATGGCTCTTCTACCTCACGCGGCTGAAGAAGTTCGGCATAGGGCCCAAGACCCTACGAGCCTTCTACAGAGGGACTGCAGAGAGCCTTCTGACTGCCAAGATCCCCGAAATTATATTGAAATTAGAATATAAAATGAACATACCGTGATATAATACCATTACCGTCTATGCCTCAAATCATACCGTGATACCATTGCACTTTTGCTCTCGTTACTTCTGTCCATTGTTTTAAATTCTTGTAATGTCTTTAGAGAAACAATTATTTGGGAGGCACGGTACATAGATGAAATAATTCTATGGTGGAGGGGAACAGAAAAGGAATTATTGACATTTCATAGTTACTTGAATGCAGCAAATACCCACGTCAAACTGTCTCTTGACTATGATAAAGATAAAATACATTTTCCTGGTCTGGAGATCTATTAAGATGTTCAGGGGTATCTACATACTACGATATTCAGAAAGGAGGCACATACAAATACATTGCTACATGCTAAAAGTTTCCATCCACCCAGGGCCGTAGCACCAAATTCTGGGCCCTGTATACAGGAGGTACTGATGCTCCCCCCTCCCCCGAATTCCCCCTACCGGCCCCCTGCGCAGAATTGTTGACGGGGGGGGGAATTGTGGACGGGGGGACGTGGCCTGCCAGCAATTTTCCGCTGAGAGCAGTGTGCGCCTCCTACCACTTGGGGATGGTAAATCTAAAGACATAATTTTATTTTTATTTTTTATTCCCATGGGCCCCCCTCTGCCTTGTGCCCCCCACAACTGTGGGTACTTTATACCCGCAGTCCGACGACCCTGCGTCCAACTACACTAACTAAGAACATTCCATTCTGACCATTCCAGAGATTTAGATCCTAGATCGTTGTCGTAGGATCTGCGACAACGATCAAGAGTTTGACACTAAAAGTAAAGTGATGTCCAATCGTTTCAAAGAACATGATTACTCCTCTAAAGTTCTTGACACAGCTCTGATGAGGGCCAGCTCTATTGAACGTAATTCTCTGCTCCATAGAAAGCCAACAACACACACGCTATAGCCCTGACGCATTCACTAAACGTAATATAATTTTAAAAGAATTGGAACCTCCTTCAATGTGATGACTCGTTCAATGATATTTTTAAAGAGCCCCCTGTCTTCTTCTTTAGAAGAGCACCTACTTTGGGTGATAGACTGGTGCATCTACCGGCGATGAAAAAAAACAGACACATTGTTACCTAAAGTGCCTAACGGTACATAAAAATGTGGTCATTGCAAAATTTGTGAAATAGTAGTCAAGGAAACTGTGATTTTGCTATGACAAGACATTTCAGAGAAGCGCATAATGAAACGGCATACTGTTCACCGCTGTAGGGATTGATCATGTGCCCCTTATCTCTAGGAGGGGTGATAGACAAAAAACGCCGAACCAAAAAGAAAGTCGCTAGATCTATTAACTAGAAGCTATGACATACCCAGGATTGAATGATTGTATTGAAGCTTTAGAGTTAATGAGCTGTTTAGTGACTGCTTCAATTATTTTGATTGTAATGCTATGATTGTTATTCAAAACTGGAGCCATTCTATGTTTGTCATGGCTATTTATTTATTTTGTGATCATATTATATGATTTAGGCTGCATTATGAGTAATTTCTTGTCTCCACCTACTCCAGCTGGAGCGAGTTTACCAATAGCTATGACTTAACATGCCAGTACACCTTATTTATTATTCATGCCTTGATGAAGGCCTACAATGGCCGCAACATGTTGGCAACTTTTTAAGAATTCTATTACAAATTTGCCTATTTATTAAAGCATTTTTATTTTTTTTAAGAAGAATGCCTTGGTCAGCTTATCTTTTTCGAAACCAAGTTTTTTGTTTACCAAAGAGCACCTTCGCACTAACTGATTCCCTTCAGAACTATGCCGTAGCCCTCCAACCTGTCTACCTTACTACTTCTGTCCATTTGTTTAGATTTCTATTGTTTAGATTATATTTTTATTTCATTGATGTTTCTAACTTTTTGTTTGATGCTGCAAGCAGGGGAGCCAGAACACATTTCACTGTAGTATACTTGTATATGACATGACACTATGAAGAATCTTGAATCTAATGAAATGTACTGTACACATACATTTGATAAATACATTAAATATTCTCAGTGATGCAGAGCCAGAGTAGAGGTAGAATAGTATTTACATAAAATGAATCCGATAGCACACTTAAAGAATAACCGGTTATTCTAACATCAACTATTTTAAGTCAGGACATTTCTCCAAATTGGGTGGGGTGAAACTGGCTTTGAATGCGGATGTTTTTACCTGTCATTACCTGTTTTACCTGTGTGTCCTGTCAAAGTTAGGACACACATTGACTTCAGGCTGGAGTCATTATCTTGCCATCGGACACAGAGAATTCTGCACAGGTACTTGCTATTGGATACATAGACTAATTTGCCATTACCTTTGTTGATTTTCCATGTCTCGCATCCATCCAGCAAGAGAGGTAATATCAAGGTCTTGTACAGTCTTAGCATGGTCTCTCATATTGGTCTTCTACAGCACACTGAGAGTCTTCATAGAACAATTTCCCTATCGTCACAAGCTTCTTTGGGATTCCGTATTTTTGCATGTTGATCCATAAGCAGTCACGGTGAACCGAATCGAATGCTTGTTCAAAGTCTATAAAGTTCACATATAGGGTTGCTTGCCACTCGTTTACCTGTTCTATGATGTTCTTCAGTATAAAGACTTGGTCTGTTGTACCTCTTCCTTGCCTATAGCCCGATGCTCTTTCCTCATTCTCTTGTCAACTCCATTTCTCACTCTGTCAATGAATGTCATTGCATAAAGACTCTGTCGGTCCAAACAGTGTCTACATGTGCTGACCTCGTGCAGCCTCTTCAGCTTGACTTGCGAAGTTATCTAGCCATCTCCTCTTGTGTGCCCTGATACTCCTTTCGACCTCTCTGTTCTACTCTACATATTTTGCCCTTAGTTGTTTCTTCACCCTTTCTGAATGAGTACTTAAGATCTTCTTGTTTGTAGCTTCCCATTGATCGACAAGCTGCCATGATTCCTCGCTATCTATGGTTTCTTCTTCTTCCGGGGTTTACCTAAGACAATTTCTGCAACCTCTGTGTACTGTGGCAACCCCAGTGGTCGGTGGCTGGGATACCCGATAAAGGACGCTCAAGCACGGTGTCGGAACGAGGGTTTTATTTCAGGACCGCTCAGGAGAATAAGGAAAATCATAAAATAACTAAGGCAACTTCCACTATGGGGAAAAGGGGTGGGGGTTCTCCGGCCAGGCCCGTCTTGGTGTCCGGTGTGTATCTACTATGAGGTACGGTCATGGTATTCCCTTCATCTAATGAATTGGTTCTGCTTCTGGTTTCTGTAATAAATCTGTTTTTACAGGAGAGGGTTATCAGCCCTCAGCCAAACCCCCAACCTGGAGGACCAGGGGATCACTCTTCGTCTGGCCCCTCCTAGTGCTGCACGATTTGGTGAAAAACTCATATTGCGATTATTGTGGGCAATATTTGTTATTCATCCGGACTTCCGGCTGAGAGGACGCTGGCGTAAATGTCGCCGCTTCTTAGCCTCCTTAGCCTTCTTAACCCTCCAACCTCGCCATAATTCCTAGCCTTGATCTGCCCTTCTACATCGCGGGTCCGCACGTTGATCTACAGTGCTGGAATTTACCTGGTTTCCCTGGATTTCCCTGGATTGCATCGTCCATAGTATTCTCGCTGTGGTCTCCCGCTAGGTAGATAGCAGCCGCGTTTGCCTGCTGCTACGGGTGAGCGATGTCTGTCTACAAATACTCTGCTGCTGAACTCGTACAACTCAATACTCTCTCGCTTCCGAACTGCCTTAAGGTCATCAGATCTTTCTGCCTTCTCCGTCGCCCTCGTTACGTCCATAGGGCCGTCCGACACAAGTTTGTTTACATGGACACTACTCCAGCTGTTCCCGCAGTTTGCTATGCCCTACGGCGGCAACGCTGTCAAAACAAACCATGCCCACGGACCGTCAACCTGGGTTCCCTACTCAGTATCAATTGTAGCGTAACCCCTGTTGCAGCTTCCACTAACAGGGATGCCACATTCATGCTACTGAACACTCGCTCACTCAATAACAAAGCCCTTCTCATGTATGACATTATTCAGGATAAAACGATTGATTTCCTATGTCTGACAGAGACATGGCAGAGCCAGCAGGACTTTCTAACCCTCAACCAAGCTACTCCCCCTGACTATGCGTACATTCAAAAACCCCGTAGCCTGGGCCGTGGTGGTGGACTAGCTGTTATTCATAGATCCAATATTCAGGTCAAGGAATTTCCAGTTAGCTCCACTTCCTTTGAGTGTCTCCATTTTGCACTGGCAGGCACTGCACAGCTCCAGGTTCTCCTCATTTACCGGCCCCCTAAAGCCTCCACCCACTTCCTGTCTGAGCTTTCTGGGGTGCTTGCCACCATCTGCCCTATGTACCCATCCACCATTCTACTAGGTGACTTTAACATCCACGTGGATTCAGCCAGCTGCTCATTTGCCTCTGATTTCATGACACTTCTGGACTGTTTCAGTATTACACAGCATGTGATTGGTCCAACCCATACCAAAGGGCACACCCTGGACCTAGTGTGCTCCACTGGAAACACCCCTGGCCACATCCAGTGTGAAGACCTGGCAATATCAGACCATCTTGCCATCTCTTTCTCTGTCTCTGTGCCCACACCCCGTCTCCCCAGCAAACGTACCATCACATTTCGAAAAACGAAACAGGTGCACACTTCTGTGCTGTCTACCGCCCTAGCGACCCACCTGGCCACACCTCCTCCTAACACCTCTGTGGACGGGCTGGTGGAACTCTACAACACAGCTCTCTCCCTCAGCCTGGACTCTGTTGCCCCTCCCATAACCCGGCAGGTCTCCCTCTCTCGCCCCGCCCCCTGGTTTACTCCTGAGCTTCGCCTCATGAAGGCAGCTGGCCGCCAGCTTGAGAGGCGTTATAGAACATCTGGCCTCACTGTACACCAGGAGGCTTACAAAGACCATGTCAGGGAATACAAGGAGGCCCTCTCTAAGGCAAGGATACTCTACTACTCCAAGCTTATCAATAACCAACAAAACCACCCCAAAAAACTTTTCTCAACCATCAACCGTCTCCTGCGCCCCCCTGACGCTCCCCAACCCTCTGACGCACTGGACCTGTGCTCCCGGTTCCTGGAGTTCTTCCACAACAAAGTGGAGACCATTCACAACCACCTCCTCCAACACTCTCCGTCACCGTCTCAGACTGACCTTCATCTTGGTGCCGACACCCTGCAGTGCGGTCTCTCCGCCTTTGCGACACTGGACGCTAACCAGGTGCACGACTTAGTGTCCCGAGCTAAGTCCTCCTCCTGCAAGCTGGACCCCATGCCCACCTTCCTGGTGAAAACCTGCCTACCTGTTATCTGCCCCTTCATAACTGACATCATCAACTTCTCGCTTCGTTCTGGTGTGGTGCCCGCAGGCTTCAAAACTGCAGCAGTCATTCCCACCCTGAAAAAGCCCGGTCTGGACCCCGACGACCCCAACAACTACCGCCCGATCTCCAACCTTCCTTTCCTAAGTAAAATCCTGGAAAGAGCAGTGGCTTCCCAGCTCCAACACCACATGGCCCACCATGAGCTCTTTGAACCCCTTCGGTCTGGCTTCAGAATTCACCATAGCACCGAAACTGCCCTCATTAAAATCACTAACGACCTCCTCACTGCCGCCGACAATGGCCTCATCTCCATTCTTATCCTCCTCGATCTCTCAGCAGCCTTTGACACAGTATCCCATTCCATCCTCCTCACCCGTCTTGCTGAGCTCATTGGTCTCAGTGGCTCAGCCCTCTCCTGGTTTCAGTCCTACCTCGCCAACCGCCAACAATACGTCACCTTGGACGATGCCACCTCCACCACGGCACCAGTCAACCATGGTGTTCCCCAGGGACCCGTGCTCGGCCCTTTACTATTCACCATTTAAATGCTCCCCCTTGGTCAAATCATCCGTCATCATGGTCTCAGTTTCCACTGCTACGCTGATGATACCCAACTATACATCAGCACCAAACCCTTAACTCAGTTTCCACCGGCCCCACTCATCAACTGTCTGCAAGACCTACAAATCTGGATGACCTCTAATCTACTCAAATTGAACAGCAATAAAACAGAGCTCATGGTCGTGGCCCCCAAGTCACTGCTCATGAAGGTTGGGGATCTTCTGCTGGAAGTGGATGGCTGCCATATCACCCCATCCCCCGTAGTCCGCAACCTGGGTGTCATCCTTGACCCCACCCTGTCATTTCAGCATCATATCAACAACACCACAAAATCTGCATTCTTCCATCTGAGAAACATTGCAAGACTCCGACCCTCACTCTCAGACTCAGTCACTGAAACACTCATCCACTGCTTCATCTCCACCCGTCTGGACTATTGTAATTCCATCCTCACAGGTCTCCCCTCCAAAACCTTGGACCGACTGCAATATGTTCAGAACTCAGCTGCCAGGGTTTTAACTGGCACTAAGCCCTGGCAGCATATCACCCCCATCCTGATGCAACTCCACTGGTTACCTGTTAAGTCCCGGATCAAGTTTAAAATCCTCCTACTCACCTACAAGTCCCTGCATGCTCTGGCCCCCCGTTACCTCTCTGACCTCCTCCATCCCTACACCCCCCTGCGGTCCCTCAGGTCCTCTGCTAAGGACCAGCTGGAAACCCCCCGCACCAGACTCAAGACCTTTGGGGACAGGGCCTTCTGCGCCTCTGCCCCCACTCTGTGGAATCTGCTCCCCCTCCATATCCGCTGTGCCACTTCAGTGGAGTCCTTCAAAAAGCTCCTGAAGGCACACCTCTTCTTAGAGGCCTATGGCCTTTAACCTGCCCCCCCCCCCCATGTGTACACCTCTTGTAAAGCGACCTTGGGTACCTTGAAAGGCGCTATATAAATTGAATTTATTATTATTATTATTATTATTATTATTATATTGCGATTTGCGATTGTGATTGTGATATAATAAACAAATGGTGTCATGAGTCTACTTGCTTGGTTATTAAGTAAAATGCACACAGATTACTGATCATTTTAAAATGTTTATTTCTCAACTCAAACATACAAACTAAAACTAGCAAAAAACTAATACAAAAACTAAAAAATGTGTACAGAACTATTTTACAAAATTAAATACATAATAAAAAAGATATTTTCAAAATAAAGGCATTTCTGCAGTGGAAACATGTAAGGTTTTCTCAATAGTACAACTAAATAAAATAAATAAGAAAATACAAATTATTATTATTATTATTTTATTTATTTTTTTCATATTTTTATTGGGTTTTTTCTTTTTATAGACACAACAAAAACACCCACAAGGAACAGTTGTCTCGTCATGAGTATACAATGCAAATTTTAACAATGAAAATAAGCATAGATTATACAAATATCAAAATATCAAACTTATAACACAGAATAAATAGTTAAAAGAAAGTAATGAGAGAGAGAGAAAAAAAAGTAAAAAAATAAATAATAATAATAATAAAAAAAAAAAAAAAAGAGGGGGGCAGGGGGATTAGTCTTGGGGCAGGGCTGATAATGAGTTAAAGTAAGATATAAAAGAATTCCATTTTTTTGTAAATTTAGTGGAGCAGCCTTTAACCGACAAGGTTATCTTTTCTAATCTAATAAAGAACATAACGTCCTTGAGCCAGACCGATATGGATGGGGGATTGGGAGACTTCCACATTTGTAAGATTCGGCGTCGTGCCAGAAGGGAAGTGAAGGCTAGCACCTCCGATTATTATTTTTTATATATTTTTTAATTAAAGTCAAACACAGCAGAAATGCACACGTTTTTCTTTATTAGTATTAGGCTAATTATTTATTATTATCATTATAACTATTATTAGTAGTATTTGTATTATTATCTACCTTAATTTTCGGAATATAAACCGCACCTTTTTCCCCATTTTTCGATTCTGCGGCTTATATAACGGTGCGGCTAATCTATGGATTTTTACAGCTAAAGGCCAGTCGGAAAATTAGCATTCGAAGTTTAAATCAGTATTCGGAGCTTTGTTGTTGTTTTTTTTCCACGTACGTGACGTTACCAGAGCGAGGGAGGCAAACTATAAGCGTCAGCGACACCAAGCAGAGAAGCGAGAGAGGTGGAGGAAGAATAGATATCTTGTTTCCCTTTACTTTATAAGATAACATTAGCGGGACCTCGGGAGGAAAAGTAATAGGCCTACTTAGAAAAATGCTAACTTAGCTAAGTTGTTTGTTTACGTTCGCTGTACAGCGCCGCGCCAATCAACTGTGACTGGCTTGCTGCAGAGCGTGAGCGTCTTGGGAATACCCGGTCAATATAATGGATATAATATAGACACATAAGACAATCAATATTCGGTATTTGTTTTGGATTTATTGTACAAATTCCCTGAAAAGATGCACATTCCAGGATGAATTGAAAAGCTCCCGTAAGGGCTGAGATGGCAGAGGACAGCTGATTTGGAACGGAACAACAGCTGTTCGCTTTCACGGGGAAAAACGAAGGAACTTCAACCTACTTAGGCCTACTAATTAACGTTCAAAAGCTATTAAATCTTCAACAAAATATGCAGATACTGTCAAAATCGGTTCCAGGGAGTATATATGGATTATTATTGTTTTTGATGGTGTTTTTTTCTGGAACGAGTATTCGAATATTCGCTCAGAAAAACCGACGAGTATTCGTTGTTGTTTTTTTAGGGCCAGCCCTAATGGTAATTAAACATTAAAACACCTGCGGCTTATAGGCCAGTGCGGTTTATATATGTACACATCGTTCAATTTAGCTGCTGCGGCTTATACTCCGGTGCGCCTTATAGTGCGGAAAATACGGTACATTATGTTGTTCTTGTTGTTGAGGCTACGGATGCAGCCAGTTTACACATTCACACGCACAAAGACGATAGGCCTAATACAAGGCGGAGGGCGCTAAACGCGCTAATAAATGCAATAGTTACACAGGTATGATAAGTCAGACATATTTTCTTTTTACCTCTCAACAGTTTATGCACCTTAAAAAAAAATAAGGCCTGTCACTTGTTATAAACATTAGACAACAGCCTCCACACTCAAAAACACCCCTGGACAACATCAGGACCGCTGACAGAAGCACTGCATTCGGGCAACAAGTAACCACGCACCAGGCAGAACTGACACAACGCCATACTGCAGTCACGTAGCCTACAAAACACAAATGCAAATAGACCCAGCAAACATCAATCAACAATCTGCTTAGTAAGGCTTATAATGAAAGCCAGGGCTGGCAAGAAGTGAAATAGGTATTCTGTCCTTTCATTGGTTTGCGCATTTGCATGTCAAGTCTTTCGCGAATGCAAGTTGCGCCAACCTGGCCTTTCTCTCGTGTAGCATTGTGCGTCTGTGTTCCGAAAAAACATTGCTTGCTTTTTTGACATTAAAAACTCTTTAGCAACTTCGAACTCAGAGTCCACCTCAATCGAATGCAACAGGTCAGGCCTAAAATGTAAACTGAAAAAATTGTGAACTGATAAAAAGCAGCGACACTATTTTCGTTTCCAACTAGCAGCTATTTGGATTCTGCGCGCAAATGTAACAAGTTTACTCAGCAACCAATGAGCATTGATCGTCACCGAACCTGGCATGTTCAACCAAAATTATGCGATTTACAGTTTTAAGTTACAGTTTGCACATTTATTATAATAGTAATAATTATAACTAAAAGTTGTTGTTTTTTTGTGCCTGACAGTGCTAGGGGGGGGCACTTAAAATAGCATCTGAACGACGCGCCACTGACTTTAAACCAGGTATTTCCTTGTTTGTGGCGCTAGTGGTTTCTGAAACTGCAAAATAGCACCAGGGAACGTTTGCGCCAGACCACGCCTCCTTCTTTCGCCCAACCGCCCCTTGGGGCGCAAGATCATTCCCTAATTTACCGACGCATGGCGCAGGAGGGAAAAGAACGCTCTGGGCCAGTTGCAAACTAGCAACGACACATGCGACAGTGATTAGGTCACTTGCGCCGGATGCAAGATAGGGCCCATGGAGTAAATCTGCTGCATCCAAGATAAATCTCAAACAAAGTATATAATGTCTGCCAACATACAGTATATTGTGGAATGAATAAGTATGCCATAAGAATGAAAACAATAAAATACAGTGATGGCATAGTTAAAAAGATTCCATTACCATTATAGTCACTTAAAGGGACTCTCACCTTTGTTGCATTTTTACACTTTTTTTGGATATGGTTAAATTGGTATTAATAAGGTAATAACACTCTAATATGCAAGACAGACCCACCAGGAGTAAAAACAAACAATTATTTTACTCTCATAATATTTAGTGAAAACTTCAACCAATAAAATTCTTCGGACCGAAGGACCTTATTGGCCGATAGACCTGTCTGTTTGCTGCATGGATATATAAGGTTTTCCGTCTGCTTCTTGTGGCGCATTCGGGCCCGCGTCATCGAGGCGCGTCCTCAACTAGAGGGTTTGTTTTGATTCCACGGCAGACAGTAGCGAGTAGCGACCGTAGCGACCGTAGCGACTGACGATGGCAGACCAAAGTGGTCCCCGGCGTACTGAAACTGCACCATTCAGTCCGATTAGGGGACTCATCTCGGACTCAGACGCACAGAGTTACCCTCCTCTGGAGCCTCAGGAAGACCTCCAGACTGTTGGCCACCAACTGCACCATTCAGTCCGATTAGGGGACTCATCTCGGACTCGGACTCACAGAGTTACCCTCCTCTGGAGCCTCAGGAAGACCTCCAGACTGTTGGCCACCAACTGCACCATTCAGTCCGATTAGGGGACTCATCTCCGACTCAGACTCACAGAGTTACCCTCCTCTGGAGCCTCAGGAAGACCTCCAGACTGTTGGCCACCCACTGCACCATTCAGTCCGACAAGGGGACCCGATTCGGCCTCAGAAGCCAAGTGGTCCCGCTCCCCTGGATGATTCTCAGGACCTCCAGACCGTTGGCAACCAACCGCACCACTCAGTCCGATTAGGGGACCCGTTTCGGACTCAGACGCAAAGTTGTCCCGCTACTCTGGAGCTCCAGGAAGACCTCCAGACCGTTGGCACCCAACTGCACCACTCAGTCCGATTAGGGGACCCGTTTCGGACTCAGACGCAAAGTTGTCCCGCTACTCTGGAGCTCCAGGAAGACTTCCAGACCGTTGGCACCCAACTGCACCACTCAGTCCGATTACGGGACCCTTTTCGGACTCAGACGCGACGTTGTCCCGCTACTCTGGAGCTCCAGGAAGACCTCCAGACTGTTGGCACCCGACCGCACCACTCAGTCCGATTACGGGACCCATTTCGGACCCATTTGTTTTCCCGCAACTCTGGAGCTCCAGGAAGACCTCCAGACCGTTGGCAACCAACCGCTACACTCAGTCCGATTACGGGACCCATTTCAGACTCAGATGCGATGTTGTCCCACTAATCTGGAGCTCCAGGAAGACCTCCAGACCGTTGGCAAACAACCGCACCATTCAGTCCGATTAGGGGACCCATTTCGGCCTCAGACGCTACGTTGTCCCGCTACTCTGTTTGTAATGCTCATACACCTTTCTTATACTCAGTGGGACCACTGTCCTTCAACATGGGGCCTCAAAACGGTATCACACGAAGCCCATAAAATTACAGTGAGCCACCTGCTAAATTTCTTGTTTACTAGACCCCTGGTAGATATTATGACCCCTGGGAGTCTAAACACAACCCATGGGAGTCTAAACACAACCCATGGGAGTCTAGAACTTTTGTACTGTAAAAATAACGCTTAGTTGTGTACTGTGTTGGAGGAAGGCGGGATGATTTGAATGTGCTGTAATTCTCAAATGCAACAAAGGTGAGAGTCCCTTTAATGTGTTCTTCCTTCTACCTGTCAGGCCATATCTAAGAGAAATCAACTTCTGAGTGGTGGAACTGGCTTTGAATGCGGATGTTTTCACCTGTCAGGATTTTCCCCTCTCAGTTAACCCTGACCAGGTATGAAAAGTATGAAAACAATGCAACAATGCAAATACACCAGCAATATTAAGGTGATGTTTCGTTAACAACATTCCATTACCATTATAGTCACTTAATGTGACCCAGAAGACGTTTTCATTGTTACAACCGTAAAGACTGAACTTGCTGTCATGACCAGTAACATATTGGCCGACATTTTAAACTAATTTTTGGTAACATATGCGCACATTATCCTTAGGGCAAACAGGCAAAATATCAGTTATAGGATTACTGTAATCAGCTGCATACAAGACACCCTCGTTACCGAGATGCTACCCCCAGGAAAGAGTCCCATCCGACTCCATAGGAAATGGTTCGAACTGTTAACTTACTGCGATGTTGGCTACAAACGCAAACGAGTTGCATAGTTCAAATATCGGTATGTGTGTCTACTTGCCTTATACGTTCACATCTTTGGGATTGGACCGATATGCTTCGTTTGCACACAATCGATACTTTCAACGATGTGAATGTATGTACAAATCCAGGACAATTGGTCAAAATAATATTTTGTTGGTCAGTATCTTGCATCGTTGGGTGTGCGTATTTGTTTTTATTGTGTAGCCAGGTCCATTGCCACGCGCCACCTAGCTGGCTTGAACTCGACCCCTTCAGAATCAGGATATGTGATGATGATGAGATTGAAACAGTTTATTTATTCAAACGGTTTATTGCAGAGTTCAGGGTGTGTGGTGACGGCTGATTTAACCCGTACACATTGATTGCCAGCGTAGAGGTAGTAAAGGTGACCAGAATTCTTATTTGATCAATGAAGTCTATTGATCTTATAGCTCACAAGAGTAGTTACATGAACTGAATCCCATGCCACACACAAAGAATAACAGGTTATTCTAACCTCAACTTTTTTCAACCCATTTATTTGTGCCTTCTTCCTTCTAGCTGTCGGGCCATTACAAAGAAACCAACTTGGGCGGATTGAAACTGGCTTTGAATGCGGATGGTTTTTCACCTCACAGTTAACCCGTCTCGGTGATCTCGTCTCAGTTGACCCTGACCACGCCCACCGATAAATGGGGGAAATCTGGAAAGTTTTAAGGAAGTAATCAATGAGACAGGACACACTTTGACTCATCAGGCTGGAGTTCTTATCTTCAGCTAATTAAATTATTTCTGGTAAAGCACTCATGGGGTTAATCTGCTGCAATGTAAATCTCCAACTAAGTAAATGATGGAGAGAGAGTGAGAGAACTGACTGTAGGAAAGTATCAAAGTGGAGGCTGCTGTTGACCGTCTCTGAGAAACGCCTGCGACATCTCTGCCGTGAGTATACCGTCTGTGATAATTATTTGGTGAGTGCTGCATGCAGCGCTCAACTATTGTTATTTTAGAGTTTATTCTTTTTCTTTTCTTTTTTTTCTTTCTTTCTTATTCCCTACAAAAATTGGGACATATCTCCTTCCACAACTTTTCAACTAGCGACTACATTCAAATTGCACGCTTCATTTCAAATGTTTAAAATATTTTCAACTTTAGATATTCTACTTGTAAAATGTATTTTTTTTACAATGGAAGTCAATCGGAGGACGCCGATTCTCTAACACTTCAACCACTTCCAACTTCGTAACTTGGTCAATTTGTAACCGTTAACCTTTGTTAATTAAAACAAATCCACACACTTCTAAATGTAAACAACATTTTGTTATCATTTATACTTTTTTCAGAATCACAGTCTAACCGTTTAATATATGATAGTACCCCTATCTAAGAAAAACATACACAAAAACTCATTCATACCCATTGCCATAAACTTAAATAAACAATGAACAATGGACAAATTAACCCTGACGCACCGTCACTTTACACATCGCTGCAGCTTTTGTCTTGGTTATTTTATACTTGTTTTTATACTTGTTTTAAGATCTATACACACTATGTGTGCTCTCAGAAATCAATGTTGTATGACTGCCTATCAGTAAATTGTCTTGTTTGTATGTCGAGCCACGTCAAAGAAGATTTTCTGTTACGACAGACAATAAAGTTTTTGAATCTGAATCTAATTTCATACCAGCTTTGTATATTTTCAGCTGGTCTCATTGACCTCCGTTGAGGCTAGAGCGTGAGGACGGTCTCGATGACGCTCTAGCCCAAGGTGGGTTTTGAAGCTTGCCATTGCAGACGTAAAAAATTTTTTACGTCTGCAATCGCTTGTACTACCGTAATGACGTAAGCAGTAAGTGCAAGCTTATGGTGAACATTAACAGTCAGTGCGTTTACATGACCCTCAAGAAAATCAAATTATTGGGTTAGTCCAACTATGATTATATTATTAAGATGCATGTATACACCTTAGTCACACTATAATCGAATCGAGTTACTCATAGTCGAATTAAGACACCTAGATTATTCGATTGTTAGTCGAATTAAGTGTGCATGTATCGGGTCGGATCGCATGGAATCGGATTTTGCGTTCTGGAGGCCCTGGAGGGAACGTCTCTCCTGTGCTCCTCGACTACGGTCTGGGAGCCGACTGCAGGAAAGGTTTAACACTTCGATTTCACCCAAGGCTGAATTAAAATAGGCCTACATGTCTTTCTGAATGTTGGTCATCAACGAGGTTGTAAAGTAGTAATTTCGGCACATCTGTCAAAGTAAATGTTTTTTTACGATCTTTATTCATTCATTGCGCCGCGGCCGAACTGACTAATACTATGAATCTTAAAGACTGCGTCAGGTTCTCCGACTCTCTGGTACAGCGGATGATGTTGTTGTTATGCTCTGTGGTGTTGCACGGTACTCATGTAGGAATGTGTAGAGATGCTTCTTCCAGGGGATATTCTCCATGTGGGCAACACAGAGGCACTTTCCAAGTGTTCTCATGAACCTCTCCGCAGTTGCGTTTGCCTGAGGCCATAGTGGTGTGAACTTGCTGAACTGCTCACCGTTGAAACGGGGGGGCCGTTGTCGGTCTTCATCGTTCATCGCCTCAGCTTGTCGAGCGATGTTTGGAAACCACACCTTCTCTCTCAGGAGGGCCTTTGTCTTTGTGATTCCCCGATGTGCCTCGTGTGCGAGCTGGAGGGCCCTGTGCCAAAGTGAGGAGGGAATGACGATTCTGGAACCCTTTAGTATGATTTGTCATTTTTGATGTCATTTTCATGAGACACTGTGAGCTCTCTTTTCACATGTTCATATTGTCTCAGTACAGTGTCTTTTGTGACTGTGTGCCACGTAATGTTGCGTATGAGAGTACTGACCTTTTGTAGTGTTTCATCTTTGAGTGTCTCACACTTGATTTCATCCAGAGTCATTGCTTTTGGTGTGTTGTTCTGCATGATTAAGTTCACGTATTCTTCAGCTACTTTTGTTGCACGTGTGTTTTTGGTAGGTGCTTTTACTGGGATTGGGTGACGGGACATGTAGTCTGCCGGGTTGTCAGACCCTTTTCGAGCAGGGCCGAGCTCTCTGAGTGGCCAACGACGTGCGTCGCGACCTAGGTCGCATTGGTCGCGACGTAGGTCGCTTTGGTCGCTGTGTTGGTCGCACGTCTGGCTGCCGTTTTCTCGTCTGGCTGCCGTTTTGGTCGCTGGCTGGCTCGGTCGCTCAAAGTCTATGGGCGGTCCTTAATCAGTTAATTTGCATGTTATTAACGGGTTTTTTGCGACAGTTGAAGTACCAGAAAGGGCGAAAGCTACCTACAGCTCTTTATTGCTAATATTGTTTTAATATTTCTATATTGAAGTACAGTTTAAAATGATAAAATCGTTGGACTATCAGTCTATCAGTCAAATAATGAATTTTATATCTTATATATAGCCTATATATTTGTTTTGTTAAATGTCATTAAGCCTAATAAGGTATATTATGCACAAAGCACTTCGTTATAGAGTGATATATTAGTTGTAATTTGGGGCATATTGAAATAATGTATTTTCGAAATTATACATAGCCTATTTGTTTTGTTAAATATCATTAAGCCTGATAAAGTATAGGTACAAAGTTCTTCGTTATAGAGTTATATAGTTTATTAAAAGTACAACGACAAAATGTCAATGGCACAGTGGTACAAGTGGTAGTGGCCCTAGGTTGGTAATCATCACAATGGCTGTTCGATTCTCATCATGATCAGGTATTTATTTACCATTTTACTCAAACTCGTAATCGTAATCGGTCTCTTTCATTTGAACATTTTTGTATGATTTAGTACGATGGTATGATAATCATACGACGTAATGACGGGCAGCAACGCCTGGCTGGTATCGGCTGGCTAGCTGCGACGACAGGCCAGCCGCGCTGGCTGCCACTGTCCGCGCTGGCTGCCACTGGCCGCGCTGGCTGCCACTGGCCGCGCTGGCTGCCACTGGCCGTGCTGGCTGCCACTTGCCGGCCGCGCTGGCTGCCACTTATGGAAAGTCAAGAAGGCCACAATCCGGCCCTAGAATGGCGCGGTAAAAGTGCAAAACCGCACGGAATCTGTACGGAAACCGTACGGATTCCGTACGGATTCCGTACGGTTTGGCAAGGATTCCGTACGGTTTCCGTGTGGTTTCCAATGGCTGGCTGCCACAGGTCGCTCATTCAGCCATACCACTGGTTGGTTGTGACCTATTTGACGCCAAAAGGGTCGCGACGCTTTTATGGTCGCGACCTGGTCGGTCAGCCTGCCAGAGCTAGTGCCAGCGACCAGCGGCAGTTGCAAGCGGCAGCCAGCGGCTGGCCTGTCGTCGCAGCCAGCCAACCGACCCAGCCAGCGTCGCAGCCCGTCATTACGTCGTATAATTATCATAACATTGTACTAAATCCTGCTAAAATGTTAAAATGAAAGAGGCCGATTGCGCCAATAAGTTTGACTAAAAGAGCAAAAATCTATCTGACTGTGAATAAATTCGTACCCCGATCATTCCCTAATTTACCGACGCATGGCGCAGGAGGGAAAAGAACGCTCTGGGCCAGTTGCAAACTAGCAACGACACATGCGACAGTGATTAGGTCACTTGCGCCGGATGCAAGATAGGGCCCATGGAGTAAATCTGCTGCATCCAAGATAAATCTCAAACAAAGTATATAATGTCTGCCAACATACAGTATATTGTGGAATGAATAAGTATGCCATAAGAATGAAAACAATAAAATACAGTGATGGCATAGTTAAAAAGATTCCATTACCATTATAGTCACTTAAAGGGACTCTCACCTTTGTTGCATTTTTACACTTTTTTTGGATATGGTTAAATTGGTATTAATAAGGTAATAACACTCTAATATGCAAGACAGACCCACCAGGAGTAAAAACAAACAATTATTTTACTCTCATAATATTTAGTGAAAACTTCAACCAATAAAATTCTTCGGACCGAAGGACCTTATTGGCCGATAGACCTGTCTGTTTGCTGCATGGATATATAAGGTTTTCCGTCTGCTTCTTGTGGCGCATTCGGGCCCGCGTCATCGAGGCGCGTCCTCAACTAGAGGGTTTGTTTTGATTCCACGGCAGACAGTAGCGAGTAGCGACCGTAGCGACCGTAGCGACTGACGATGGCAGACCAAAGTGGTCCCCGGCGTACTGAAACTGCACCATTCAGTCCGATTAGGGGACTCATCTCGGACTCAGACGCACAGAGTTACCCTCCTCTGGAGCCTCAGGAAGACCTCCAGACTGTTGGCCACCAACTGCACCATTCAGTCCGATTAGGGGACTCATCTCGGACTCGGACTCACAGAGTTACCCTCCTCTGGAGCCTCAGGAAGACCTCCAGACTGTTGGCCACCAACTGCACCATTCAGTCCGATTAGGGGACTCATCTCCGACTCAGACTCACAGAGTTACCCTCCTCTGGAGCCTCAGGAAGACCTCCAGACTGTTGGCCACCCACTGCACCATTCAGTCCGACAAGGGGACCCGATTCGGCCTCAGAAGCCAAGTGGTCCCGCTCCCCTGGATGATTCTCAGGACCTCCAGACCGTTGGCAACCAACCGCACCACTCAGTCCGATTAGGGGACCCGTTTCGGACTCAGACGCAAAGTTGTCCCGCTCCTCTGGAGCCCCAGGAAGACCTCCAGACCGTTGGCAACCAACTGCACCACTCAGTCCGATTAGGGGACCCGTTTCGGACTCAGACGCAAAGTTGTCCCGCTACTCTGGAGCTCCAGGAAGACTTCCAGACCGTTGGCACCCAACTGCACCACTCAGTCCGATTACGGGACCCTTTTCGGACTCAGACGCGACGTTGTCCCGCTACTCTGGAGCTCCAGGAAGACCTCCAGACTGTTGGCACCCGACCGCACCACTCAGTCCGATTACGGGACCCATTTCGGACCCATTTGTTTTCCCGCAACTCTGGAGCTCCAGGAAGACCTCCAGACCGTTGGCAACCAACCGCTACACTCAGTCCGATTACGGGACCCATTTCAGACTCAGATGCGATGTTGTCCCACTAATCTGGAGCTCCAGGAAGACCTCCAGACCGTTGGCAAACAACCGCACCATTCAGTCCGATTAGGGGACCCATTTCGGCCTCAGACGCTACGTTGTCCCGCTACTCTGTTTGTAATGCTCATACACCTTTCTTATACTCAGTGGGACCACTGTCCTTCAACATGGGGCCTCAAAACGGTATCACACAAAGCCCATAAAATTACAGTGAGCCACCTGCTAAATTTCTTGTTTACTAGACCCCTGGTAGATATTATGACCCCTGGGAGTCTAAACACAACCCATGGGAGTCTAAACACAACCCATGGGAGTCTAGAACTTTTGTACTGTAAAAATAACGCTTAGTTGTGTACTGTGTTGGAGGAAGGCGGGATGATTTGAATGTGCTGTAATTCTCAAATGCAACAAAGGTGAGAGTCCCTTTAATGTGTTCTTCCTTCTACCTGTCAGGCCATATCTAAGAGAAATCAACTTCTGAGTGGTGGAACTGGCTTTGAATGCGGATGTTTTCACCTGTCAGGATTTTCCCCTCTCAGTTAACCCTGACCAGGTATGAAAAGTATGAAAACAATGCAACAATGCAAATACACCAGCAATATTAAGGTGATGTTTCGTTAACAACATTCCATTACCATTATAGTCACTTAATGTGACCCAGAAGACGTTTTCATTGTTACAACCGTAAAGACTGAACTTGCTGTCATGACCAGTAACATATTGGCCGACATTTTAAACTAATTTTTGGTAACATATGCGCACATTATCCTTAGGGCAAACAGGCAAAATATCAGTTATAGGATTACTGTAATCAGCTGCATACAAGACACCCTCGTTACCGAGATGCTACCCCCAGGAAAGAGTCCCATCCGACTCCATAGGAAATGGCTCGAACTGTTAACTTACTGCGATGTTGGCTACAAACGCAAACGAGTTGCATAGTTCAAATATCGGTATGTGTGTCTACTTGCCTTATACGTTCACATCTTTGGGATTGGACCGATATGCTTCGTTTGCACACAATCGATACTTTCAACGATGTGAATGTATGTACAAATCCAGGACAATTGGTCAAAATAATATTTTGTTGGTCAGTATCTTGCATCGTTGGGTGTGCGTATTTGTTTTTATTGTGTAGCCAGGTCCATTGCCACGCGCCACCTAGCTGGCTTGAACTCGACCCCTTCAGAATCAGGATATGTGATGATGATGAGATTGAAACAGTTTATTTATTCAAACGGTTTATTGCAGAGTTCAGGGTGTGTGGTGACGGCTGATTTAACCCGTACACATTGATTGCCAGCGTAGAGGTAGTAAAGGTGACCAGAATTCTTATTTGATCAATGAAGTCTATTGATCTTATAGCTCACAAGAGTAGTTACATGAACTGAATCCCATGCCACACACAAAGAATAACAGGTTATTCTAACCTCAACTTTTTTCAACCCATTTATTTGTGCCTTCTTCCTTCTAGCTGTCGGGCCATTACAAAGAAACCAACTTGGGCGGATTGAAACTGGCTTTGAATGCGGATGGTTTTTCACCTCACAGTTAACCCGTCTCGGTGATCTCGTCTCAGTTGACCCTGACCACGCCCACCGATAAATGGGGGAAATCTGGAAAGTTTTAAGGAAGTAATCAATGAGACAGGACACACTTTGACTCATCAGGCTGGAGTTCTTATCTTCAGCTAATTAAATTATTTCTGGTAAAGCACTCATGGGGTTAATCTGCTGCAATGTAAATCTCCAACTAAGTAAATGATGGAGAGAGAGTGAGAGAACTGACTGTAGGAAAGTATCAAAGTGGAGGCTGCTGTTGACCGTCTCTGAGAAACGCCTGCGACATCTCTGCCGTGAGTATACCGTCTGTGATAATTATTTGGTGAGTGCTGCATGCAGCGCTCAACTATTGTTATTTTAGAGTTTATTCTTTTTCTTTTCTTTTTTTTCTTTCTTTCTTATTCCCTACAAAAATTGGGACATATCTCCTTCCACAACTTTTCAACTAGCGACTACATTCAAATTGCACGCTTCATTTCAAATGTTTAAAATATTTTCAACTTTAGATATTCTACTTGTAAAATGTATTTTTTTTACAATGGAAGTCAATCGGAGGACGCCGATTCTCTAACACTTCAACCACTTCCAACTTCGTAACTTGGTCAATTTGTAACCGTTAACCTTTGTTAATTAAAACAAATCCACACACTTCTAAATGTAAACAAAATTTTGTTATCATTTATACTTTTTTCAGAATCACAGTCTAACCGTTTAATATATGATAGTACCCCTATCTAAGAAAAACATACACAAAAAACTCATTCATACCCATTGCCATAAACTTAAATAAACAATGAACAATGGACAAATTAACCCTGACGCACCGTCACTTTACACATCGCTGCAGCTTTTGTCTTGGTTATTTTATACTTGTTTTTATACTTGTTTTAAGATCTATACACACTATGTGTGCTCTCAGAAATCAATGTTGTATGACTGCCTATCAGTAAATTGTCTTGTTTGTATGTCGAGCCACGTCAAAGAAGATTTTCTGTTACGACAGACAATAAAGTTTTTGAATCTGAATCTAATTTCATACCAGCTTTGTATATTTTCAGCTGGTCTCATTGACCTCCGTTGAGGCTAGAGCGTGAGGACGGTCTCGATGACGCTCTAGCCCAAGGTGGGTTTTGAAGCTTGCCATTGCAGACGTAAAATTTTTTTTACGTCTGCAATCGCTTGTACTACCGTAATGACGTAAGCAGTAAGTGCAAGCTTATGGTGAACATTAACAGTCAGTGCGTTTACATGACCCTCACGAAAATCAAATTATTGGGTTAGTCCAACTATGATTATATTATTAAGATGCATGTATACACCTTAGTCACACTATAATCGAATCGAGTTACTCATAGTCGAATTAAGACACCTAGATTATTCGATTGTTAGTCGAATTAAGTGTGCATGTATCGGGTCGGATCGCATGGAATCGGATTTTGCGTTCTGGAGGCCCTGGAGGGAACGTCTCTCCTGTGCTCCTCGACTACGGTCTGGGAGCCGACTGCAGGAAAGGTTTAACACTTCGATTTCACCCAAGGCTGAATTAAAATAGGCCTACATGTCTTTCTGAATGTTGGTCATCAACGAGGTTGTAAAGTAGTAATTTCGGCACATCTGTCAAAGTAAATGTTTTTTTACGATCTTTATTCATTCATTGCGCCGCGGCCGAACTGACTAATACTATGAATCTTAAAGACTGCGTCAGGTTCTCCGACTCTCTGGTACAGCGGATGATGTTGTTGTTATGCTGTGTGGTGTTGCACGGTACTCATGTAGGAATGTGTAGAGATGCTTCTTCCAGGGGATATTCTCCATGTGGGCAACACAGAGGCACTTTCCAAGTGTTCTCATGAACCTCTCCGCAGTTGCGTTTGCCTGAGGCCATAGTGGTGTGAACTTGCTGAACTGCTCACCGTTGAAACGGGGGGGCCGTTGTCGGTCTTCATCGTTCATCGCCTCAGCTTGTCGAGCGATGTTTGGAAACCACACCTTCTCTCTCAGGAGGGCCTTTGTCTTTGTGATTCCCCGATGTGCCTCGTGTGCGAGCTGGAGGGCCCTGTGCCAAAGTGAGGAGGGAATGACGATTCTGGAACCCTTTAGTATGATTTGTCATTTTTGATGTCATTTTCATGAGACACTGTGAGCTCTCTTTTCACATGTTCATATTGTCTCAGTACAGTGTCTTTTGTGACTGTGTGCCACGTAATGTTGCGTATGAGAGTACTGACCTTTTGTAGTGTTTCATCTTTGAGTGTCTCACACTTGATTTCATCCAGAGTCATTGCTTTTGGTGTGTTGTTCTGCATGATTAAGTTCACGTATTCTTCAGCTACTTTTGTTGCACGTGTGTTTTTGGTAGGTGCTTTTACTGGGATTGGGTGACGGGACATGTAGTCTGCCGGGTTGTCAGACCCTTTTCGAGCAGGGCCGAGCTCTCTGAGTGGCCAACGACGTGCGTCGCGACCTAGGTCGCATTGGTCGCGACGTAGGTCGCTTTGGTCGCTGTGTTGGTCGCACGTCTGGCTGCCGTTTTCTCGTCTGGCTGCCGTTTTGGTCGCTGGCTGGCTCGGTCGCTCAAAGTCTATGGGCGGTCCTTAATTAGTTAATTTGCATGTTATTAACGGGTTTTTTGCGACAGTTGAAGTACCAGAAAGGGCGAAAGCTACCTACAGCTCTTTATTGCTAATATTGTTTTAATATTTCTATATTGAAGTACAGTTTAAAATGATAAAATCGTTGGTCTATCAGTCTATCAGTCAAATAATGAATTTTATATCTTATATATAGCCTATATATTTGTTTTGTTAAATGTCATTAAGCCTAATAAGGTATATTATGCACAAAGCACTTCGTTATAGAGTGATATATTAGTTGTAATTTGGGGCATATTGAAATAATGTATTTTCGAAATTATACATAGCCTATTTGTTTTGTTAAATATCATTAAGCCTGATAAAGTATAGGTACAAAGTTCTTCGTTATAGAGTTATATAGTTTATTAAAAGTACAACGACAAAATGTCAATGGCACAGTGGTACAAGTGGTAGTGGCCCTAGGTTGGTAATCATCACAATGGCTGTTCGATTCTCATCATGATCAGGTATTTATTTACCATTTTACTCAAACTCGTAATCGTAATCGGTCTCTTTCATTTGAACATTTTTGTATGATTTAGTACGATGGTATGATAATCATACGACGTAATGACGGGCAGCAACGCCTGGCTGGTATCGGCTGGCTAGCTGCGACGACAGGCCAGCCGCGCTGGCTGCCACTGTCCGCGCTGGCTGCCACTGTCCGCGCTGGCTGCCACTGGCCGTGCTGGCTGCCACTTGCCGGCCGCGCTGGCTGCCACTTATGGAAAGTCAAGAAGGCCACAATCCGGCCCTAGAATGGCGCGGTAAAAGTGCAAAACCGCACGGAATCTGTACGGAAACCGTACGGATTCCGTACGGTTTGGCAAGGATTCCGTACGGTTTCCGTGTGGTTTCCAATGGCTGGCTGCCACAGGTCGCTCATTCAGCCATACCTCTGGTTGGTTGTGACCTATTTGACGCCAAAAGGGTCGCGACGCTTTTATGGTCGCGACGTGGTCGGTCAGCCTGCCAGAGCTAGTGCCAGCGACCAGCGGCAGTTGCAAGCGGCAGCCAGCGGCTGGCCTGTCGTCGCAGCCAGCCAACCGACCCAGCCAGCGTCGCAGCCCGTCATTACGTCGTATAATTATCATAACATTGTACTAAATCCTGCTAAAATGTTAAAATGAAAGAGGCCGATTGCGCCAATAAGTTTGACCAAAAGAGCAAAAATCTATCTGACTGTGAATAAATTCGTACCCACATCCCCTTGATTACTAACGTAGCAACGCTACCACTTACACCACTGTGGCTAACATGATGAACATCGTTACACTTATCAACACGTACACCACTGTGACTTCTATGATAGACACGTTACACTTTTTATAGAACTATATTACACTATAATTTGCTTCATAGGATATTTTATTAGTCTTTGACATTTAAAAAAGAAAAGGCTATACAATATAATCAATACAAATTCATACGCATCACTGTATCACAAAGTTAATTTAAAATTAATTATAGATGGATAGACCAAAAGGCCTATTTATTTTTATATTATAAAAAGGCATATTGGTCTATCAATATCTAAGCTAGGCTATATATTATTGCATGTACGTTTTTATTACACTGACGCACGTAGCCCATATTTATTCTGTTCAATGCGATGTTAACTGATAACATAGGCTTTTGGTTGTGGTAGCAGCCATGGTGACAATGGCTGGCTGCCACAGGTCGCTCATTCAGCCATACCTCTGGTTGGTTGCGACCTATTTGCCGCCAAAAGGGTCGCGACGCTTTTATGGTCGCGACCTAGTCGGCCAGCCTGCCAGAGCCAGTGGCAGCCAGCGCGGCCGGCAAGTGGCAGCCAGCGCGGCCGGCAAGTGGCAGCCAGCGCGGCCGGCAAGTGGCAGCCAGCGCGGACAGTGGCAGCCAGCGCGGCCAGTGGCAGCCAGCGCGGACAGTGGCAGCCAGCGCGGCCAGTGGCAGCCAGCGCGGACAGTGGCAGCCAGCGCGGCTGGCCTGTCGTCGCAGCTAGCCAGCCGATACCAGCCAGCGTCGCAGCCCGTCATATAATTATCATACCATACCATCGTACTAAATCATACAAAAATGTTAAATGAAAGAGGCCGATTGCGTCAATAAGTTTGACTAAAAGAGCAAAAATGAATCAGTCCGTGGAGAGAATAGAACACCAGCGTCACTACCACTTGTACCACAGCTTGCGCCACTGTAGCAATGATTTCAAACTATTCCTCTTATATTAAAGTATAGCCTATCGCTCTATAACGAAGAACTTTGTGCATAATATACCTTATTAGGCTCAATGACATTTAACAAAACAAATATATAGGCTATATAAGATATAAAATACAATTAAATAAATTATTTGAATACGCCCCAAATTACAACTTCTGCCCTTTTCTGTATTCTACCTTGAGGTTGTACGGCTGCAGTCGAAGTCCCCATCGTTCGATGCGGGCAGGTGGCTTGGACCTCGGGTTGTTCCAAATGAGCTTGAGTGGCTTGTGATCCGTCACCATAGTGAACTCTTTGCCATAGATGTAGAGATGAAAATGTTTGCAGCTCCATACGATTGCGAGCGCTTCACGCTCTGTTTGAGAGTAGCGCCTCTCTACATCACTGAGCGCTCGGCTTGCATATGCGATGATGCGTTTCTTATCTTTGTCCTTTTGTAGTAGTATTGCGCCTAGTCCTACTGGACTAGCGTCGACGATGAGCTCTGTTTCCATGTTCGGGTCGAAGTATGCCATCGTGGTCTCACTGGTGAGACTCTCTTTCAGCATGCTCAGCTCTGCGTCCTGTTCCGCACCCCACTGCCAGGGAGTGCTCTTCCTCGTGAGCTTTCTCAGCGGCTCCGTGACTGTAGCAAAGTCAGGAATGAAGCGTGAGCAGTAGTTCGCCATGCCCAAGAGGCTTCTTACATCTGCATCGTACTTGGGTTTGTCGGCTTGGCGTATGCTGTCGACCTTTTTCGGATCAGCTGAGATTCCGCCATCTGAGAATATGAACCCGAAGAACTCTAGTCGAGTCTTGTTGAACTCGCACTTTTTTCGGTTCAGTGTGAGGCCGCGCTCTTTTAGTCGCTGGAACACAGCAGTCGGGCTCTTGTCATGATCAGACTGGGTCACCCCGTAAACGATGATGTCATCGCTGAGAATCTTCACTCCGGCGAAGCCATGAAGTGTCTGATGGATAGCATCCTGAAACACCTCTGCAGCTGAGGAGATGCCGAAGTTGAGGCGCTTGTACCTCCTCAGTCCCAGGTGCGTTGTGAATGTGGTAATGTACCTGCTGTTTGGAGTCAGGTGACGCTCTCTTTGGATGACTGTGTTTGCCTGGCGCATGTCGACACATATGCGCACCTTGTCTGGCTCTTTGGGCTTTGGTAGCGTTACGATGGGCGAGACCCAGGGTGTCGGGCCTGCCACTTCCTCAATGATGTCCTCGGATTCGAGTTTCCGTAGCTCAGCTTCAACTTTCTCTAGTACATGAAAAGGAACTCTGCGATGTGACTGGCATGTTGGTTGTATGTCTGGGTTGATATGCAGTGTGACTTGAAAGTCTTTGAGCTTACCGATGCCATCAAACAGCTCGGGGTGGCAGTTCACAAGCTCATCTGCAACTGTGAGCCTAATTGGGGGAGGGCTGATAAAGTGTACAATTTTGATCAACCCCAGTTCATCAGCTGTCTGGTACCTGAGTAGAGAGCAGCCATCACCTTTGATCACGTAGAACGTTGAATCTATTTTGTTCTTGTTTCGCGCCTCCACGCTGCTTGTGAATTTCCGTAGGAAGGGCAGCGTGTCTTTGGATCCATAGGCTAGTATCCTGAGATCTGTGTGCAGGAGGCGGGGCTGGACACTCAGGTTACTAAATGTCTTTTCACTGATGATGTTTACTGCAGCACCGGAGTCAATCGGAGCTGGCACTGTGTCTCCATTCAGTTAGATTTTTGTCAGTAAGCATTTTATTCAAAGAGTTATTTTAGTGTCTTATTTGTCTCCCTCAAACCGTATTTGCGCACCGTGGAGGACGTGCAGCTTTGAATGATTTGTGACCTTATTTCATTGTCCACATCACCAAACTCGCAGTGTTTCGCTAGCATGCGAAGTCTGGTATTATAAACATCTAGATTCTCACCAGGCAGCTGTGTGGCTTTCCTGAAAACGTAGACCTCGTACTGGACATTCTTTTTCGGCGAGAAGTAGTTGTTGAGTTTCGTTTTCACGTCTCAATACTTGTCTTCTTCTCCTGCCATTGTCTAGTAAATGTCGTTCACACTTTCGCCGGCTATATGCATGTAGTTCTCGAATCTCTGAAGCCACTTAGTCCACTGCGGTCCGATAGAGCTGGGTTCGTTCTCGGTATCGAACGGTGGTATGGACAGGCCGTGTGCAAGCATCATGTTGTCTATCTTGCTGCTAACTGACTAGTACACTTACTTTTCTTATCAGCTTAATCGCTTTCGCTCCGAACTTTCTTCCGCACGCAATATTCCGCTCTCCGGGATGATGTATAGAACGTCGCCGGTCATTATCGAAAATAAGCCCCTTCAGGGCGAAGTAAGACACCTCCGCTGGGCGGGCTCATCTAGATGCGCAGGCGGATTTTTGTGACACACAATGATCAAGTGTCAGGTTAGGCGTGTTACGGGCGTAATCTAACGTGCGTAACGCGTTCAGTGTGGCCGCACATTTAGAGTTCCGTAGAAAGTTACAGGTTTTTTTCTGCATTACTTTTGTAGCTTTAAATACAGCCCCTTGGTCAATTTAATTACTAACTGTACATTAAAAAGTATTTCGAATCAATCTAAAACGATAAACAACTACTATCTCCTCCTCGACTTGAATGTTTTTATACAGCGCGCAGGCTTGATGCGCTCCACTTATTTTTGTGGAGAACCAGCGCCTTCAATATGTAGGCCTACTACAGCGTTTGTACAGCTCGTTGCGTTTCCGCAATGAGTCCGTCTTTACGGAGATATTCCTGAAATGCATCATAGGAAACCGGAGGGGGAATAATCGTTTTCGCCTTGTTACTTGGTTGATATTTATGGGGCGCTCCAGTGTCTCTGCTCGGATGTCCCTTAGAGAGAGCATGGCCACTTCCAAAACCTCTCTATCGCCGCACAGCATCCGAAATGCCCTATGCATGGTTATGCAACCTAATCCCAACATTAGATGGTCAAGGTTGACCGGGACCTCTCGGCAGCAGACCGATTCAATGGCAGTGTCCATGCTCCGGCAGCACCCACACGCACACCAGTCACCCCCACACGATCCGAAGGTGGAGCTGGAGCCTGAATTTGATCCTTCTCCACCGGGTGGCAGTCGGACACTACAGGCATGTCCCTCACAGGCTCAAACGCGTAACCAGCCATATTAAAATCATTATTTTCCGCCGTGGCATGTAGAAGACGTTCGGGTATTTGTATGTGTGCATGTGTGCAATGGATAGTCCACAGTATGCATTGCTATTCCTATGCTTTAGGGGGCGCTCTAAGGCACCTGTTCAGGGTAACTGGTAACAGTGTTCTGGTGCTCGTAAATCAGAGTTAAAATGGATACGTATTGTGTCACGTTACTAACAAGTTATCCTTATATTATACAACGAACATAATAATGAACATGACCCCTGACCTCTGGTCCCCATCAGGGCTGATCCAGGGAACTGAAGGAGGCCTGTCGCCTAGGGGACCGTCGCCATGGCCGACTGGAACCTGCTAGGGAAGCTGCTGGAGGCCGCTCAGACACACTCCACCGTGGTGGGCAAGGTGTGGCTCACCGTGCTCTTCATCTTCCGCATCCTGGTTTTGGGCACGGCCGCCGAGAAGGTTTGGGGCGACGAGTCGTCGGGCTTCACCTGCGACACCAAGCAGCCTGGCTGTCAGAACGTCTGCTACGACCGTACCTTCCCCATCTCCCACATCCGCTTCTGGGTGCTGCAGATCATCTTCGTGTCCACGCCCACGCTCATCTACCTGGGCCACATCCTGCACCTGGTGCGCATGGAGGAGAAACAGACGCAGAAGGAGAAGGACCGCGAGGAGGAGGAGCCGCCGGCGGCCGAAGGTGCAGGAGGAGGAGGAGGAGGAGGAGGAGGAGGCAAGGCCAAGAAGGGGCCGGTGAAGGACGGCCAGGGCCGGGTGCGTCTACAGGGGGAGCTGCTGCGGACGTACGTCTTCAACATCATCTTCAAGACGCTGTTCGAGGTGGGCTTCCTCGTGGCCCAGTACATGCTGTACGGCTTCCAGCTGAAGGACATGTACACCTGCGACCACTGGCCCTGCCCCAACATGGTGAACTGCTACATCTCGCGGGCCACCGAGAAGACCATCTTCATCCTGTTCATGCTGGTGGTGGCCTGCGTGTCGCTGCTGCTCAACCTGGTGGAGATCTGCCATCTGGGCTTCACCAAGTTCCAAAAGGGCCTCTGCTTCCTCTGCCAACGCCCGAAGAACGCGGAGCCCAGCGAGACACCCAACTACAACGACTACACGGATGCGCCGTGGCGCACTGAGAACAAGAGCGACAGCGGCATCGGCGGAACCTTCGAGAGACCGGAGAACAAGCGAGGGAACGGCAACAAAAAGACGCGGGACGATGACCTGAAGGTCTAGAGGAGGACGGGGTCAAGGTGGAGGTGGAGGATCTGAAGGTGTAGCGTAGAACAAGCCAATGGCCTGCTGCTGCCAGTTAAAGGGGAGGTGAAGGGGCAGAGGTGATCGGTGGAGACGCTGTGTGTTTACAAGCCATTAAGGCTGAGTCTCATTCCTTTGCTTTAAGCAAAATCTCAGCCCCTATATGCCATTTGAATGTTGCATAGGCATTTTCTTTAAACAAGTACAACCACAACCACTCCCCTCGGCAGCCGACCTGGGGGAGCCTGGCTGCCCGGCCCCGGTCTACGGCCGGGGAGCTGCTGGGCCCATGTCCCATTTTGTTCAACAAAATGGGGCAATGATATCCATATTTTCCATGTTCTAGTTGAATATAAGCTTTAATCCCCAGCCGAATAATGTAATAGTTAAAAGTGCTTATTACCTTTAAGAATGGGGGATCAATGTCATGTCTTTTTTATTCATACACCAGTGTAGTTTTCATTTCATTGTTTGTGTGTTGTTTATTGTGCGTAGTGTTGCCGCCACCGTTACCGAGACTTGCATGTCCGTTGGTTGGGTGTGCGGTGCGCTGTGTGTTGTGGTTGTGTGTTAAACAAAGGCAGCTCTCGGGATCGTGCGGTGTATGAGGCACGAGAGTTGCGTCACCGTTTAACCTGGGCTCCCGTCTCGTGCAGAACGAGTTTGACCATAATGTCAAACTTGTTCTGCACTTTGGTTTGCTGCATTTAGACAGCGATTCTCTGCTGCTGAACTAGCTACATGTTGCTTGTTCTATTGCTGTCTGGCATTCAGAAATGTAAAATGGAAGTTTCAATTATTACTTTTAATAAAGTGAACTTAAAACTTGTTTTGCATTCTTTGAAATGCTTCTTTTTTTTTTAAATGTTATTAACCTTAATTTGAAATATTAAGTTAACAACCCTGACTTACTTTTTTGAGTTTTGTAAAATATACAAATCTTAGTTGGTATAACTCTAACTTTCAAGTTTGGCTAAAGAAGAAAATGTAATTATATAAACAAAATAATATTAGTTGATGGAACTTTTTTAAAACTCAAGATCTTTTGTTGGGCTCAAAAGTCAAAAATTGATTGCATTAAGTTGCCTTGCAATTTTTGTGTTTTCTCAGAAAGATAGAAAGATAAACGATCCATTGATGGTTTAAAACCGAAAGAGTTATTGATTAAATGTTATGGTTGATGCCTTTCTGTAATGTGCAATATTAGTTCCATTATATTACTGGTTCTGGGGCCGTATTCACAAAGGATCTTAGGGCTAAAAGTAGGTCCTAACTGGCGAATTTAGGAGTAACTCCTAAAAATAATGGGCGTGTCACTCTTAAATTTAGGACTCCTAACTTTTTTCACTAAGAGCAATTCACAAAGTATTTTAGAACTAAAAGTAGCACCTAAGTCTAGGAGAGCTTAAAAGTCCTCAAGAGGACTCCTAACTCAGTAAGACCTATTCACAAAGAATCTTAAAATGCCTGCGAGACGAAATGTTAGGGTATTCAACTTATTGTTTAGTTAATGCGCGATGCAATAACATCCCCGACTAACAGGAATAATCCGATTAGTCCCGAAATAAAATGTCATAAAAATTATAAGTTATAAAAAAATATATATAACTTATAAAAAATAAAAATAATTGCGCCATCAAATGACGAGGACGTGTTCGTCAATAGGAAGAAAGTGCATTCCATCAACACGCAGGTTGTTTTTGATGCAAATTTTAACATAGCCTACTGGATGTTGTTGCAAAGTGGCCTGGATCTTCAGCTACCCATGATTCGCGCATTTTAATGGTGAGCGGTCTGAGGCAGCTTTTTGAGATGTAGGCCTACCAGTTGGGTGTCACTTGCTGGGTGACAGTGAGTGACTATCCATGCAAGACGTGGTTCTAGACACTCTACCTTAATCCACAACGGGTTTACGATTACAGATTACGCTTAGTCCTATGCGTAAAACACATCGTATTGGCTCTTTGCGAGCACACAAACATACACGAAATGTTGTGGAGAGAGGAATTGGGCAGATGAAACGTCGGTTTCATGTCCTCCACGGCGAAATACGCCTCACCCCAGAGAGGGCAAGCACAATAATCACTGTAGGTGCCATTCTACACAACCTTTGCAAGCGGAGGAACATTCCACAGCCAGACGATGATGATGATGATGATGATGATGATGATGATGATGGCGATCAACATTACAAGGAATTTGGCCGTGTGGAACCGAGTGGACAGGCATTTAGGGATCACTTTGAAAACACATTTTAGGTAAACACCTTGGCACAAATCAGTCAACACTTGGGTAGTTCGTAACATTTATTTTCTTTTAGATTTTACGTATTTTTATTGTTTGCTTTCTCTCTCTCTTGAACGTGCAGGCTACAACGTCATTATCGTGGTCTGCACAAAATTGTCATCATGCGTGTTTTCTGCTAACTGCACCATAACTACTTAATAGGAATTCATTTCTAGCCTAGGCTATTTCCTTGTTTTTCGGGGATTCAGTGGGCTCGTCTGAACAACCAATCACCGAACTGACCGCTTCTAAACTCGTGCACGAGAATTGACGTAATCCATAGCAACGGCGCGTCGCTCTTAGTTCACTCTTTGTGATTTATCCTTAGTAAGAGTAGGTCTCAGCGGCTTTGTGAATAACTTTTAAGAAAAAACTCCTACGTAAAATGTTTTAGCGCGAGTTAGGAGCACTCCTAGCGGTAAGATAAAATGCTTTGTGAAAACGGCCCCTGGTTTGTATGATATTTATGTTTTACATGGATTGCTTACTACCTCAAATTCCATGTTATTCTGGTTTTATATATATATATATATTATGTTGATCTTGTATAATGTTTGATCCAAAATAAAGTGCGATAACGCTGTTTCTAACAGATTGTGAGCATGAATAATATTATTATCTAATCATACCGTGTCTTTCCATGTGGGTAAGGTTGCATTCCTAAGATATTCAAACTATACAGTAAAATTCCAGAGACAGATACTGTATCAAAAGATCAAAAAAAAAAAATTAAACCCCGTGAACAACTACTATTGACGTACTGTAACTGGGTCTTGAAGGGTTGTCGTCCCATATTGTAGGGGTAGGGTTGAGGGGTAGGGATAAGGGGGACGGTTAAGGGGTAGGGTTAAGGTGGAGATTTTGCTAGAGCAAAGCAACGGGATTGGGCCTTACAGAAGTTTGTTTCTTACTTCAAGAACGGCGAGGACACGACCGGCCACACTTTCCGATCGCTCAACGCTGAGGGAACCACAACGATCGGCCCTTTGAATATCTGTTCAATGTCTGATACAATGCATCTATTTTCTTTCATACAGTTCTTGTGTGTGTTGCCACTGCCGATCCCCCATCCACTCCAAACCGGCCATATTTATACGTTCTTAATATTAATATATAGTTTTTTATGCATCCTTCGGGTGGCTATTGCCACCCACTGAGAAAATACAAAACTACTCTGATAGGCCTACTATTAGATTTGGCTCTTGAGAATTATCTCTGACAAATCTTTAGTAGTCCAGGAAGATGAAGATGAAGACTAGGATGAAGTTAGTTTGATGTTTGGTGTGGAACTGGATATACAGGTTAAAATAACTTTTTCAAAAGTTGACAATCAGCTTTATTTCGTTCCTGACGATCTCAGTGTGCAGCATAGACGGGTTTCTGTGCAACGTCATCGCAGATGTGCGCGCGCAGCCAGGGGACAGAAAGCGGGACATTTGTCATTTGTTTACCAGCGGAGTCAGCGGAGAACGAAAATGACAAGGAGCTGTTGTGCTGTGAACTGCACGAATCGGCAAAAGGATGGATGGAAACTGTTTAATATCCCGAGAGGATCTCATCCTTTTGCCAAGAGAAGATTTAGGTTTAGTGAAACTGTCACTGTCAGCAGCACATCTGTCAGCAGCTGCTCCAATCACACACGTCACAAACTTTATTTTGAAGGGACAGACAGATGTTGATTTTGGTAACAGTGACTTTGTTGCCCACACACATTACGTATGTCGGCTTTTGTCTTATCCTCTGCAATCGCCTTTTATTTTTATTTCTTTTTTTGGGGGGGGGTATTTCGCACACTGCCTAAATTATACCAATGTATAATAGGCTAATAGCCGTCACTCTCCTGAAGATTCAATCCACTGCGGACGGTTTTGCGTAATAGTTCACATGTATCAGCGCGTTCACTCTCATAGGCTACCTGGTATGTTTTGGGGTGTTGGTGTATGATGGACTTCAGGCAGCTCAGTCAGGTGTCGCTTTAGTCGGCTGAAGTTGATGTTTTCAACTTTTGTGGCTCAACCCTTTTGCGGGACATGTCCTTCCACTTGTTTGGTTGGGAAGTGCAGGCGACCTCCTCCTCGGTGCGTCTGCGCCCTGGCACATGATGGCTGCAGCATGGCTGGAACAAGAAGCAAGACTGGTGCGATGGATAGATCTATTAGTAAAAGTGAGTGAATTCAGAAGCTCACAATATCTGCTGACTTACCCTGCCATGCATGTGCAGTTAGCTGTCAGGATGTACCCTAGATCCCTGTGCACGTAGGCTACACCCAGGCATCATAAGGTTTTGCCTTCTTTAGTCCCTGTCTCTGACTGGGCAGGACACCTGCCCTCAAAGCGCAAAACCCTGAACTTGTGTCAAAACAATTTAAGTTTTGCACATGACCACAAAGAACATAATTATATGCGTCCAAAGATTTGTATGCACGCAAACTGTCCTTAGTGTACACACTAGGCTTCTCAATCAGATAACTGTATATGTCGGGCCATGTTAAAGCTGGCCATTTGGACATCTGCAATCCATTCCTCACTCGGAATACTATATGGGTCTGGTAATTTCTCACCAGTGCTGAGGACCAGTTTGTTCAGGTAATCAGTGCAGTCTGAGCTGCTGAGGCTGTTGATGTAATTAGTCTGAGCCATCTCTGTCAAGACCTAGCTAACAAGCTGTCAGACCTGTAGTGTAAAACTATATTTACAGTGACATTGGCTTTTTTTTTTTTTTAAATGTTGGCAGGCCGTAAAGTAGCCTCGCCGTAAACATTTTTACTTTAACTTTGTTAGCGTTAACTAACATTACGACCGTGCTCCTGATATTGGAAACATCTAAAACAACCGTCAAAACCTGAGGCCTGTTTCAGGTAGCTGGTTTAACATAATCTGAGTTTAATCCTGCGCTCTGAGTTGGTTGACTCAGAGTTCAGGGTTGAAAAGCAACTCTGGGTTTTCGGTTTTAGAACAGGTGATCAGCGTTGGGTTAATCAACTCTGAGTATGTTCACTCTGGGTTGAGGGCGTGCCTGTTGACTATGAAGAGCCATCATCAATGGATCTCTGATAACATGATCAAACATGGACCAAAAGCGTAGATCCACTTACTTTTCCCCAACGGAATTGGAAATTCTAATGAACGTGTATGCCGAGCAGTTACCCATTTTAACCAAAAAAAGCAATACCGCCGCGGCAGCGAGAGCGCGAGAGAGAGCTTGGCAGGAAATAGCTGAACAAGTCAATGCGTGAGTCAAATAAATTAGTAAAATAAAATAAAATAAGAGGAAAGTTTAATATCTTCCACTTATTCAATATGTAAATTGTGTGTGTGTGTGTGTGTGTGTGTGTGTGTGTGTGTGTGTGTGTGTGTGTGTGTGTGTGTGTGTGTGTGTGTGTGTGTGTGTGTGTGTGTGTGTGTGTGTGTGTGTGTGTGTGTGTCAATTTACGCAACCCCGAGTTGCCTCACGAGGACTTGGCAGCAAATGAAGTACAAAAATATAGTTTAAACAGGTAAACTAATGTTTAATTAAAAATCAAATCAATTGTGCTGTTTTGCCTGCTCTACCTAATTTAACAGCTATGTTCAACATGTATAATATATTTGTATACTATATTTAAGCAGTAAATGTAAGTAGTAGGCCTACATTTCCCAGCCATCCCAACACTGCCAATATTTAATAGGATTTAGATATATTAGAAGGCTACACCTAGGCAAAATGCATTATAAATATATGTGTCTTCAAAATAGCGCTTACTGAATATTAGGGTAACATTTTCCTCCATGTTAGCAAATCGAAAAAATGCAGAGGCCCGGCAGACTGGAGGGGGTCCACCACCTGCAGCCCTCACAGAGGCTGAGGAGATGGCCCTCAGCCAACAGAGTATGCGTCCTGTGGCTGAGGGCATCCCTGAGGGGAGCTCCTCTGATCCCCCCCACCCCCCAGGATAGAAGTGCCTTTACAGTATAAGAGGTTGATTATTCAAAATAATTAAATATGTACACCCAGCGCGTTGCAAATTAGATGGGGCAATATTCTGGCTCAAGTAATAATTGCACTGTCTAATCATCTTCTTCCAGTTACTGATAGCGTCATCGCCCTACTTGAACCAGATGCCCTCACCAACCTCCATGCAATTGTAACAATTCAAAAGATGCAAAAGGATGCTTTGGAGATCCAAATTTTGGAACATAAGTTATAGGTGGGTGAGTTGCAAACTGGGATAGGCTACTGTTCCCTGCTCTAAAAACATACCCAATATAAATGACTTTTTTTTTTTGTGCTTTCAGGAAATAAAAAAAATCCTCATAATAAGTAGATTGTCTTTATTAGAACACGGGCTGTGGTGGGACAAGTTATTTTGTTGAACAGTTTACTCAAAGGGTTTTACTTCAGTGAACAATGCAGACGATTATGCTGAGCATGTGCATGTAGAGAAGAACAGCATCTGGTTAAAAGCAGTACCAGGGTCTTTTCTGCCTTGCATTCTTAAAATGAGTTTCTTGACTTGCAGCAGTTACAGGAAAACGTGGTTAGTCAGCTACTCTGATCATGGGAAAGCCACAACGTTGAAGTGACTGTAGCACAGAGCGGGTGGGATGCACGGGGCGGATCATTCTGCACATGCGTTAATTGCGATAAAAAATAAACTTAAAGCATGCCCCCGGTGCGTTTGACAGTTAACATGGGGGCTGAGAAGGTGGTCTAAATAAATGATAGATTGCGCTGAAAAACGATATCGCTCGTGAAGAAAATTATCAGGAAAATAAAGTATATCCAACCGGGGTCTTAATAATCGTTCCTCACGGAGATTCCTTCTGAGGATCGCAGCCTCTACGTCCACAGGCTCTCGTAGAAAAGGACATGCCATTTCTAACACTTCCTTCTGTCGGAGAGCTGCCTTCAGCCTTATAGACAACAAACTCAGAGTAGGTCTAACCACCTCCCGAGCAGGTTAGGTCCACGGCGTATGTTGCCGCAGCAACTAACTCTCGGTTGCGCTGAACCTGCTACCTGAAACGGAAAACCCAGAGTTTCCACTAACTCAGAGCGAACAAACTCGGGGTTGCCTCAAAACCAGCTACCTGAAACAGGACTCTGGTAAGTTGAGTGAAATTCATGGACATTTCAGTAAGTGTTTTTATGATTTGTGATGCAATGAAAAACAAAGCGATTTTTCAGTAAAATGACATTTTATTGCAACTGTGTCAGGGAGAACTTAAAAGCAATACGGCATCTACATTGATATCAGTTCACTCCGAAGCAGGCTTTTGCCCCCTGGCTGCGCGCGCACCTAGTATTGTTTGTACACAAGAAACACGTCTATACGTAACATGGTAAACAAGGGCACATGGCTGACTGAACTTGTTCTGTGCTTCACTCATAGGTTAACTGAACCGTAACAACAAAGGGTTGCTGCCACCTAGTGGACCAGCGGATTAACATCTTTTAAATCCTTTGCCCAGTTATAACAGTTTAGATATCCTTTTGCTGGGTTCCGGGACACGCTGGGGATGGGGGGAATGAGCAGGTGTATCAGATTGCAAAACAAAGTTTGAGTAGAGAGGTAGATGTTCATATATCCTGGGGGGGAGTGGAACTGAGAGAAGTAATTAAAGAAGGCTTAACGAAGGAATGGCAGAGAGGGTGGGAAAAAGAAAGCAGGGGTAGACACTATTTCTCTTTAAAATCTCAAATAAAACAATTATGTACCTGCACTTTTCAGTCCCGTAGGGACTCAGTTAAACTGTGTAGATTGAGGCTGGGTCACTGTGGGCTAAATCATTTTTTATTTATTGTAGGAAAACATGTTTCTGGTTTATGTGTATGTGGGAGTTCTGAGACAGTAAAACACGTTTTTTATGGAGTGTAGAAAATATAGGACGGAAAGACATGGACTATTTGGTAGACTGTTGGTCTTGGGACTTGGAGGTCAGGCTTTTTCAGTTTTTTCCTTAATTGTTTGGGCACTGTGATAACCATAAACTGATCTCTAGGGCAGTTCTGCAGTTCCTAAACAGAACAGGACTATACGTAAAAATGTAGTTAATCATCGGACCTGTGGAGGGCAGTAATACGCTGGACAGCGTCCAAACTGCCGGAAACTGAAGAAGAAGAAGACGAAACTAGAACCAAAGCAACCCGACGTGGAAGTAGTTCTCTCGTTCAGTAGAAAAATAACACGCATTTTGGAGCAAATAGTCGGACAAACACAAAACACAACTAGGTGAGTAAAAAAGCACAACTTTGGAAGAAGATTAAACCTCTCTTTCTGTTATGATCATGGAATTAGAAAAATAATGGTATTGCTCATTACATAAACCTTGTCGTCTGTGTCTAGGATGGCCTCTGCTAACACTTCCTGGTCTGAAGAGAACCTTTCATGTACCATCTGTCTGGATGTGTTCAACAGTCCAGTTACCACACCATGTGGACACAACTTCTGCAGAACCTGTATTCATCATTTCTGGGACAAAAAACTTGAGTACAAATGTCCCCTCTGCAACGAGCTTTTCCACACTAGACCTGATCTACGGGTCAATACCCTCTTATCAGAGGTGGTTGATCGGTTTGGAACGTCCGTACGAGTAAAAGAGGAGCCTTGTGTTGAACCAGGAGAAGTTCCCTGTGACGTCTGTACTGGGACCCAGCTGAAGGCTGTGAAGTCCTGCCTAGTGTGTCTTATCTCTTACTGCCAAACCCACCTGGAGCCACATCAGAGAGTCACAGTCCTGAAGAAACATCCGCTGGTCGAGCCTATGGACCGTCTGGAAGACAGGATGTGCGAAAAACACGACAGAATCCTGGAGCTCTTCTGCAAGAAGGAACAGGTGTGTGTGTGTCTGTTGTGCACAGTGACGGACCACAAGTCACATCCTGTTGTACCTCTAAAGGAGGAATATGAGGTGAAGACGGCCCAGCTGGGGAAGATAGAGGCTGAAGTCCCACAGAGGATCCAGGAGAGAAAACTAAAGATTAAGGAGATGAAAGACGCAGTAGACTTGAGCAAGAAAGACGCAGACAAAGAGATAGCTGATGCTAGGCAGGCCCTCACTTCTTTGATAGGCTGTGTTGAAAAATGCCTGGATGATTTCAACCAAATGGTTAAAGAGAGGCTGAAATCCACAGAGAAACAAGCTGAAGACCTCATCAAAGGGCTGGAGCAGGAAGTAGTAGATCTGACCAAGAGAATGTCAACGGTGAAGCAGCTCTTACACACTGAAGACCACCTCCACTTCCTCAAGGCCTTCAGATCCCTGAAGGATCCTCCACGCAACAGAATCTGGTCGACGGTTGCTGTCCGTCCTCCGTCTTACAAAGGGGCCTTAGGGAGGTCCCTGCAACAGCTGGAGGAGACGCTGAACGTCGAGATGAAGAAGCTGCGTTCTGGTGATGAACCGAAGAGGGTCCAGAAGCATAAAGTTGATGTGGCTACGGAATCTCGTACAGTTCATCCCCGTTTCGTCATGAGTGACTGGAGATGAAAAAGGGTACAGGATGGAGGCATTTGGAATAATTTAAATCGCCAATATTCGGGATTTAGACAGCATTTATCTGTTCTTGCAAGGCAGAGTTTCACCTTCAACGGGAGATCTTACTTTGAGGTTGAGGTTAAAGGCAATACTAAATGGAATTTAGGAGTGACCACGATCCCCGGGTTAATATCAGATCACGTTACATTCATTCCTAGCCATGGTTACTGGATTCTTACCTACAACAATGGGTTGGTATTTAGTGATAACCCTGCTGTCCGTCTCCCTCTGAGAGCTGAGCTCCAGAAGGTGGGGGTGTTTGTTGATTATGATGAGGGTCTGGTCTCCTTCTATGATGTGGGAGCCAGGGTTCATATCTACTCTGCTACTGGCTGCACCTTTAGTCAGCCTCTCTATCCAATCCTCGGTCTAGGGAATATTTATGAAGGCGTATCATCTGCCCGTCTGATCATCTCACCTGTCAATCAAACAGACTAGGACCTTTGTTTGATTATAAAACGAACAAACCACCAAAACAACTAATGTTGTTTCATGACTTTGAATCTCTACTATGTGAGATCTGAGAGAACATAACCCTGACATTAAAAAAAAAACCTCTTTGTAAAGGATAACATTACATTATATTCATCATAAAGGTCGTAAAGGTTTATTGTTGTACAATTGTTTATGGGTGCTGTTATGTAGAACTAGTTTCGGGATTAATGTGTGAATCATAATAATCTTAGCATTCCTATTTGTTTATATTTAGGACTCATGAATGACGGCACAATATAATGTAAAAACGCATTTCTGATATCAATAAAAATGGAAAAACAGCTGATGAGTCGATTACTTTTAATGTCCAATATACAACAACCCAACATTTGTAACAAACTTGCACAATGACTAAATGTAAAGATTCTCCCCATGTGTGTGAGTATGTGTGAGTAACTTTATGTGAGCTCTCCTCTCATCTTAGATTCTCCTCCCTCCTTCCTCTCTCTTCCTCTTCCTCCTCTCTCCTAGCTTTGCTCCCCTTTCTACCTCATCCAGGATTGTGTTAATAATTGTCTTATATACTCGAGACTGAACCGAAGGTTCAGAGAAGTGAAGTGTTGTTGACATTGTTTGTTTAAAGATGCTCAAATGTTGGTTTGGTTCCAGTGTGTCCGTCTGACCTGAGCTGTTCTGGCCGGTACACGGTTGCGTGGTGAATCTGTGTTTTCCTATGAAGTGTGACTTTTAATGCGACGTCAACACGAGCGAGCATTTTTTGATAGTTTTGAGATAATGAATAAATGTTTTTACATTCCAAAATAGAATTAGATACAAATTATATAATGTTCTGTTCAATTATTTATGTGTTGTGAATTTCAGTTTAAATAAATACTTTTAAGCGTACATGCAGTGGTGTAGTCTATTTTATTGTAGTGGGTATACTGTGATGATTCCCTCCCAGCCTCGTACAAACCCGTCCCACCGGTACGCTTATGGGGTGTCGCACCACACTCACCAACGCAGGGGTCTACAACTCGCTGATTTAAGAGTATAACGATTATCAACAATCATGGAAAGCTGAGTAGGTCTATCAGTTTTAATAACAGTATTAACAAATAGAACACAAAAATGACCAGTTGTCCTTTGTATATCTATAGTAGCAATAGCACATGCTAAACAAGGACAAAATCTACTCAAAATAATTTAATGAACTGTTTACATCCATGGCTAACCAGTGCATGAGAAGGAGATGACAGGAGACTAATGTTTCACTCTTTCAATTGCTCTAATTTGAGCTCTTACTGTTGTTATCTAACATACCATACAGTAATTGAATTGTGTAAAAGTGTGAAATTACTGCACCTTAAAAATGACCATGAATTAGCTATACTCTCATTTGCATAGTGATTAACATTATGAATTTCAATTGTGTATACCAACTGTATGTTGGCTGACATTTACCTAACTTTTTTTCCCTCCACTCATACCAAGGATGCCTGTTTTTAAATTCCCTAGCCTGACACCCAGTCCGAAAGGCTGGCCAGGGGTTCTCATCTAAAAGTAACAAGGAGATATTGTGGGATTAAAACATTGTCTACTGTTGACTACTTGTTATGTGGTTTACACATTAATATGGGAGGACTGGACACACACACACACACACACACACACACACACACACACACACACACACACACACACACACACACACACACACACACACACACACACACACACACACACACACACACACACACACACACACACACACACGCACACACACGCGAGAAGGAGGGGCTCGGCCCGCCTACTAACGTGCAGAGATGCAGGGGCAGCTTCGCGCTTCGTAACAGAGACAGGGCAGAGCGCGAGCGCGCAGGGGGAATTTTATGAATGTGTGAATATAGGAGATAACTTCCCTTGCTTAAAGTATTTTATTGCAGTTATACCCAACCAATATTTGTGAAAAATAAACACAGAAGTGAAAGATCTGTCACAAGACGATTGATACGTATCCGTACATATTTTTAAGTGGGTATACGCAAATCCTGGTGCGTTCCTAGTGGGTATACGGCGTATACCTGCGTATCACGTAGACTACACCACTGCGTACATGTTTACGATCCAGAGTCCTTGACGATCAACTAAATGAAGGGATGTGATGTCAGGTCAGCGCTGAGGGACACTTACCTGCTGCAATAACTCTTAAAACTCTTAAAGTATTTTAACAACAGAACCAAACATGTTTAGTTAAAAAACGTTTTAATGTTAAATCAACACGTTAACCTCCTAATGGCCCGGTGACGGGGGGCCGGGGGTCCCCGGGCGGGTGGTTCCCTAGGCGACGGTCCCCTAGGTGACCCGGTACACCTTGCTGAGCAGCACCTCCACCCGGTCGCCCCCCAGGTGGCAGAGGTCCAGGACGCACAGCAGGTGGGCCCCCTCTAGCTCCCCGGCCGTCTGGAGGACCTCCTCTGGAAGACACGGCGGAGAGATGGGATCAAATGTAAGGTCGGATAACATGAACTGATTTTAGTTCGGAATCCCTCTTTTGCTTTGATAGACCCATTCCCAAGATTTGATCCAATCCGTGATCCGAAATCCCACTTGATTACTTTTGAAAAACTGGGCCCTGGAGACCCCGGCCGGACCTGAGCCCGTCTGAAGGGAGGCAGTGACCCAGCACTGCGAACAGAAGGGGTCTCACAGTTTCTGATGCTTCACAATCAGGGCTGGAGCCACCGGGACACAGGTGTGATGCGTTCACACCTGTGTCATGTGCGCGTGATCTCGTCTGCTTATCTTTTATGGGATGAGAGTTCTAGGGGGGGGCGTGTCATCCCCATGGTTACGACCCAGGGGCCGTTGTCACGTTAAAATGTACCGGGGACAAAAATTGTACCGGCCTATGTCATCAGTTGTTGACAACTTGACAACTGATTTGATTGGGTTGTCCGTTGCCGGGCAGGTTTCAAAAAACATTCGGCTCATGTTTCCAAAGACGAAATAACATAATACAGATAACGGATCGCTAGATAACACTTGTTTTTACTTTATATTTTTATTGTATTGAATTGTTTAATCGAATTTAGCTAGTTAACTGAGTGTTTGAAGCAGGTTTCAAAAACCTGTCTTGTCACGCTCAATGAAGGAGTGCAATGAACGAGCATGAAAGTTCGCGAATGTTCAAGAACCTTCCTACGTCATTCGACGCGATCGCCCGTTGCCAGGCAACAGACGATTGCGTCGTCTGTTGCTAGGCAGGTTTGGAATTTGTCAACAACTGATGACGTAGGCCGGTAAAATTTTCGGCCAGGTACAATTTTAACGTGACACCGCCTTGTGATACTATCTTGGCACCGTCGTTGTGTATGAGCTATCAAAGGCTGTGTCAGCGATGTTGGGTGACGTCGCTTCTGTTGGTATTTGAAGCGAGATCCAAAAGAAACAGAGCCAGCTCGCCCCTCCCTTCCCTGTGTTCGTGCATCCAGTAAGAACTATCATGAACGCAGCGCAAAACTAGCCTGGTCCTACCAGACTCTCGTACTTCATCATTGACTAACGTTAACTCACTTGAAGGTGGGTGTTTGTTGAATTTTAAAACTATTGGATCTGCCCAGTGCCGCTCTGGATCTGCCATAACCAATCGCTAATGTTTGAGCAGGGATCACGTTGCGCGCAGGCTGTAAGAAAACCAAACACCGTTCCTGAAGACGTCCGTCAACAGCGATTTATTAGCCGTTTTATTTATTTTTTGCAGAAGAAGGAGGGGTGGGCAGCTGAAAGGAGTCGTAGAGAAACAAATGTTCTTTCGTCCGAGGTTTTGCCTTTTACTTAACATGAATGACGTTGATGGTTTTTAGGCACTGTGTTGACTTTTTATCACTTAAAGTCGCCGAGGGATGTGTAGACAGACCTCTCGCTTGCTAACAATGCTAGACAACGAGATTATTTCTGCATCTGGCACGTCATGCACTAGGGCGTGGCCGGCTCCCATGATGCGGAAGCAAATCTCTCCTTGATGTTGCCCGGCGCCATCGAGCAGTTTTCATAGGAATGAATGGGCGCCATTTTTTATCCGCTGTCCTTTCTTTAATAGGTCCATGATTTGGACAGGGGTAAATTACTAGCCAGGGCTACGAAAGTGATGGTCGGACAGGCAAGGGATTGTTAACAGGCAGGCAGGCAGTCAGGCAGACAAGGGCTCGGTGACAGGCAGGTAAGGGTTCGGCAACAGGTAAGCTGTAGTCTGGCTATTGCCAGACCAAGATCAATCGTAGATTGCACGTTGGTCTGGGGAAGCTGCTGTCATTTTCTTCAGCACAAGAGGCGTGATCAACGGGCCTAGTTCAAATGACTCCGTACGTGATTGGATGCTTGCCATCGCTTCCCTGTCGTCATTGTGTTAAACCAGCCAATTGCGCGCCAAGGGGAAAAGCTAGCTTGGTGATTGGCTCCCGCAAAAACGTATCGGAAGCAGAAAGAAATGTATTGCTCTTCTCCAGACCCTTGTGCAGGGCGAACTCAAATCGCCGGCAGAATGGGCGGGGCTACCCAGTCTAGACCAGCAGGATGACGGACGGAGAACTAAAGGAGAGGAAAGAGGGTAACTCACGTGATATATATTGAGTACGAAGGAAGTAGCAAGGAAATGTATAAAGTGTAGGCAGATGAGTGTCGTTGATGAGCATAAGGATTGCATGTGTAGTAATCTAGCACAACTAAGTTGTTTAAAGTGGAAAACGTTGAGGGGGTAATTTTCTCATTAAAACGGCATTGTTGCTGTCTTAATGAGAGAGTACCAGCAGGGAGACCCTGGAACACATTCAACTCAATGTGTCTCTCACTCTCTCTCTCTCTCTATCCCTTTTCCAACTTTCTCTGTCAGAGAGAGAGAGAGAGAGAGAGAGAGAGAGAGAGAGAGAGAGAGAGAGAGAGAGAGAGAGAGAGAGAGAGAGAGAGAGAGAGAGAGAGAGAGAGAGAGAGAGAGAGAGAGAGAGAGAGAGAGAGAGAGAGAGAGAGAGAGAGAGAGAGAGAGAGGAGCAGACTGCAAACAACATCAAACGCACACTTTATATATATATATATATATATATATATATATATATATATATATATATATATATATAATAATACATTTAATTTAGAGGCGCCTTTCAAGACACCCAAGGTCACCTTACAGAGCATATAGTCATCATACATTATTTAAAAAAAACAAGACATTGTGTAAAAAAAATAAAATAAACATAAGCAATAAGAAATAAATAAAACAAAAACAAGACAAAACAAAACAAAAAAAACTATCAAAACAGTGATCAGTTAGACAATATATGCAATCCTTATGCTCATATATATATAATAATTATATTTATAGTACAGATAAGTTTACAATTTTTTTTTTTTTTATGTTTTTTCTTTTCACAATGACAGTTGAGGCTCTGCCTCCCCTGGGCCCTGACCGCACGTCCCTGGCACACACGCCTTCAACCAGGAGGGCTACTGACCTAACACCCATTACTCTCTATTCAGACTGACTGCTGTCTGCTGCTCTCATTCCTCTGTCTGCTGCTCGTGTGTGCACTGTGCGCATGCCCGCCGGGGTGAGCGTAGCACCAATTGGTGCAGCGTAGCACCAATTAACAGCTCTTTGATCTTTGCTCTCTTTGTTGAAAATCGAATCGGTGGTGGATAAAGTATTTGGGAGAGCCCCGAAAACCCGGGTCGATGAGTAGCAAATCACCACTAAATCGGATCCCCACATGTCTCTCGGAGTTGTTTTACTCCAGCTCTCTTTTAACTCCAGGAAGAAGAGGCGACGAACAACAACGCATTTGACGTTAACTACACAGAGCATGAATGTGCCCAAAGCATGGACCTATAATGGTCCAAAGTCGTGAAAGTTGAAACTTCAATAAACTGCGTGTCCGTGGGGGCGGAGCCAGGGGTTAGGGGCGGAGCCAGATGTTAGGGGAGAAGAGGAGAGGACGTCATGTTTAGGAAACGAAACCTAAGGTTCATAGAACCAAAGCAACCCGACGTGGAAGTAGTTCTCTCGTTCAGTAGAAAAATAACACGCATTTTGGAGCAAATAGTCTGACAGACAGAAACCACAACTAGGTGAGTAAAAAAGCACAACTTTGGAGGAAGATTAAACCTCTCTTTCTGTTATGATCATGGAATTAGAAAAATAATGGTATTGCTCATTACATAAACCTTGTCGTCTGTATCTAGGATGGCCTCTGCTAACACTTCCTGGTCTGAAGAGAACCTTTCATGTACCATCTGTCTGGAAGTGTTCAACAGTCCAGTTACCACACCATGTGGACACAACTTCTGCAGTACCTGTATTAATAATTTCTGGGACGAAAAACTTGAGTATAAATGTCCCCTCTGCAACAAGCTTTTCCACACTAGACCTGATCTACGGGTCAATACCCTCTTATCAGAGGTGGTTGATCGGTTTGGAATGTCCGTACGAGTAAAAGAGGAGCCTTGTGTTGAACCAGGAGAAGTTCCCTGTGACGTCTGTACTGGGACCCAGCTGAAGGCTGTGAAGTCCTGCCTAGTGTGTCTTATCTCTTACTGCCAAACCCACCTGGAGCCACATCAGAGAGTCACAGTCCTGAAGAAACATCCGCTGGTCGAGCCTATGGACCGTCTGGAAGACAGGATGTGCGAAAAACACGACAGAATCCTGGAGCTCTTCTGCAAGAAGGAACAGGTGTGTGTGTGTCTGTTGTGCACAGTGACAGACCACAAGTCCCACCCTGTTGTCCCTCTGAAGGAGGAATATGAGGTGAAGACGGCCCAGCTGGGGAAGATAGAGACTGAAGTCCCATTGAGGATCCAGGAGAGAAAACTAAAGATTAAGGAGATGAAAGACGTAGTAGAATTGAGCAAGAAAGACGCGGACAAAGAGATAGCTGATGCTAGGCAGGCCCTCACTGCTTTGATAGGCTGTGTTGAAAAGTGCCTGGATGATTTCAACCAAATGGTTAAAGAGAGGCTGAAATCCACAGAGAAACAAGCTGAAGACCTCATCAAAGGGCTGGAGCAGGAAGTAGTAGATCTGACCAAGAGAATGTCAACGGTGAAGCAGCTCTTACACACTGAAGACCACCTCCACTTCCTCAAGGCCTTCAGATCCCTGAAGGATCCTCCACGCAACAGAATCTGGTCGACGGTTGCTGTCCGTCCTCCGTCTTACAAAGGGGCCTTAGGGAGGTCCCTGCAACAGCTGGAGGAGACGCTGAACGTCGAGATGAAGAAGCTGCGTTCTGGTGATGAACCGAAGAGGGTCCAGAAGCATAAAGTTGATGTGGCTACGGAATCTCGTACAGCTCCCAGCTCATCGTACAGCTCATCGTACAGCTCATCGTACAGCTCATCGTACAGCTCATCGTACAGCTCATCGTACAGCTCATCGTACAGCTCATCCCCGTTTCGTCATGAGTGACTGGAGTTGAAAAAGGGTACAGGATGGAGGCATTTGGAATAATTTCAATCGCCAATATTCGGGATTTAGACAGCATTTATCTGTTCTTGCAAGGCAGAGTTTCACCTTCAACGGGAGATCTTACTTTGAGGTTGAGGTTAAAGGCAATACTAAATGGAATTTAGGAGTGACCACGATCCCCGGGTCAATATCAGATCACATCTGATATTGATAACCCTGCTGTCCGTCTCCCTCTGAAAGCTGTGCTCCAGAAGGTGGGGGTGTTTGTTGATTATGATAAGGGTTGGGTCTCCTTCTATGATGTGGGAGCCAGGGTTCATATCTACACTGCTAAAGGCTGCACCTTTAGTAAGCCTCTCTTTCCAATCCTCTGTAGGGAATACTAGCGAAGGCTTATCATCTGCCCGCCTGATCATCTCACCTGTCAATCAAACAGACTAGGACCTTTGTTTGATTATAAAACGAACAAACCACCAAAACAACTAATGTTGTTTCATGACTTGAATCTCTACCATGTGAGATCCGAGAGAACATAACCCTGACATTAAAAAAATAACCTCTTTGTAAAGGATAACATTACATTATATTCATCATAAAGGTCGTAAAGGTTTATTGTTGTACAATTGTTTATGGGTGCAGTTATGTAGAACTAGTTCCGGGGATTAATGTGTGAATCATAATAATCTTATCATTACTATTTGTTTATATTTAGGACTCATGAATGACGGCACAATATAACGTAAAATCGCATTTCTGATTTCAATAAAAATGGAAAAACAGCTGATCGAGTCGATTACTTTTAATGTCCAATATACTACAACCCAACATTTGTAACAAACTTGCACAAAGTTCACAATGACTACATGTAAAGATTCTCCCCATGTGTGTGAGTATGTGTGAGTGACTTTATGTGAGCTCTCCTCTCATCTTAGATTCTCCTCCCTCCTTCCTCTCTTCCCCCTCTCTCCTAGCTTTGCTCCCCTTTCTAGCTCATCCAGGATTGTGTTAATAATTGTATTATATACTCGAGACTGAACCGAAGGGCCCAGAGAAGGGAAGTGTTGATTACATTGTTTGTTTAAAGATGCTCAAATGTTGGTTTGGTTCCAGTGAGTCCGTCTGACCTGAGCTGTTCTGGCCGGTCCACGGTTGCATGGTGAATCTATGTTTTCCTATGAAGTGTGACTTTTAATGCGACGTCAACACAAGCGAGAAATACACTGCCACAACCGACCACGGTTTCTGCTCGGACACAAATCCGATTTCTCCGGCCACTTCTGCTCTTGGAGGGCAGAAACCCTGAAGATATTGTACATACAAATGTAAAAGGTCCAGAGTAAATACTCTTATCTTTTATGTTAAAAAATATGTAAATATAAATATGTGTTACAAGATTTTTAAAACAGGTGATTTTGTAACATGATGAGGTGTCTTGCTAGCGAACGTTCACGTTGTGTTGCACAGTCACTCGAATGGCTCGTTGGGTATTTTCTGTAGGCCCTATTCATCAAAATATGCTTTAAAATACTATTGAAATTGTTTTGAGTTAATGAATAAATGTTTTTACATTCCAAAATAGAATTATATACAAATTATATAATTTTCCGTTCAATTATTCACGTGTTGTGAATTTCAGTTTAAATAAATACTTTTAAGCGTACATGTTTACGATCCAGAGTCCTTGACGATCAACTAAATGAAGGGATGTGATGTCAGGTCAGCGCTGAGGGACACTTACCTGCTGCAATAACTCTTAAAACTCTTAAAGTATTTTAACAACAGAACCAAACATGTTTAGTTAAAAAACGTTTTAATGTTAAATCAACACGTTAACCTCCTAATGACCAACGAGGGCCCGGTGACGGGGGGCCGGGGGTCCCCGGGCGGGTGGTTCCCTAGGCAACGGTCCCCTAGGTGACCCGGTACACCTTGCTGAGCAGCACCTCCACCCGGTCGCCCCCCAGGTGGCAGAGGTCCAGGACGCACAGCAGGTGGGCCCCCTCCAGCTCCCCGGCCGTCTGGAGGACCTCCTCTGGAAGACACGGCGGCGAGATGGGATCAAATGTAAGGTCGGATAACATGAACTGATTTTAGTTCGGAATCCCTCTTTTGCTTTGATAGACCCATTTCCAAGACTTGATCCAATCCGTGATCCGAAATCCCACTTGATTACTTTTGAAAAACTGGGCCCTGGAGACCCCGGCCGGACCTGAGCCCGTCTGAAGGGAGGCAGTGACCCAGCGCTGTGAACAGAAGGGCTCTCACAGGTTCTGATGCTTCACAATCAGGGCTGGAGCCACCGGGACACAGGTGTGATGTGTTCACACCTGTGTCATGTGCGCGTGATCTCGTCTGCTTTTCTTTAATGGGCTGAGAGTTCTGGGGGGGGGGGGGGGCGTGTCATCCCCATGGTTACAACCCAGGGGCCACTTTGTGATACTATCTTGGCACCGTCGTTGTGTATGAGCTATCAAAGGCTGTGTCAGCGATGTTTGGTGTCGTCACTTCTGTTGGTATTTGAAGCGAGATCCCAAAGAAACAGAGCCAGCTCGCCCCTCCCTTCCGTGTTTTCGTTCATCCAGTGAAAACTATCATGGACGCAGCTCAAAACTAGCCCGGTCCTACCAGACTCTCGTACTTCATTTCATTTGCACAGAGAGTCTGGACCTAGCCTGGTCCTACCAGACCATCATACTTCATTTAATTTGTACAGAAGGTCTGGAACTGCCCAATTGACAAACCTTCACTCACTTGGAGGCGGGTGTCTGTTGAAGTTTTAAAATGATTGGATCTGCCCAGTGCCACTCTGGATCTGCCATAACCAATCGCATAGCGTTTGGTCGTGACGTATGTCATGCGACGGGACCGGCCCGGAAACCAGGTTGCGCACACGCGCAGGCCGTACACAAACAAAACAAGATGAAGCGTGAAGATGTCTCTGAACGATAGCTGCAGGTTTTGTTTATCTAATTTAAGAGTTCAAGGAACAGTTGTACGCAAAGCTTGTTCTTGCTCCGGCTTTAATTGATCGATATTCGGCAGCGATCCCACAACAGACCGAATAGCTTCTCTCGTGTCCTTCTCCATTGTCTTCCTGGTCTTCCTCTGACTACAACTGAAACTGGCGTGCGACCTCGACGTCATCGTTCTCAGCCACTCCCTCTGTTCGCTGATTGGACCGCCAAAAATCTGGCTTCGAAGGAAGCCATGAATATACCGTAGACCCAGACTGACTACTGAAGTGAGATGAAAATTGAGCGGAAGTAGGTAGGTGGGCGGTGCCAGGCTAGTCTGGACCCACTCAATTGACTAACGTTAACTCACTTGAAGGCGGGTGTCTGTTGGAGTTTAAAACTATTGGACCTGCCCAGTGCCGCTCTGGATCTGCCATAACCTATCGCTAACGTTTGGCCAGGGATCACGTTGCGCGCAGGCTGTAAGAAAACCAGCCCTGGCCTACCTGGGGAGGGGAGGTCGGGGGTCACGGGGTCACCCAGAGGGCACAGGAAGCCGGCGGAGAGGAGGGAGAGCAGGGAGTTCCCGTGGGGGTCCAGCGGGAGCCCCTCGGCCCGGGGGTCTGCTGACGACACCACCGGGCAGAACGCTGCGTCCAGCGCCACCTGCTGGTTGATGCCTGAACAACAACAACAACAACAACAACTCAGAGGATCCTTGTTTACTCTCCGGTCATTTAGCAGACGCTTTGAGAACCGAACCCAGATCCCTAGAACGTGGGAAATGAGCCATTTAATGATTGTTCAGTGACAAACGAGGTAAGATAAAAAAACATTAATTCAAACATTAGCAGCCTACAAACAAAATAAGATCTGGTACATTTGTATTGCATGGCTCTGGCTTTATTGTGGTTTATTTATTGATTGTTTGTTTGCTATGTAAAGCGCTTTGAGTGCCTGAAAAATGTATCATTATTTTTATTGTTGTTGTTGTTATTGTTGTTGTTATTATTATTGTTGTTGTTATTATTATTATTGTTACTATTATTATTATTATGGCTCAACTGTCCTTTGACGTTGAGCTCCTCCCCATCAAGGCGTGACCCCATGAGCCCAAAGTGGGGGTCCTACCTAGTATGGTGGTATGGTAGTACCCCGGGGGCCGCCCCCCCGGGACCCCGGCCCCCGGGGCCCCAGCCCCCGGGGGGGCAGTCCGGCCGGGCTGGGGGTCCGGGGGGGTCCAGTGGGAGGAGGGGAGTCCGCTCCAGGCCAGCAGGGCGCTCCTCTCCTCTAGGGAGAACCGGCGGGCCAGGGTGTCCGGCTGAAGCCCCTCCCCACACAGGTGGGTCGACACCTCCCCGCGCTGCCTCGACCAATCACGGCTCTCCCAGCGGAGCGGCGGGCTCTGCTCTGCTGCTGGGGGCGGGGGGGGGGCACAGACTTCATTAAAGGGGACGTATCCTACCCCCAGGTGGGAGGGGCATCAGCTTCTGACATCACAGGTGGGCGTGTCCACCTAGAGGTGTGCTGATAGATCAGCCTCCCAGCCTACCAGGTGGACCGTAGCTCAACGCTGCTCAACGTACCGGGGTCAGGGAGGGGGGGTTCCACCGATCCTTCCTGGAGGGTGCTCCCCGCGTCCAGGAGGTCCGAGTCAGACCCTGAGCTGCTGACCTCTGGGGTGTCCGGGCTGACGGGCCCCCCTGCTAGCCTGGGGGGGGGGGGGGGGGGGACAGAACCAGGAGAACCCGGACACGTCAACTAGGGTTTAACATCGTCACGCCCTGTAAGTGGGTCACCACAGTGGGGGGGGAACCCAGATATCATCTTTACAAACACGACAACGCGCCTCCTCTGTTTGATTTGTCGTTCTTCGTCCTGGTAATGATAATGTTTGGCTCATGTTTTACGATAATTATTATATTGCCTAAGAATGTTAATTGGTAGGTCCTGGGGTGAAATTAGCTCTGAAGCGGGGGGGGTGTCACCTGGTTTCGTCTGTGAATGTAAATTACCTTTTTGTTCTCATCTTGGCTCGAGTCAAGTAGAAGCGATGGAAACTTCTGAAAACATACAAATCAATATTATATATATGAAAGCATTATATATATTTTTTACACATAAATACACACATGTATGTGTATATGGATGCATATCTTGTACATTAGGCTATCATTTTTGAGGGGTAATAAATTAGATATTTAAAAACGCACCGAGATTGTACAGAAATTGTGACATTAATTAAATGTAATTCCACGATGCTCGCCTCTTTTTAGGAGTAGTCCTCCTTGTGATCGACGGGGACGCGACACCAGAGGGCGCTGTTCCACCTCCAGTCCCGTTCTTCGTGTGTCCAACATCGCGATGTTCTGATGCAGATGTCGCTGTTGAAGCTCTTGAAGTTCCCGCTGAAGCCTCACCTGATCCCTGCCGGAAGGTACAGGAAGGTAATTCATTATGTATACATAAAAAAACTTTCTCAGAAATGTCTCCCCAAGAACTACCCACAACGACGTATAAATTGTAACCAATGGATTGAACTAGACTCACCCACCCCATTTTTTTTTTACCTAGACTAGGCTGAATAAATAAATACTAGTGCTGTCAGTTAAACGCGTTATTAACGGCGTTAACGCAAACCAATTTTAACAGCGTTAATTCTTTTTTATTTTTTATTTTGCTCAAAACAAAGAAGGCCTAGCCAGACTGCTATGTTCAAGGCAGTATGTTTGTATGTTCATCGTTTAATTGCACCATAGGCTTTTTTTTTTGCATCGTCCTGTTTTGATCAGTATATGCCAATGTTGTTATCAATAAAAAAACATTTGCACAAGGCAAGCCGATGCACTTCTCCATGTTGATAAGAGCATTAAAATGAGAACAATTAATGGGACAAAGAAATCAAGGGATATTTAGCATAGAAAAAAGAATTGCGATTAATCGCGATTGCTCACGATTAATCGTGAGTTAACTATGTCATTAATGCGATTAATCGCGATTAAATATTTTAATCGCTTGACAGCACTAATAAATACAAAATAATGCATTATGTTGACACTACGTAATAGCCTTATTGATGCAGCACTTTTTTGTGCGCAGGCTAAGCTTTGGTTGCTTCAGCCTCACTAGGCAGCATTTAGCCGCTATGGATAAGAATGACTACGGTGAATAGAATGTAAACTAGTGTTCTGTTCACCTCTCCCCCGCTGGGCTCCGAGGGGTCGGGGTTCGGCTCCGAAGGGTCGGGGTGCAGCCGGACATATCGGACGGCCGTGATGAGCCCCTGGACGGCCAGCCGCTTGTGCTCCCGGTAGCGGAGGGACTCTAGCGCCCCCTTCAGGTCGCTCGCCGCCACCAGCACCACTGGAACTGGACCAGTAAGAGAACATGCAGATTAATTTACATTTACCTCATTTTTACTTCCACTGTTCACTTCCAAATAACCTCATAGAGCCAAGATATAACAACGGCATAACTCTGCTCTGGGATCAATCAAAACGTCAGAAACCAGAAAGAAACTAGATGAACATTTGCTAGTTTTAAAGATAAAAAAAAGAAAAGAAAGAATCCTAGAGGAAACTAAAATCTTCCAATTTCTATATATAACCCCTCTAAAGGAATAATTGAAATAAAAAATTAAATTTGATAAAAGATCAAAAGTATTTCTAAATTCCAGAATTCCATAGTCCCCCCAGAAGGTTCTAGTCCCTCCAGAAGGGTCTACTCCTTCCAGAAGGTTCTAGTCCCTCCAGAAGGTTCTAGTCCCTCCAGAAGGTTCTAGTCCCTTCCAGAAGGTTCTAGTCTCTCCAGAAGGTCCTTGTCCGTTCCAGAAGATCCTAGTCCCTTCCAGAAGGGTCTACTCCTTCCAGAAGGGTCTACTCCTTCCAGAAGCTTCCCCTCACCGGAGCCGTTGTGCAGGGGCTGTGTGAAGACGGGCGGGGCCGGGGGGTAGCAGTAGTGGCCCCCCACCAGGGTCTTGTCCAGAACCGCTCCGTCCTTCAGGGTCTTGGTCCACCTGATGAACTCCTTCACCCGGGGGTCAGACACGTACGGCTGTCCTCGGTGGTGGCCTTGCGTAGAGTCAGAACCATATAGGGTTATCAAGTATAAATATTACACATTTATAATAATATATCAGGCATAGATATATAGGGCAACCACATTTATAATAATATAGATATATATCATGCATAAATGTATACATCAACCACATTTATAATAATACATTTTTCCTGTATAAATATATCTGTCATACATATTTATAATATATATATCAGGTAGAACCTTAAGTTAGCAATATTATAATTAAAATTATTATAGTATTACAGTCCTCATTTACATAGTCTAAATCACCTCTATCCACCCTCAAATGTGTTACAATATAATGATCTAAATTTTAAGATGAAAGGGGATTAACTAGGCTGAGGGAGATATTTACTCTTAAAATGGGCAGAAAACTTTGGTACTACTATCTATACTGTTTAGTACTTGTTTAGAACTAGTTACTAACCTAGGAGACGTGCAGTGATCCTAAGGAGAGAGGTCATTGGTCCTTTCTCCCTGGCTGTGGGCTCATTCAACCTGATGATTGATTAGTTGATTGATTGATTGATTGATTGATCGATTACCTGTGATGAAGATTTGCGTCTCACAGCTGGAGGTGAGGAAGGGAGCCGACGCCCCCGGACACACCCTCATCTGGGTGCACACCAGGTAGGTCACTGACGGAAGCACACGCCGTTCAACACCAACTTTATTAGTCAAGCGCTTCGTACAGTGGAAGAGCAGTGGGCAAGTAGCCAAGCGGCAGGGAATGTGTATTATTTTACACATATTACATAAATAGTCCTGCATTGAGTTAGAGGACAAGAGGTTTTAAACAATGAACATGAATCAATCGTGACAAAAATATGAATGTATAATGTTGTATATATATAAAAAGTAATAATCAATATGCAGTATGACGTACTCACTGCATACTGATTAGTAGTACTAATCAGTATGCAGTGAGAACAGTAGGAGCATGAAGAGTACACATCAGTATGCAGTAATATGAATGTACAGTATATACATAAAGAGTGCTAATCAGTAATCCACCAGGACCAGGTGATGCTGTGTTTGATCCCGTCACTGTGATCCAGACTAATAAAGTTGCGTTGACTCACTGGGGCAGATGGCGTGGAAGACGTCGGGCTGGGAGCAGGAGAAGATCTCCAGGATGAACGGCCGCTGAGAGGAGCCGTCGAGCGCGTGGACCCAGCGGTACGTCCAGAACTTCTCGGGCCCTAAGAGGGAACACACAATCTGGGTCACTAGTACTAGCGGTCGGGTTAGCCAAAGCTTTGAACCCTAACGGATCTACAGGGGATCGAGCTACAGGGACATTGACATTAACATTTGGGGCCTTTAGCAGACGCTTTTATCCAAAGTCGACTTACAAGGAGTACATTTGTCCGAAGAAAGAGAAACAACAATATATCTCTGTCGGTACAGTAAGGATGCTCATAGTGCCAAGCACTAACAATCGCTAGGTTAACCCATTCCCCGTTTACAACAAAGATAGCTAGGATAAGATGCTAGGACACTGAGTAGCAGGTAGGAGTTAGGGCTCAGCTTAGGTAGGCTGAGGACATTGGGGATCGAACCCAGAACCTTGAGCGGGCTGAACAAAACCTAAACACTACGCCGACCTCAACAGGATCCCTAACAGCCAGGTAGGAAGTCATAGTAGAGACCGGATTGTTCTCCTTCAAAAAGGGGCGGGGCCTACCCTTGTCACCCTGGCATCTGATTCGTTGGACGCGGCCGACGAACGTCACCAGACCGATGACATCACAGGCCGTGTTGGGGGCCAGGTTCTCCAACTCTGACCTACGGGAAGACACACGGGTCAGAGCGGCTTCTGGAACGTTCTCCTGGAGCTAGACGTTCCCCCTGGAACACTAGAAGCCCCGGGAAGAAGACTTCACACGGCCTTCGGCCCCCCCTGAGGGACGTGTCCCTGGAGGTCGGAGGTCGGAGGTCGCGGAGGAGTGAGGTCGGTACCTGCAGGTGAACCTGTAGGCCACGTCCGGCAGCCCCCACTGGACCGGGAGGTTCTTCTGAGGAACCACGGAGAGAACCGGGGCCGTGCTGCGGCGGTTCAGGGAGATCTCTGAGGAGGAAGAGGAGGAGGAAGAGGAGGCCACTCACCATCCAGATCGTTTTACGAGCACCTATCACACATTCATAACCGTCTCGTTTTCAACCACTTCATCTGTGTTGGCTTCCGGCAACCATCACGTGTCTCTCCGTCCAGGTCAATATCCGTGTTGGAAATTGATTCAACCAAAGCTTGACCAGCATTTATTGAAATGAGTGAGCCTGTTGCAGGACGATCCGGTGGAAGCTGCTCTCCCATCGAGTGTTTGGGATTTCATTCCAACTCTACATCTCAAAACAAAGTGAGGGCTTCATCCAGGAACCTCCGCCAAACCCAGAGAACCCCAAGGTGACACCAGGGACCAAGAAACTGTGGAACACCACCTGACACACAACATGCCCCCCCCCCGCACCTTTTGACCTGAACACCCTGAGGCAGTGGTGCTCCATCTGGGGGCGGGACCTGTTGGCGTAGCTGTCCTTGACGGTGTACTTGTGGATGTAGAGGACGGCTCCCACGTGGAGGCTGTGGTACCAGTCCAGACACAGCTCGCTCCACAGCACCAGCGACATGGCCCCGCTCTGGTCCGCCACCTCCAGGTACGCCTGGACACAAGGGGGGAGCACTGCCTGTAGCGGCCGGGCGTTCAAACGTGGGAGAAGACACTTGTGACGCACATTGGTAAAATAATTCAGTTCCACTTCTTGGATGCGTTTGATCCTTTATTCTTCTTCTTCGTAAACACGTTAGAATACAAACTGTTGCCAGTGACCGAATATTGAATTGTGGTGTGTTAAAGTGTGGTAAGTGCAATCAAGTGCGGTAAAGAAGAGTCAAATCGATGAGGCCTGGAATCCATTACCGGCAGACACTCACGTGGTAGGGGTAATCCGCCTTCTTCTTCGCGTCGACGATGTCACACTTCCCGTAGTACCGCAGCCTGGACTTATGGATGACCCTGACCAGGAGGGGCGGGCCTCCGCGCGCGTAGCCCAGCGACGACTCCAGGTCGCACAGCAACGTGACGCTAGACACTAGGGGGCACGGGGGCAGCCGGTCAGCAGGGGGCGCTAGGACGTTCGGAACGGCTCGGCCGTCAGGTTAGAAACATGACAACACTAACATAACTCTATTATGGAGATCAGTTCGGATAACACTGACCATCGTAATCTAAAGAGACTAACAGGTAACTCTGTGATAGAGGTCATTAAGGAGCAGCTAGGGGTTAGACAGTACAGAGACAGGTCATTGAAGAGCAGGTAGGGGTTAGACAGTACAGAGACAGGTCATTAAGGAGCAGGTAGGGGTTAGACAGTACACAGACAGGTCATTAAGGAGCAGGTAGGGGTTAGACAGTACAGAGACAGGTCATGAAGGAGCAGGTAGGGGTTAGACAGTACAGAGACAGGTCATTAAGGAGCAGGTAGGGGTTAGACAGTACAGAGACAGGTCATTGAGGAGCAGGTAGGGGTTGGACAGTACAGAGACAGGTCATTAAGGAGCAGGTAGGGGTTGGACAGTACAGAGACAGGTCATTGAGGAGCAGGTAGGGGTTGGACAGTACAGAGACAGGTCATTAAGGAGCAGGTAGGGGTTAGACGGTACAGAGACAGGTCATAAAGAAGCAGGTAGGGGTTAGACAGTACAGAGACAGGTCATTGAGGAGCAGGTAGGGGTTGGACAGTACAGAGACAGGTCATTAAGGAGCAGGTAGGGGTTGGACGGTACAGAGACAGGTCATTAGGGAGCAGGTAGGGGTTAGACAGTACAGAGACAGGTCATTAAGGAGCAGGTAGGGGTTAGACAGTACAGAGACAGGTCATTAAGGAGCAGGTAGGGGTTAGACAGTACAGAGACAGGTCATTAAGGAGCAGGTAGGGGTTAGACGGTACAGAGACAGGTCATTAGGGAGCAGGTAGGGGTTAGGGGTCCTTTCGGGGTTTGAACCCAGACCCTTTATGGTGCATCATTTCACCGTCCAGAACCAGGTCAGGCGTGGTGCGCGGGGGAAGCCACTGCTCTCCTTCTGGGTCTTCGTTGTTCCAGAGAGGGAGATAATGTTTGCTGCTCGTCTTGAGAGGAAAGTCATCTCGCACCCCGACGTTCTCCATGCCATGCTTGGTCAGCACCGACAGACAACCCAGGTCCTTTCATACGGAGTGCATTGAGTGCAAACATTACTTCTAAAACGTCGCAAACGTCAATGAGGTCGCAATAGTGCCACTGAATCCCTCCCATAATACCTTGAGGCCGTCCAGAAACGGACTGCTCCTCGCCCCTGCATCGCATTGGACCTTCTCGATGCAGATGTGGCCCTGGCCCAGCCGCTGCTCGTTGTACACGAAGGAGCAGCCGGTGATGCGGATCTGCACTCCGGGGCGTAGGGTGTTGCAGTGGACCAGCCGGTTCAGACTGCGGTGGAGGACGCCTCTGGTCCTCCACACGCCGTCCGTCACCGTCACGTCGTAGGTGTAGCTGTCATGTGGATCGTGGGGCTGATCATTGCAGAAAACCTTTTCCGATAGATACCTCTGGACGGAGATAACGGCCACGGGCACCCCGTCGTCCACCGTGACTTTCAGAGACCGAGAGGAGAATAGTTGTTCTAAAGTCGTTTCTGGGGCAGGAAAGTCACTCACTCTGTTGTTATTGTTTATGGTACTGAGTGATGACGCAGCGCCAGCCGGGGCGCTTTCCATCACAGAACACCTACACACTAATGTTTTAAGATTTAATATCGCTATAATTCTTCTTTCTTATCAATTTTTACAAACCTGCGGATGGTTTGTTTACAAACCCAGGAAGTTAACGGTAGCTCCCCGCCGACGTCACGCTAACCTAACGAACCGTTTTCTCCCCGACTTCCACTTTTTTATTTATTATGTTTCGTCTTAGTTTCGTCTAACAGATACATTAATTCCATTCATTTTCTTAGGTCGTATATCGGTTTCTTTTAATTCCCGCTGCATCTTACGGAGGCGTTTGAATCGTTCTGTAACACATCGCGATATTACATAGCTCCTTCCTCCTCGTCATATGACTATACACATTTTCTTTTGCAATTTTTCCATAAAGTTATTGCAAAAAATACTTGAATTCGCCATCCATTGGCATGTAATTTCCCAGTTAATGTGTATATTCTTATTTTCATCGTATTAATTGATATAATATTTATTATTATCTCCTCTGTTTCTCAGTATCACTTTAATAAAGCTTCCATTTGTATGAGGCTCTTCATATCCTGGTTGTGATGCATCTTCCTAAAACAGAAAATACAACACGCAATTTGTAAACAGACCGTTTATTTTCCTGCATAAACTACAACCACAAAAGAAGCACACGATTCAACCGGCTGAAAAAATATATGAAACGACAAACGCCAGGAATACACACAGACACTGCTCAAAACAAACTACAACTCCCATGGTTCCGCGCGGCATCGCTGTTATTTGGCTTCATGTCTTGTAGACGTGGGCAGCAGGGAGGGACTCGAACAAACAAACCTCCAGAACACCAACATATATAAATATATATCTCCTGACATGCGGAGGGGATCTGAAGGATAACTCCTCTCACCAGACCCCCAACATGTGGTTGAAGCCGGAGGAGATCCTGCTGAAGAACGCCTTTAAACTCTGGGTCACTGAGAATGACAATGATTATTTCGTGCTGCAGAGGAGACGGGGCTACGGGGAAGGGGCAGGCGGGCTGACAGGTAACATCACCGTAGTTTGAGTAATAACGGTCTGGTGTCGGTGATTAAAGGCTTATTTCAGACATCTCGGTGATTAACATTGAATCTCAGACGCAGTAACTGCTCCATGGAAACCTCTAGGTATTGTAGAAACTAACGGCAAGGGTAGAGGAGAGTAAAATGCGTATGGCAACAGGTATATATAATGTATATATATAAATATATATCACAATGCATAGCTCCTATGGTTCACTAGTTGCTTATTGTGTTGTGTGAGTACCAGCTCTCCCTCTGTCTGCTACGTCTCCTATGTCTCCTCTCGCTTTTTTTCCACGTCTGCTTAGTTGATGGTTTGTATGCATGAGGATGTTGACTTAACCCGCAAGTCTGAGCAGTCAGATTTAACCTAATATTCAATTTTTTTTTTTTTCAACCACATTTCCTTCCCTTTTACTGAACTGTAGATCAACAAACACAGCTCTGCTTTCACGTCTGGCTCCCAAAACGTTTGTATTATCACCACTCAGTGGTTCATGGAGCTATGTCTACACACATTACATTAACACATGATTACATAGAGGAAATCCTCCTCTATGGAGCTGACAGCTTGAAGGAGGTTGTTCTGTAACTAAACTAGACATCTTCGTCATCCCCACCACCATCACCCTCACTTCACTTTTCTCGCGTTAATGGGTGTTAATGAGAGGGGTTTAGACTGACAAACAATCACGCTCACTAATGATAGTGTGGACTAAATACCAGCTGACACTGTGCAAGCATGCTCTCTCTCTCTCTCTCTCTCTCTCTCTCTCTCTCTCTCTCTCTCTCTCTCTCTCTCTCTCTCTCTCTCTCTCTCCCCCTCTCTCCCTCTCTCTCACACATGTCGTATATCTGCTCTAGTGACGTGGTAAACACCTGTCTTCTTCACTGTTGTACGAACTCAGTGGTAAAGACGACAGTTAAAGCACAGTGGTCGACTGAGATGTTGAGTAGGCCTGTGAAACATACTTAGACTGAGCTGAAGCCACGTTTCAGAGAGAAACAGGCCTCAGCCTCGACCTTGTTAATAATTCATCGAGGACATATTACAGATAAGTCATGGAGCCCTCTCGTTGTCAGTAGTGGGCAGGAGCAGGGATTGCGGTTAGATTCATGGCAGTATTCATTATGTTAAGCGCATGTAAGGTGGATCTCTGCGTGTTGTCGAGGCTTTCACGTGGGCGGTCGAACTCTGCCAGTCGGATCGTCGGTTGAGAGTAAAGTGTTGTTCCAGGTCTGCTGGTGGGAACCCTGGACACGGTCATGGACTCCACATCCAAGGTGGCTCCGTTCCGCATCTTACACCTCACCCCCGACTCCCAGATCTACTGGTCCATCGCGTGCGGTACGTGTCCCCAGCAGAGGCTGAAGGGCCCCGATTGGTCCACCAGGTGGGAGGTGGTGGCATCACAGGTCGGTGCGTCCACCCCAGATGCATGATGGGATAGATCAGCTCTGCTGTGTTGCTGGTCGAGTCTACTGGGTCGGCTGGTCGGCGGATCATCACACATCTGGGTGGACACTCCTACTTGTGATGTCACTAATGGGTCGATTTCTAAAGGGCTTGTAATTAACATTCACATTAACATCACAGCTAGGGGGAGAGCCAATAGGGGCTCTTAAAATATGTTATTGTAATGTTCTTAATGCCTTCATTTGATCTACAATGACGAAGTCTTCAGTTTATAAATTGATATTACACGATTATATAAAGTTTAGTTTATATAGTGATACATGATGACATAGAGTTAAGTTTATGAGGTGATAGAACAGGATTACATCGAGATGAATTTATAAAGTGATATAACATGATGACATAGAGCACGTCATAATTTTATAGCGTTAAGTTCATATAGTGTTGATACATAATTATATAGTTAAGTAATATAGGGTTGATGCATGGTTATATAGAGTTTGTATATTGTTAGTACGTAGTCGTGAGTAATTAGTGATTATAGAGTTGGTTTGTGTAGTGTTAGTAGTGAGTAACTAGTGAATACTGAGTTTGTGCGTACGTTGTTCCCTGGGTCAGGTGGCACCAAGGAAGAGATTGTGAAGCACTGGGATTGGCTGCAGCAGAACATCATGAGGACCCTGGCCGTGTTCGACTCCAGCGATGACATCACCAGCTTCGTCCAGGGAAAGATCAGGGTATGAAATGTCCTCCATGTTGCTGGTGTACCCTTGTTGTTATACAGCGTCATGGTATCACAGGTCCTTGGTCCTGGTTCAAACACGCACAGCAGATGGCTCATGTGGAGCTCTGACTGACTGCATCCAACTCAGCTGAGAAATGCTCGTGTTTGAATCTGAAACAACACTCATCCACTTCAAATGCATCTCACACAACAAGTCCATGAAGAGATGCTTGTTGGATTGCTTTTGACTTTAAGAAGACCTTCTCCTCTTCCCTAAAGCGTCATTCATCATCACAACTCAATCTGTCTCAGTCTCTCTCTCTCTCTCTCTCTCTCTCTCTCTCTCTCTCTCTCTCTCTCTCTCTCTCTCTCTCTTGCTCACTGTCTCTTTCTCTGTCGCTCTCTGTCTCATTTGTCTCTGGCTGTCTGACTCTCTGTCTCTCTGTCATCTCTCTGTCTGTCTCTCTGTCTATCTCTGTCTGGCTCGCTGTCTCTGTCTGTGAGAGGCAGAGAGTGTGAGAGGCAGAGAGTGATAGAGGCAGAGAGTGTGAGAGGCAGAGAGTGTGAGAGGCAGAGAGTGTGAGAGGCAGAGAGTGTGAGAGGCAGAGCGAGTGAGAGGCAGAGAGTGAGGGATGCAGAGTGAGAGAGAGGGAGAGAGGCAGAGTGAGAAAGAGGCAGAGGGTGAGAGAAGGCGAGAGGCAGAGAGTGATGGATGCAGAGTGAGAGAGAGGCAGAGTGAGAAAGAGGCAGAGGGTGAGAGAAGGAGAGAGGCAGAGAGTGAGGGAGGCAGAGAGTGAGGGAGGCAGAGAGTGATGGATGCAGAGTGAGAGAGAGGCAGAGTGAGCGAGAGGCCGAGTGAGGACGCGTGTGATTGGCCCCAGGTCCAGTGCCTCATCACCCCGGCTGTGTGCGTCCCCCCCGCAGGGTCTGATCGCCGAGGAGGGCAAGAGCTCTATGGTGCAGGAGGAGGACCCCGAGAGGTTCAGGGAGGCCCTGCTCCGGTTCCACAAGTGGTTCGAGCTGCCGGCCAAGGAGAAGCTGGTCACCTACTACTCCTGCAGCTACTGGAGGGGCCGCGTGCCCTGCCAGGGCTGGCTCTACCTCAGCACCAACTTCCTCTGCTTCTACTCCTACCTGCTGGGCGCCGAAGGTAACGCCCACACCTGCTCACAGAGGATGGAGGAGTGGTGTTCCAGTACTGTAGCCTACACCTTCTCTCACAGAGGATGGAGGAGTAGGGTTCCAGTACTGTAGCCTACACCTTCTCTCACAGAGGATGGAGGAGTAGGGTTCCAGTACTGTAGCCTACACCTTCTCTCACAGATGATGGAGGACTAGTGTTCCAGTACTGTAGCCTACACCTTCTCTCATAGATGATGGTCATGATGTAGACTGAAGACCTAAAGTTCAGTCCCAGTAGGGTTCCTCCTCCCTGGTGAGAGGGTGTCCGCTGAAGTCACACAGCTATTCATAGATAGACTCATAATTAGGCAGATGGGGAGATAGATGGATGGGTGGATAGATGGACAGATGTATTGATAGACAGCTGGGTGATGATGATGTCTCCTCCCTGGTGTTGTGGGCTCCAGTGAAGCTGGTGATCTCCTGGGATGAGATCTGGCGCCTGGAGAAGACGTCGAACGTGATCCTGACGGAGAGCATCCACGTGCAGGCTCACGGCGAGAACCACTACTTCTCCATGTTCCTGCACCTCCACGAGACCTTCCTGCTCATGGAGCAGCTGGCCGACTACTCTGTCAAGAGGCTGTTCGACAAGGAGTCGTTCAACCGCGAGCCCAGCCTCTGCGACCCCCTGCAGATCACTAAGAGGTGGGCGGCACTGCAGCTGGACTCAGGCTCCGGGTCCACACGGGAACACACTGAACTAAGGCTCTGTTTAGTTAGATGACGAGTACATGGTTTCTTGGTCTTTGATACGAGAAACAAGATCACATCGGAAGATTTAAATACAGATTGGTTTAGATATGTTTTTTTCAATACAAAATCGAACAACTTGCAAACTCACTTGATTAAGTAGTTCCACAGACGGACTCCGATTCAGCAACCCTGTCTAGACTCAGACCTAGAGGTATCTGTCTAGACTCAGACCGCCTAGATGCAGCTGGTAGACCTGTCTAGACTCGTTTGGATCACAGTCCGTATCCCCGAGCTAACTAGTGTGGTGTGATGCGCTCACGATATCTGGGATCTTAAAGTCTCAGACAGATGTTGATTTGGGCGAAACAATGTGTGGTGAAGCAAATTAACAAAGACTTAAGAAGTTGGGGTTACATTCATTTGTTATACCTGAATATGGGGTGCCAGGTCTGAAAGGTTGGGACCGACCGACTGGGTTTGGGTGTGGTGCTGATAGAAAGGGATACTGCTTGTAATCCTGTCTCCTCTAATACACTCCATGGCTGCGCGACGGCTTATACAAACCACAATGCACTGGAGGATTGATTCTAATTAATTTCAGTTAAACTCTTTGTGATGCAGGAATTTGTACGCTTTTGATTATGAGTTAACGTCTGTGGGGCTTTACAGAAGATGAGCATGAGGTTACAGGATGTTATAGATTGGTAAGTAGGTCTCCCCTGGTCCCAGGTGGATCGGCAGTGTTTGTGTTACGCATCATTATGCTGCTCAGAACGCCCGTAGCAACACGGCACCCAGAGTGAAAGTGTCCTTGTTTTCCCAAACAGGGTCCAGCTAGGTGCATATTCCCAGTGGTGAGCTCTGGGCATTCTCCGCCACACGCGGAAACAGCACTTGTTCCAGTTACTCCACTCAGGAACACTATTCTTAGTTACGCTGTGTGAGCTGTACATTGTCCTGCACTCCCCGGTTTTAAAGTCAGGCTGGGCATTATTACTCACCTCCGCTCGCCGTGTTATAAATGTAGGTCACCTCCGCTCAGGTTATTATAATGAAGAGAAGAGAAAATATTAGGCACCTTCCCTCACAGTATTATTCTGTAGGGGATGTCTCTGAGTCCACAGTATTATAAAGTAATCTTATATCCTTTGTATTAATATAGTATTACATCCTTTGCCCTGACATTATTAGAATCGGAAGAAGACGCTGATCAGTGGCTTACTGTCACGGTATTATATAGTAGAGAATATAACAACCACGTTGATGTCACCTGCCCTCACTGTCGAATGTCACCGCCGCTCACATAGAATCATTCATCCGTCACCTACCCTCGCAGCATTTGAATGTAGAGGACATCACCTCCACTCACATCATAGTGTAGAGTCACTCATCCGTCACCTACCCTCACACTAAGAGGTCATCCCCATCACTGAGTCTGGGGTGACCTTTGAGCCTTAACTCTGGGTCTGGCGCTGACCTTTGGGGCTGGCGCTGACCTCTGACCTCGGAGGCTGACGTCTGGGTCTGGGTCTGACCTCCTGCATCTCCCCTCTCCTCCAGAGGTCTGGAGACCCACGCCAGAAGCGAGCAGTTCCGGATGTTCTTCCGCCTCCCCCGGGAGGAGAACCTCCTGGAGGTCCACGAGAGCTTCCTGTGGGTGCCCTTCAGCCACTTCAACGCCCTGGGGAAGATCTGCCTGTCGGAGAGCTACCTCTGCTTCGCCAGCCAGGACGGCACCCAGTGCCACGTCATCATCCCCATCCGCGAGGTGAGGGCCCGCCCGGGGGACCCTGGGCCGAGAGGGCGTCCGCTCAGAGGGGGTTCTGGGAGCTGGCGTACCTACCAAGCGTATGACGACAGTGATGTCATTAAAGCAGTGGAGTGGAAAGGGGTTCAAGGTTTATTGAAACCGACATTAACCTTTGGGACGGTTAATGCGCACATTATAACTATGCTACTAACAGTTGTTTTATTATAATTTTTAGCTTTTATTTAAACAGGTGAGGCGTAAAGGTATAGTAACGTCTATTTAATTGATTTTTGTTGAATATTTGATACTTTATTTTAGCACGTTCCAGGTGGTCAGTGTAACAGGGGGTGATGTCTGTTCCAGGCGGTCAGTGTAACGGGGGTGATGTCTGTTCCAGGCGGTCAGTGTAACAGGCGGTGATGTTGGTTTCAGGTGGTCAGTGTAACGGGGTGATGTCTGTTCCAGGCGGTCAGTGTAACGGGGGCTGATGTCTGTTCCAGGCGGTCAGTGTAACGGGGTGATGTCTGTTCCAGGCGGTCAGTGTAACGGGGTGATGTCTGTTCCAGGCGGTCAGTGTAACCAGGGCTGATGTCTGTTCCAGGCGGTCAGGGTAACAGGGCTGATACCTGTTCCAGGCGGTCAGTGTAACGGGTAGATGTCTGTTCCAGGCGGTCAGTGTAACGGGTCTGATGTCTGTTCCAGGCGGTCAGTGTAACGGGGCTGATGTCTGTTCCAGGCGGTCAGGGTAACGGGTCTGATGTCTGTTCCAGGCGGTCAGTGTAACGGGGGCTGATGTCTGTTCCAGGCGGTCAGTGTTCCAGGCGGTCAGTGTAACGGGGGGGTGATGTCTGTTCCAGGTGGTCAGCGTGGAGAAGCCCGACTCCAGCAGCCGGTCGCTGACGGTGTGCGTGCGGGGCAAGCGGGCGCTCCGCTTCTCGGAGGTGCGGTACTACGAACGCCTGGCCGGGACCATCCGCAGCCGCTGCGGCATCGCCAGCAGCCCGCAGCACTCGGCCTCCACCGAGGTACGCAGCGTTAGGAGTCGGTTGGTGACACTTTATGAGAGGGAGAGAGAGAGGGAGAGGGAGAGGGAGGGAGAGAGAGAGAGAGAGAGAGAGAGGGGGAGAGGGGGAGAGGGGGAGGGGGAGAGAGAGAGAGAGAGAGAGAGAGAGAGAGAGAGAGAGAGAGAGAGAGAGAGAGAGAGAGAGAGAGAGAGAGAGAGAGAGGGAGAGAGAGGGGGAGAGGGGGAGAGGGAGAGAGAGAGAGAGAGAGAGGGAGAGGGAGGGAGAGAGAGAGGGGGGAGAGGGGGAGAGGGAGGGAGAGAGAGAGAGAGAGAGAGAGAGAGGGGGGAGAGGGAGGGAGAGAGAGAGAGAGAGAGAGAGAGAGGGGGAGAGGGAGGGAGAGAGAGAGAGAGAGAGAGAGAGAGCGCTCTTGAGTGTCCTTGAGTGTTCAACTGCCTTCACATGTAACGGTCCAGAACGTGATCGTAAACAATCCGATCTACATTTAAATGTATATTAGGTATAAAGCAGACACTTTGGTTCAACATTGGAGTAGCTACACAATGTTTGACAGGGCTGCAGTACCAAGTTAAACAAATAATTGGACAGATCGCAAAGTAAACGTAGGAACAGGAACGGTACGTGTCTGGAAGTGGTAGAAGAGGTTAAGCAAACAGAAAGGTTCAACCCATCAGTCGTTTCAGGGCGTGTGTGTCTCATATCCCGGCCCTCCCCAGACCATCAAGGGGGAGTGCCAGACACTGATCAACCACTTTGAGGACAACCCCGACGACGTGACGCTGATGGTGGGCCAGAGGGACAGCAGCAAGGCCGTGAGCACGGAGGCCCTCATGACCGTCTTCCACCCGCAGGACGTGGAGAACCTGGACCCCAAGATGGTGAGCATGGAGAGACCTGACCTGGGGCTCATGACCCCCACCTGCTGGGCCGACTGAGGGCCGGGCGGGCACCTCATGAATGAGGGGGGTGCTGAGGAGGTGCACATGTATCTACGTTTGTTCATCATCTCTGCGTTATAAAGATGACCTTTTTGGGAGACTTTTGTGCGGACGATGCTTTGAATCACTAATGCATTTTTTTAATTTTAAATTTATCCTTGATTGAGCCAGGAAGATCCCGTTGAGATGCGAGGTCTCTTCTTCAGGGAGTCCTGCTGAAGACACAGCACAAAGTTACACAAGAAAAATGAAATGTTTCATGTAAAAAACGATTTCACATGATGGAACGCATGCAATACATAAATAGTACAACTACAAAACGACATGAAAGCTACGCGAATTAAAATAAGTTGGGAAATGCATGCAACAGTGCAAAGACCTGTGTAAAGTGTAAAGACGCCTGTGTCTTCTCTGTTCCCTGAAATAGACAGAAGTTAATCTCTGTCCTCCTTCTAAAAGAGAAGGGAATCCGCCTTTAAAGGAGGTTCATTCCTCGATGTTCTCCCGTTAACGGGGTCATACTTTGTGTGTTCTTCTCCAGCTGAAGGAGAAGATGAAGGAGCAGTCGTGGAACATCCACTTCACAGAGTACGGTCGAGGAACCAGCATGTTCTTCACCAAGAAGACCCGGGACCTGATCGTCCGCGGCGTTCCCGAGGCGCTCCGAGGAGAGCTGTGGATGTTGTTCTCAGGTGATCCTCCTCCACCTATTACTCCTCCTCTCCACCTCCTCCACGTCCTCAACCTCCTCCACCTCCTCCACCTATTACTCCTCCTCCACCTCCTTCACCTTCTCCTCTTACTCATTCTCCGTCTCCTCCACCTCTTACTCCTCCTCCAACTTCTCCTCCCCCTCTTAATCCTCCTTCATGTCCTCCACCTACTCCTTCTCCTTTTTACTCCTCCATGTCCTCCCATCTTCTCCACCTCTTACTCCTCCTCCACCTCCTCCACCCTCTCCTCCTCCCCTTGCTCTATCTACTGCTACTCCTGAACCTCTCCATGTTGGAACCTCTGATCCTCGTTGGTGAACAAAGCAGCACGAGATTACAAATCATTCAGATCTCAAATCTTCTCTTAATCCGGCGCTGTAGAAATATATTCACATTGTAAAGAAGAAAGAGTAACCGATTTTATGAGTCATGCGGTGGTTTTATTAGATTCTTTAGACTGACCTGAAGTGTGAGAAATAGCAGTTTAATATTTGAATGATGAAATGAGAAGCTGGAGCTGGGCTCTGACTCATGGGGAGGTGGTTGTGTCGTTGCGTCGTTGTGTGGTTGTGTGGGTGTGTCGTTTCGTCATTGCGTCATTGTGTGGTTGTGCGGTTGTGTGGTCCGTAGGGGCGGTCAACGACATGGCCACCCACCCCGGCTACTACACGGAGCTGGTGGAGCACTCCCTGGGCACCTCCACCCTGGCCACGGACGAGATCGAGAGGGACCTCCACCGCTCGCTGCCCGAGCACCCCGCCTTCCAGAGCGACACGGGCATCTCCGCCCTGCGCAGGGTGCTCACCGCCTACGCCTCCAGGAACCCCAAGATCGGCTACTGCCAGGTGAGCTCTATGTGGGCGTGTCTCTACTGCCAGGTGAGCTCTATGTGGGCGTGTCTCTACTGCCAGGTGAGCTCTATGTGGGCGTGTCTCTACTGCCAGGTGAGCTCTATGTGGGCGTGTCTCTACTGCCAGGTGAGCTCTATGTGGGCGTGTCACTACTGCCAGGTGAGCTCTATGTGGGCGTGTCACTACTGCCAGGTGAGCTCTATGTGGGCGTGTCTCTACTGCCAGGTGAGCTCTATGTGGGCGTGTCTCTACTGCCAGGTGAGCTCTATGTGGGCGTGTCTCTACTGCCAGGTGAGCTCTATGTGGGCGTGTCCCTACTGCCAGGTGAGCTCTATGTGGGCGTGTCTCTACTGCCAGGTGAGCTCTATGTGGGCGTGTCCCTACTGCCAGGTGAGCTCTATGTGGGCGTGTCACTACTGCCAGGTGAGCTCTATGTGGGCGTGTCTCTACTGCCAAGTGAGCTCTATGTGGGCGTGTCTCTACTGCCAGGTGAGCTCTATGTGGGCGTGTCTCTGCTGCCAGGTGAGCTCTATGTGGGCGTGGCTCTTAACGTAAGGTGAGCTCTATGTGGGCGTGTCTCTACTGCCAGGTGAGCACTATGAGGGTGTGTCTCTAACGCAAGGTGAGCTCTATGTGGGCGTGTCTCTACTGCCAGGTGAGCTCTATGTGGGCGTGTCTCTACTGCCAGGTAAGCTCTATATGGGCGTGTCTCTACTGCCAGGTGAGAGCTGGGGCCCGGAACATGTTAGAGAGATTTGGGCATGTCTCTAACGCCAGGTGAGCCCAGGTGAGCTCTGGTGTGTCTCTAATGCCAGGTGAGAGCTGGCTTGTCTCTACTGCCAAGTGAGCTCTGGGGGCTTGAAAATGTTTGGAGAATAGTCTGAAGCAACGTTACTCAAGATAGAGAAGGAATAGAATCCAACCAGTGCGGCCTGTTTTGCTAGTTTCTCTAGTTTCTATGATTAAATTTGTTAATCGTAAGAAACATGTGATACACTCAAAGTAAGGCTCCAAAAAAAGTTAAACCTAGTTTAAGTTTAACCTAAGTGTTAGGTCGTCATCCTCATCATTGTCCTCGATGAGTGTTGTTCATTTGACTATTTCTGAAATCCTACATATTTTTGTGTCTGTCTGTCTTTCTGTCTGTCTGTCTGTGTGTGTGTGTGTGTGTGTGTGTGTGTGTGTCTGCGCGTGCGTCCTGGGTGCGTTCGTATTTGTGCGTGCCGTGTGCCTGGGTGTGTGTGTGTGCGTGCGCGGTGTCTTCAGGCGATGAACATCCTGACATCGGTGCTGCTGCTCTACGCTAAGGAGGAGAGGCCCTTCTGGCTGCTGTGGCCGTCTGTGAGCGGATGCTCCCCGACTACTTCAACCGACAGGATCATCGGTGAGACGCAGAGAATATAACAACCACACAGATCTCTCTCTCTCTCTCTCTCTCTCTCTCTCTCTCTCATCTCTTACTCTCATCTGCTCTCTCTCCTCTCTCTCTCTCTCTTCTCTCTCTCTCCTCTCTCTCTCTCTCTCTCTCTCTCTCTCTCTCTCTCTCGTCTCTCTCGTCTCTCTCTCTCTCTCTCTCTCTCTCTCTCTCTCATCTCATCTCTCTCTCTCTCTCTCATCTCTCATCTCTCTCTCTCTCATCTCTCTCTCTCGTCTCTCTCGTCTCTCTCTCTGGTGAGGTCTTCACACCGGTGAGAAGACCGCTCTCTCTCTCTCACCCTCTTTCTAACCCTCAGCAGCGTCAGGGTGGAGCCACTTCAAGTGATGACAGCATAGTCGTTCTGTGTCCACATTAATCTACCTAGGCATCCTTGAGCATGAGGCTCCCACAGTAAAATAATAGTAGAGTTGCCAATTGTTTGTTGGACAATAGACGAGTGCCATTCTTGTGTGTGTGAGGAGGTGTATTACTAACAGTTGCTAAACACTCAAGAGCTGTTAACAATTTGTTTGAAGGTAAATATTAATATAAATATACCTGTTGGCTCTTTCGTGCCGCGGGAGATGACAGCAAAGAGAGTAGAGACCACAGTAGAGACTACAGTAAAACCTGAAGCACAAAACAAATCGAATCATTTCGTTGCAAAGCGAACGAAGCATGGGAATGTACCGAAGGTGTGCACAGAACCCTCTATGTTCCGTGCATTCACACTCTGACGTACTTGGCGTGTCTGGTTCTCTGAGGTCCTGTGTGTGCCGGAGGGTCTAGAGCTCATCTATACATCCCCTCCCCCCCCCTCAGGAGCCCTGGTGGACCAGGCGGTCTTCGAGGAGCTGATCCGGGACCACCTGCCCCAGCTGGTGGAGCACATGGCGGACCTGAGCTTCTTCTCCGTCGGTGTCGCTGTCCTGGTTCCTCACGCTGTTCGTCAGCGTGCTGCCCATCGAGAGCGGCCGTCAACGTGGTGGACTGCTTTCTTCTACGACGGCGTGAAGGCCATCCTGCAGCTGGGCCTGGCCGTGCTGGGCGCCAACATGGAGGCTCTCATCAGTTGCCACGACGACGCCGAGGCGGTCACCATCCTCAACAAGTGGGTGTCCGATGGAGCGAGGTCTTTAGTGGGCTGGGTTAGGTGGGTCTGGGAGGCCTGGCCTGGTCTGAGTAGGTCTGGGTGGGTCTGGGTTTAGGTTGGTCTGGGTGGGACTGAGTGGGTCTGGGTGGGTCTAAAAGCAGGGGTTCTCAAAGTTTTGACAGCTGAGGGCCAATTTAGGAACGCAGAATTTGACTGAGGAAAAGCCAAAGGAAAGAAAAACTAGGCGGAAACGCCATCAGCATCCCAGAGGTGAAAAAAAACATCTGGGAGGACCTCTGGGAGTGAGGTCAAGTGCGGTCTAAATCACAAAACTGAGGTTCATCCTTTTAAAGTAATGTACAGTACGGATTAATCCTAACAAATGGAACAGGATTTAATTGAAAGCTAAGGGTCTTTAATAATTAATATTGATATAAAAAAAACATATAAAAAAAAAAAACATTTTTATTTCTTTTTTACTTGCATCTGTATGTCATCGCGGGCCGCCAGGAATGTTTCTGCGGGCCGCCATTGGCCCGCGGGCCGCACTTTGAGAACCAATGGTCTAAAAGTATATTGGTCTGGCTTGGTCTGGGTGGGTCTGCTCAGTGAGGCCGTGTGGGACTCAGGGGCTGGGGGAGCATATTGGGTCTTATTAGCATTGGGTTCTAATTGTTTTGATCACTATTGGTGATAATAGTTCATATTAGTTTTAAAAGGAGGAATCCCGTACTGATGAATTAAATATCGGATCTAAGGAAAATTAACCTCACTTTATGGATGCGTTAATGAGGGAAGTCAAACTATTCATGTTCCTCATAATCCAAATCCTGCTGAACTCGTTTTTATGAAACATTGTAGTTGGATGTTCTGATGTTTTTTTTTTTTTTTTTGCTTCCCCGTCAGATTCTTCGACAGCGTGACCAATAAGGACAGCCCCCTGCCGCCCACGGTGCAGCAGGCGTCGCTTAGCAACAGCGACCGGTCCTCCCACGCCACCGTGGACATCAGCGAGTTGATCCGGGAATCCTACGAGGTAGTGGAGAGGATTCTCCCTCACTGTAGGAGGTTCACTGTAGGACTACAGGACTCACTGTAGGACACTCACTGTAGGAGGGTCACTGTAGGACTACAGGACTCACTGTAGGACACTTACTGTAGGAAGGTCACTGTAGGAGGGTCTCTGTAGTAGGGCCCGACCGTTATTGATTTTTGAGTGCCGATGCCGATTCATTTCAGAGAAAAATTACGATTACGATTTAATCGGCCGATTAAAAAAAAAAAAAAAGCATATAAAACGTAGTTTTTGATACCTTAAATATACTTTAAACACTTTTGACGAATATGTGAATTGAATGCAGAACCTTTGAGTGTTTTAGAATACATTTACTGTCAAAAATGAGTGTAATGTAAAATAAATAACTAACTCCCAATGTGCTGCGCTCGTGAGCAGTGACTAACACGTGCGTGCTGAGCAGTATGGTCTCACCGTTAGAGTCTACAGTATAACAAATTAACAAGGCCTGGGACCTAAAGAAAAACAGGCACAACATGCTCAAACAACGCGTCTTGTGTACATTGGTGAGGTGAGCGCGCAGCTGCCTGAGCGAGCGTGCTTTCATGTTGTACGGTAAAATTCAATCTCCTCTTTTTTACTCCAGCTAAAGTTGTTAGTTAGCAAGGCGAGAAGGAGCGCAATCTGCAGGATACTAAGCGCAATAACATTTAAAAAAAAAAAAAAAAAAAATCGGTTGTAATCGGCGTCTTTTTGGCCGATGCCGATTATTTTCAAAAGGCTATAATCGGCCGATTAAATCGGCAGGCCGATGAATCGGTCGGGCCCTACTCTGTAGGACACTCACTGTAGGAGGGACTCTGTAGGAGGGTCACTGTAGGAGGGTCACTGTAGGACACTCACTGTAGGACACTCACTGTAGGAGGGTTACTGTAGGACACTCACTGTAGGAGGGTCACTGTAGGACACTCACTGTAGGACACTCACTGTAGGAGGGTCACTGTAGGACACTCACTGTAGGACACTCACTGTAGGACACTCACTGTAGGAGGGTCACTGTAGGACACTCACTGTAGGACACTCACTGTAGGACACTCACTGTAAGACACTCACTGTAGGAGGGTCACTGTAGGACACTCACTCTAGGACACTCACTTTAGGAGGGTCACTGTAGGACACTCACTGTAGGACACTCACTGTAGGAGGGTCACTGTAGGACACTCACTGTAGGACACTCACTGTAGGACACTCACTGTAGGACACTCACTGTAGGACACTCACTGTAGGTGGGTCACTGTAGGACACTCACTGTAGGACACTCACTGTAGGACTACAGGACTCACTGGAGAAGCCTCTCACTGTCTGTAGGACACTCACTCGAGAAGCTACTCACTGGAGAAGATACTCACTGGCGAAGATACTCACTGGAGAAGCTACCCACTGTTGGACACTCGAACCTACACCTCACTGCACGCTCCTCACTGGAGTCTCTCACAGTAGCTCTTCCTCATTAGTAGCTACTCACTGTAGCTCCTCACTGTAGCTAGAGGCTACAGGCTACAGGCTACAGGCTGGAGGCTACAGGCTACTCCCCGTAGCTCCTGACTAGCTAGAGGCTGGAGGCTACAGGCTACTCCCCGTAGCTCCTGACTGTAGCTAGAGGCTGGAGGCTACAGGCTACTCCCCGTAGCTCCTGACTGTAGCTAGAGGCTACAGGCTACATGCTACTTCCTGTAGCTCCTGACTGTGGCTAGAGGCTGGAGGCTACTTAGTGAAACTCTTCCCGTAGTTCTCCTACTACACTCTTCACTCTAGCTCCCTGTAGATCGTTCTTGTGTCCTCGCTGACCCAGAGTCTCCTCCCCGCTCTCATCCATCTCCTCAGAGTACGGCAGCATCCGCTCGGAGGACGTGGAGAGCTCCAGGAAGAGGAACAAGCTGTTTGTGATCCAGACCCTGGGAGACACCACCAAGCAGAAACGTGGTGGGGCGGAGCCTTTGGTTTGATGGGGATGCGACGTGTGGCGGCCAGGGGGGCTCGCTCGGTTAACCTTGGCCTTGTTTCCTTTCCTATCTCCTCGCTCCTAGCTCCGCGTCGGGTCACAAGAAGTCAAAATTCAGCGCCTCACAGTTGGACGACCTGTACTACCTGTTTAAGGTGAGGACAACCGCGGTCATCCTGCACATATGAATACCGGGGGGGGGGGGGGGGGGGGGGGGGGGGGGGGGGGGGGGGGGGGGGGAGGGGGGGGGGGGGGGTGTCTGGTGGTTAGGGGGTTGACTTCCAGACAGAAAGTTGTTGGTTTGAACCCCAAGGTCCATAGCCGAACTTGTAGGCATCCTAGACTAAGATGACCCTTGACCCCGACCTGCTCCTAGATGACCTGTTCCTGAATTCACAGCAAATCAAAGCATCTGCTGAAATTAAATAAGATTTTCCTGTCTGGGATCAGAAAAGTGGAGCTTATCTTGCCTTGAATGGCAGCTAACTATAACATCCTGTCGGTGTCTGGCCTACAGAGGCAGCATTTCCTCAGCTGCTACTGGATGATCGACAGCCCGGCGCTGATGCACCACGACCCCAGCCAGCCCTACCTGGACCAGTACCAGCTGGGCTTCCAGCAGTTCAGCCTCCTGTTCTCCCTGCTGGAGCCCTGGGCGGTCTGCTCCGCCAGCCACAGCCTCTCGCTGTGGGTCTGCCGGCTCATCGACCACAACCAGGACGGCCTCGTCAACTTCAAGGAGTTCTGCTCCGCCCTGGGTGAGATGAGTGGTCTCTCTCTACACAGCTCTCTCTCTTCTCACCGTCTCTCTCCGATCTCCTCTGGTCTCTCCTCTCCTGTCGTCTCTCTCTCTCTCTCTCTTCTCTCTCTCTCTCTCTCTCTCTCTCTCTCTCTCTCTCTCTCTCTCTCTCCTCTCTCTCTATCTCTCTCGCTCTCTCTCCTTGTCTCGTCTGGTAGAGGAATCTCTCTCTCTCTCTCTCTCTCTCTCTCTCTCTCTCTCTCTCTCTCACCGGTGAGATGCATGATCATCTCTCTAACTGGTCTCTCTGATGTTCTGGTGTCTAAACTGGACCTGATCGCTCTGTCTCTGCTGTTCTGGTCTCTCTGGTGTCTAAACTATACCTGGTGTCTCTGTCTCTGATGTTCTGGTCTCTAAACCAGACCCGGTCTAGTCTCTGATTTTCTGGTCTCTCTGGTGCTCCACAGACATCTTTTACCACGGGTCCTTCACCGACAAGCTGAAGTTCCTCTTCAAGCTGCATCTGCCTCCAGGTACGTCCTGTGAATACTTCATGAAGATGTCAGGAGCCTTGTTGAGTTGAGATGTTTGGGATGCGATGGCTTATCTTGTTCCTCGTCTTTGATTCTGAAACTGTCGTTCTATATCGGAGTTGGCAGCTGTTGAGTTAGATTAGTCACCCGGATAAATCTATAAATAACAAGCCTGGACAGAGATTAAACATGAAAATCTGTTTAGAGTAATGGATATCTTAATTATTTAAGGGCTCAGTCGACTCGTCAGCGGCGGTGTCAACATGTTGACAGAACACGGGAATACGTGATTTGAGTCGGTAACAAGCAGCTGTGGGCTCTCGGCTCCTAAACAGCTCTGATAATCTGTCTTTCTCCCTCAGTCTAAATATAACCTGGTGTGAACCGCGTGGCCGGGCTGGGAAGAGTGTCCTTCAGTCAGGAGCTAGTGTGCTACTGTGTCTGGGGATGTGTGTCTGTGTGTGTCAGTGTGTGTGTATTTGTGTTAGTTTGTATGCCTGTGTGTTGGTTTGTGTGAATGTGTGTTTTTTTGTTTGTGTGTGTCTGTGCGTATGATGGGTGTTGGTTGTGTGTGTGTGGTGTGTGTGTGTGTGTGTTGTGTGTGTGTGTGTGTTGGTGTGTGTGTGTGTGTGTGTGTGTGTGTGTGTGTGTGTGTGTGTGCGCTCAGTGTATGCTCCACAGAGCTTGCCTGAGGAGACGAATGGGAATCATGCACATGCTGGGTAGGATATGCACACACTCTCACACAAAGGGGTGTATGCGGCCTTTGTGTGCGTGTGTATGGCCTTTTGTGTGCGTGTGTACGTGCCTTTGTGTGTGTGTGTGTGCGTGTGCGTGTGCACGTTCGTTGCGTGTGTTTGGAGGTGAGTGGAGCAGATGGGATCCCGGTGTGTAGGTGAGAGCGATGACGTCTCTGCAGACCTCCTATTCAAACCAGACCAGCAGAGGGGCGTGGTAGTGTAGGGGTCAGGGTGTTAGAGTCCCAGACCAAAGGGTCTGGTCCCAACGTCCGCAGTCCTGCCGTGGACACCTACAGCGAGATGGGCCCTGACCCCGCCTGCTCCTCAAGAACATGTCTCTGAACGAACCCACTGCACGATGATATCAAACACCTGCTAGGGGACAACGAAATGAACAATGAGCACTTGGTAGTAAATAGGGCTTTGACTTATGCCCAAAAATCATATTCGAAGTTTCGTTTGTTTATTAACATTAATATTAGAATATATTTGAATATTTATTAATAATATTCTGACCATTAAATGCCTTCAGTAAGTCCTGGATTGGGCTTTGCGAGGTTTGTTTACCGGCGTTGCTATGGTTACCGGTCTTGCGTGTCCAACGGTTATTAGGTTTCTAATAAATCGCGGTCTAATCAATACTTCATTCACTGCCTCTTCCGTGGTCATTACAATATTATGAATAGACTGCGTGGGGTTCTCCGACGTCTCTCCCTCTTGACCTGCCATAAACGGGTTCCAATATTAAGGGCTGCCTAATATTCGTTTGAATTTTGCTTTATTTTTTGATATTCTAATTATATTTGAATAACGAAGTTCGGAGTCAAAGCCCTAGTAGTAAAATAGTATATCTAAAGAGCCACATAGGGGGATAAACACACTGAGGACATAGACATCCACATGGTAACAAATATGTGCAGTATGTATGTTCTATGAGGTCCACGTCTATGACACCAGCCCCGTGAACATGCACCATTCACCAGAGGCTCGTGCTATAGACATGAACCTGATAGAACATACATATTGTGCATAGAGCAGTATGTATGGACACTAGGCGAGTGTTCTAGACGTGAACCTCATAGAAGTATGTGTGTTCTATGAGGGTCCACGTCTATTTCCACCAGCCCGGTGTTCACGTCTATAGCACTAGAGGCCGGTGTTGTAGACGTGAACCTCAAACGTACATACTGTACTATGCAGTTTGTATGTTCTATGAGGTTCAGGTCTATAACACCAGCCCGGTGTCTGTCAACTCACCACTCACTAGAGGCGGGTGCTATTGACGTGAACCTCATCGTAACATACAGCACTCTGTGGTAGCAGCAGCCGTGGCAGTAGCTGGTGTCAGTGGACGGCTTCCATGCCTTCTTCTCCAGGGACGGGCTGGCTCTGATAGGAGACACTGGGAGGGAGGGAGGGAGGGGGGGGGGGGGGGGGGGGTTTATGGCCCTGTTAGCTCGACGCCCGCCCGCGCGCTATATCAACGCGGACTCTGAGCACGGACGTGGCATTTATGGCTGACGTGCTGTCAAGGTCTTATCGCCATGGCAACACGGGGCCAAGGCATGCCGGTGGAAACACGAGCAGGAACACTCCCAGGAACGCACACAGGGGATTCTAACGCCAGCATGTATGGAAGGATCGGAGGTAGCTGGTTTGCGTTGAGACGTGAGGACCAAATAGTTTAAAGGTGACATAATATACCAGCAGGTTTGAGTGTGATTACAAGCTGTTTTGAAAATCTGCCACTTCTGACATCACATGTGGCCGTGTCCACCTGGATCTATAATGGATAGATTAGCAACGTTTGCTACAGTCCACTGGGTAGGCTGGTAGACTGATCTTTCCAGCACACACGCACACCTGGTGGTATAATATGTCACCTTTCAATAGTATGACATCAGTTTGAACACTAACGGAACATGTTTGTCTGTGATTATACCTGATGTACTTTGTATAGTTAGAACTATTTTGGTTTTAGTAGTTGAGTCATTTAGCGACCGCCTCGTCCTCCCAGTGTCCCCGGCTAGAGGAGGGATGTTCACCCTTTCATAAACCTCACCCCTTCACCCAGTAACACGTGTGTCTGGTCGCTCCCATCCCACGGCTGTTCTCTATCGGGTCCTCACTGCGCTTCTTCTTCTTCTCCTCTACGCTGCTGTGTTTCTGACGCCCCGCCGCGACCTTCGACCTCGTAGCGTTCACAGGCGCCCCCTCCCTCTCGGGGGAGCGGAGGGTCTCTGCGTCCCAGGACCCCCCCCCACCTCGCTAGACTCACCGGTCAGCCTCTTCCTGTCTCCCGTCTCTCGCTGTCTTTCACTTTCACTTTCACTTTCTTGCTCATCTTATGTTGCAACAATAGCAGACTAATAACCATTTATTGGTCTTTTTTTTATTATTTTTTTTTATTGGTGATCGTTTTTTTCCATACATTTTATTAATTAGCTTTGTAGTTTGTGAATAGGCTTTTTGTACAATTAAATTATCGCCTCATTAGCGGTTATTGTTTTTAGACTTTTTTATTGTTTTTTATCGTTTTTCTGACATTTTTATGAACTACATTTTATTGGAATGTTGTTTTTCATAAGTTTGATGAATTATCTTTTATGGTGTTGATTACTTTTCGTTGATAATTGAATAACTTTTTTATGGGGAATAACCTCAGTACCTTTCTTTAGCTCAGTAGTTCTACCCCGCCTGCTCATACATTGCTTACAAGCTGCATGTGTGCTATGTATATATGTGTGTACTTCTGTGTGTACATATGCTATATATCTGTGTGTACATGTATCTCACACAGCGTTTGAGCTCCCAGAGGATGGTGTGATCAGAAAGAGTCCTGAAAGAGGTAAAGTTGCCCCTCCTCCTCTCCTCGTGCGTTCAGACTAGCGGCAGGTAGAAGTCTGACCCCAGCTCTGCGTCCGGGCTGACGGTTCCCCTCTCTGCTTGTGTTTGCAGGGAGAGGGAAGGTGGACCTGCAGGCCTACCTGAAACAGTGGCAGGACGAGATCCTGAAGAAGGAGGAGACCATCAAAGACCTGCCCAGAATCAACCAGGTACACTTATTCTCTTGATGGTTTCTTGACAGTACAGGTACTGGTCATTAGGAAGCAGGTAGGGGTTAGATAGTACAGAGACAGGTCATTAGGAAGCAGGTAGGGGTTAGACAGTACAGAGACAGGTCATTAAGGAGCAGGTAGGGGTTAGACAGTACAGAGACAGGTCATTAAGGAGCAGGTAGGGGTTAGACAGTACAGAGACAGGTCATTAAGGAGCAGCTAGGGGTTAGACAGTACAGAGACAGGTCATTAAGGAGCAGGTAGGGGTTAGACAGTACAGAGACGGGTCATTAAGGAGCAGGTAGGGGTTAGACAGTACAGAGACGGGTCATTAAGGAGCAGGTAGGGGTTAGACAGTACAGAGACAGGTCATTAAGGAGCAGGTAGGGGTTAGACAGTACAGAGACAGGTCATTAAGGAGCAGGTAGGGGTTAGACAGTACAGAGACAGGTCATTAAGGAGCAGGTAGGGGTTAGACATTATCGTATCTACATATAAATATAACTGTTAAATTGATATGTTGTGATGGTGGGAATAGTGTGACTCCATAGTTGAACCAGTCCAGTACTGGTGTTGATGATATAGTTGATAGAACCAGTCCCGTACTGGTATTGGTCACATTAGTTGATAGAACCAGTCCAGTACTGGTATTGGTCACATTAGTTGATAGAACCAGTCCAGTACTGGTATTGGTCACATTAGTTGATAGAACCAGTCCAGTACTGGTGTGGGTCTACAGCTTACAGAACCAGTCCCGTACTGGTGTCGGTCTATAGCTGATAGAACCAGTCCGGTACTGGTTTCGGTCTATGGCTGATAGAACCAGTCCGGTACTGGTTTCGGTCTATAGCTGATAGAACCAGTCCCGTACTGGTGTGGGTCATACAGCTGATAGGACCAGTCCGGTACTGCTGTGGGTCATACTGGTCCCCGTCTCCCCAGGCCCAGTTCATCCAGCTCTCTAAGACCATGTACAACCTGTTCCACGGCGACCCTGAGGAGGAGGAGCTGTACCGCGCCGTGGCCCGCGTCACCAGCCTGCTCCTCCGCATGGAGGAGGTCGGGAGGAGGCTGCAGGAGCCCGCCAGCCCCAAGAAGACCCCCCCGGCTCCCCCCGCCGGCCCCCCCGAGCAGGGGGAGGGGGAGGAGCAGAGGGAGGAGCAGGCCTCCTCTTCCTCCGCTGTGCAAAAGGACTCCCCCACCTCCTCCTCTTCACCCTCCACGGTGCAGAAGGACTCCCCCACCTCCTCCCCCGCCTCTTCCTCCTCCCCCACCTCCTCCCCCCACCTCCGCGGTGCAGAAAGACTCCCCCTCCTCCTCCTCCCCCCCCCCCACCTCCGCGGTGCAGAGGGACTCCCCCGTCTCCGGCGAGGTGGACTGGTCCTTCTCCTTCGAGCAGATCCTGGCCTCGCTCCTCAACGAGCCCAAGGTGGTGTTCTTCTTCGAGCGGCCCGTGGACGCGGACGCTCGGCTGGCCCACGCCCGGGCCCAGCAGCTCAGACCCAGGGCCAAGTGAGGCGCCCCGGGGTGGGGGGGGCGTCCGGTCGGTCCGCAACCCTCCATCCCCCCCTTTGAGGACCACGGGGGCTGTGGAAGGGGTGTGTTTCACCGCCCCCCCCCCCTCGGGTCGGTAGACCCTCTCACTCAAACCAGCAGCCCGGGTCCTGAAGTCCGACCGCGCTCTTTGTGGTCCGCGGGTTCGAGTTCTCCCTGAGAACGCCAGCCGCGTCGCCGCCCGACCACTCGCCATGGAGAGGAACCGCGTGCTCTCCGTCTCCGGTCCCCTTGTTGCTACGGCGACCGAGTCCGAAAAAACACAGTGAACGGATGGACGCGGTGAGTCACGCCGGCTCCAGCTTCTGCCGTGAGTCATCGCGGTGAGTTGTCACGTTCCCCGGAGCCAAGGAACGTCAGTGATCTGTTATTACTGACCTTCACTAAAACAGGATCTAAAGAGAGGAGATAATTAGTGAACAATTCCAGCCCACCTCTAAAAAAATATCTATTTTCGATTTTTGATTCATTTCTGACTAGCACCTGCCGTCGTTTGATATGTAGACAAGGTTTGGAAACGGGATCTGGTGTACATAGTCTGGTTTGGAGACCGGATCTGGTGTACATAGTGTGAATACGTCGATCAGGTTCGACACAGGATCTGGTGTCCTAGTCTGAATACGTAGATCATGTTTGGAGACAGGATCTGGTTTATGTAGTCTGAATACGTAGATCAGGTTTGACACAGGATCTGGTGTCCTAGTCTGAATACGTAGATCAGGTTTGACACAGGATCTGGTGTCCTAGTCTGAATACGTAGATCATGTTTGGAGACAGGATCTGGTTTATATAGTCTGAATACGTAGATCAAGTTTGGAGATGGGTGTTGTACAGTCTGATGTAACTCCACCGGCCATATTAGATGTTCAGTGTTGTCAATGAGTTACGATGTGAGGCTTGAGCAATAACTCGTGGAACAGGGAAGGCTATACTAATGGCACAAAAGTTATGGCACAAAACTGCCATCTCATGTCCAAGACAGGTAATGGTAGTTTGAGAAAGAAGTTGGAGTTAAGAAATCACTTGTTTCTCCATGGTAACCTTGTGTAAGTAGAGTGATTAGCCAATCAAAAATCGACCCCTTGAGTGACATCACAAGTGGGAGTGTTCCATCCAGATGCATGATGAGGAAGACCATACAGTTGGTCATGAACCGTGGTGGAATTTCCTACTGTTGATGTCACTAGGGGTAGGTTTGGGGGTAAAAAGGGGCATCCACTTCTTGGATTATGCATCGTATGTTTTCTCATTGAAGCTTCAAAGGGAATGCATGGCTGAACCACGTACTGTTGAAGCGCTTTACGTTCTCGTTATGTTCCTGTGTTGAAGAGCGTTTCCTTTGATAACTGTCGTCGAGACTCGAGCTGGGATCTTTGTATTTTTTATGGCATGAGTTTGTGGTTTGCCTTCCGAAACACTTGCACTTTTGTTTCAGTATGTCGCAGCGTACGTTCAGTGTCTGTTTTGCTCACGTCTCAGGGTGAAATGTAATTGGTCGGATTTGGATTTTTGGGCTGCCTGTGTTTTTGTTTCATTTCAAATTAAAAGCCCCCCCTGTAGGGTCCTTACAGGGCTGTGATCCATGCTGAGTGCTGACCGCTGGAGACAAGATGAGCCCGGTTACCGTCGGTTAACCAGACACTCTTCACTTATTCAGTCTTCTGCGTTCACATTTCCAGTTTTATATGTGTTCTATGAATTCCCAGATTTTGTTGTCAAAAGTAAAACGTGTCGCAGAGTTGTACATTAAGAGCTTGGAGTCATATCGCCGTGGAAACTTTGGATCCCAAACATTCCGAATCACTTTCAGAGATTTATGCAAAGAAATGTAGAAGTATAGAAACGTAGAAAAGACAGGAACATAGAGGGATTTTAGGAGAAATAGGGATCTTCATCTAACTCATTAAAGCACACTCCTCATAGCATGTAGGACCATGTGGATGGAATATACATATTTATATATAGAAATATCTATATTAATATATGTATTATATGTTCTTACCATGTGAACAGTAAAGATTCTGTTGTCGGTCGACTGAAAACCTGCCTTGGGTAAAAGATGTATATGTGTATCTATAAATAAATATATATAATAAGGATATGAAAGACATGTAATTGGTGGTTCTGATCTTCAGGGGGAGGGGGGTATGAGTCACCAGCTCCACTCTGAGCTCTGGTCCTAAGCGTCATCCCCCCATTGTCCATCAACCACTGTCCATCAACCTCTGTCCATCAACCACTGTCCATCAACCACTGTCCATCAACCACTGTCCATCCCTCACTCCTCATGGTGTCACCTAGAGTCAATGGGTAACACACACACACACACACACACACACACACACACACACACACACACACACACACACACACACACACACACACACACACACACACCTCCACTCTTTACCTCCACTTCGACTTCTTTGTCACCGTAGTTGCTCGGTCGCTCTGGGGCGGTTTCCATGGAGACCAGCGCTGTGGTCCACCTCCAGAAGGGGTGGCTCTCCGTCTCCGCCGTGGGGATGAACCTGACCCGGGTTAGTGTGGACCCCCCCCCCCCCCCCCCCCCACCACGACCCGGGAGGTGGGGTGCGGCCGGCTACAAACGGACATCTCTCCAGGACCCGGCCTGCCACGCCCGGGCCCGGGTCGAGTGTCTCGGGGGACACATCAGCCTGCCACGCCCGCTCTATTCTGGACGGCAGAGATTTGGTGTCAGAGGGCGGGGCGGGGGGGGTTACGACCCGGGGGTCCAACCCGTCACCTGTCCCGGGGGGGGTCCGCCCGGTCCTCCGCCGCTGCTCTGGGAATAGTTCTGCCCGACGGTCAGGAGGGTCACGGGACTCCTGCTGCGGTTTAAATATTTTATCTGGAGGTTGTGTTTCTGTCCGGGACGACTGCGATGAGATTCAGCCAGACTCTGCAGAACCCTACTGGGACCAGGCCTACTGGGAACCAGGCCTACTGGGAACCAGGCCTACTGGGAACCAGGCCTACTAGGGACCAGGGCCTACTGGGACCAGGGCCTACTGGGAACCAGGGCCTACTGGGAACCAGGCCTACTGGGGAACAGGCCTACTGGGGAACAGGCCTACTGGGGAACAGGCCTACTGGGGACCAGGGCCTACTGGGGCCGATGGACGACACGGCTGTCATATTAATATTGATATCTGGATTTGGACTGATATTTCTCTTAATGTATAAGTTTAGATTAGTCTGTGTGATACAGCCGACACTCGCACGCACGCACACACACACGCACGCATGCACGCATACACTCACGCATGGCCACACACAGGCAAGCACACATGCACGCACACACCCACGCTGCCACACATGCATGCACTCATGCACACACACACGCGCACGGATGGCCACATATAGGCATGCATGCATGCACACACACGCGCGGCCACACACATGCACGTTTCCATGCATGAACACACATACACAGACACACACACACACACAGACACACACACACAGACACAGACACAGTTTGTGTACCCAGGGCATAAGCAGACTGCTGGTCTGGTCCTAGTTTGGATGTTTTACCCAGCAGCTATATCGGTGCTAGCCCAAACTGGATGTGAAATGAATAGTTTAGAAGATTGAAATGGAAATCTTCCTCACATCTCCGGTGCTCGGTTCTCCACTTCATTCTTTGGTTCAAATTCACCTCGGAAACTCAGTTGACATTCACTACTAGTCACTACTTTACACACTTTATACCGTAACCTACCTGAACCTAAGACAATATAACAGATGTGATATCTGAGTCTCTGGTTTACTTGGATATTCTCTGCTATTTGCTGGTCTTTGGTCTTTACATAAAACCACCACACAGACACACACACACACACACACACACACACACACATGCGTTTTGTCTGCTGGTTATTTATATACCAGAGAACAGCCCTGAGGTCAGCGCAGTAGAAGTTCCATCACACTTTGTCCTTTAAACACTGTGTACACACAAATGCGCAAAATGGGTAACCGCATGAAATTGAACCATAAAAACAACACAATTTGACACTTAATGAAACAATACTCAATCACAACCAGATTAAGGGGGAAATAATTTACTTTAGCGTAAACAGTTTTCACAAGGGCAAGCCACATTTTGTCAACCACATTAAGGACATTAAAAGCCTCCTCATCTGTTATCGTAACGGGAAACCATTCAGACGGAAGCACAGTCATGTTTCTATTTCAGTGCTGAACTGCATGCTGGCTCAGTGGGTTCTGACTGCACGCTCCAATACATGAACAATGGTTACTCCTACTTTTCACAGTTTCAGTTTTATTCAAGTACTTAATGGCCCGTAAACACACAGCGTCTCCACCGATCACCTGCGCCCCTTCACCACTTTACTGGCAGTAACAGGCTCCACCCAAGTCTTGATGCCATTCTCCGCTCCACCTTAAGGAACTCCACCCACATCTTGATGCCGTTCTTTGCTACAGCTGCAGCTCCTCCACCTGCAGCTTAATGATGTTCTCGACTACACCTTTAGACCGTCCACCCGTGAGTTGATGCCGTTCTTCGCTACACCGCCAGCTCCTCCTCCTTGACCTGGACGCCGTCCTCCTCTAGATTTCCAGCTCCTCCACCTCCACCCTGACACCGTCCTCCTCCAGATCTCCTTCTCCTCCACCTCCACCTGGACACTGTCCTCTCGATCTTCCGCTCCTCCACCCTGACGCCACCCTCCTCTAGATCTTCAGATCGTCGCCGCGCGTCTTAGTGTTGCTGTGTTTGCTCGTCTGGCTGTTGCGTCGCTTGTTCTCCGCCGGTCTCTCGAAGGACCCGCCGCCGCCGCCGCCGCCGCCGCCGTCGTCGCTCTCCGCCCGCCGCTCCACCGCCAGGTTGTCGCGGTTCTGCTTGGACACGGCCTTGCTGCTGTAGGGGTTGCTGTAGGCGGCGCCGCCGGGCTCGGCCAGGCCGTAGCTGGAGTCGCCGTGGAAGGCCTCCCCGCCACCGCCGCCGCCGCCCCGCCCGCGCGCCGCGTGCGCGTGCGCGGTGTAGTAGTTGTAGTTGGGGACAAAGTGCATCACGGCCGGCGCCTCGCTGGGCATCCGGGTCAGCTCGGCCTTCCTCTGGCGCGAGCGCCGGAAGCGGAGGCCCTGGTGGCACTTGGTGAATCCCAGGTGGTAGATCTCCACCAGGTTGAGCAGCAGCGACAGGAAGGCCACCACCAGCATGAACAGGATGAAGATGGTCTTCTCGGTGGGCCGCGAGATGTAGCAGTTGACCGTGTTGGGGCAGGGCCAACGGTCGCAGGTGTACATGGCCTTCAGCTGGAAGCCGTACAGCAGGTACTGCGCCACGATGAAGCCCACCTCGAACAGCGTCTTGAAGATGACGTTGAAGACGTACGTCCGCAGCAGCACCCCGTGCAGACGCACCCGGCCCTGGCCGTCCTTCACCGGCGCCTTCTTGGCCTTGCCTCCACCTCCTCCTTCGGCCGCCAGCAGCTCCTGCTTCTCGCTGTGCAGTGCGTGCTCCTCCTCGCGGTCCTTCTCCTTCTGCTGCTGCTTCTCCTCCATGCGAACCAGGTGCAGGATGTGGCCCAGGTAGATGAGCGTGGGCGTGGACACGAAGATGATCTGCAGCACCCAGAAGCGGATGTGGGAGATGGGGAAGGTGCGGTCGTAGCAGACGTTCTCACAGCCAGGCTGCTTGGTGTCGCAGGTGAAGCCCGACGACTCGTCGCCCCAAACCTTCTCGGCGGCTGCGCCCAAAACCAGGATGCGGAAGATGAAGAGCACGGTGAGCCACACCTTGCCCACCACGGTGGAGTGCGTCTGGGCGCTCTCCAGCAGCTTCCCCAGCAAGTTCCAGTCGGCCATTGCGGCAATCCCCTTGGCAACAGGCCACCTTCAGATCTACGCAGAGTTCCCCGGGCCGATCCTGCTGGGGACCAGAGGTCAGGGGTCATGTTAATTATTATGTTATAATTATTATTATTATTATATAAATACTTGTTATTAGCGAGTGACACAAGAACGCAGGTCGAGACGTTGACATCCATTTTAACTCTGATTTACGAGCACCAGAACTATGTTACCAGTTACCCTGAACAGGTGCCTTAGAGCGCCCCCTAAAGCATGGGAATAACAATGCATACTGTTGACTATCCATTGCACGCATGACATTTATAGTGTCGCAGAAGGATTCGATGAGACAGTCAAAGGTTGAGCTGCTGAGTCTTGGATTCCATATGCATCGATATTTATCTTTATGTATATTCAAATAATACAACATCAAAAATATATGCAAATAATAACAATAATTATAAGAAGGAATCTAATAAAACCAAGAAAACAGAAACATGAGGGAATAATGAAGATAAACATTAGAGCTGTGCTCTAGTAATCCTATCTGAGTTGGCGCCAACTCTCTGACGGTGTGTTTGTGAAGAGATGAGCGTGGCCAACGAGTTCTGGTATTCCTGGCTTCCAGAGAGCGGGATGAGTGATTGTTGATCATGAATGATGAGTTATTAATCCTAATGATTGTGTTGACGTGGCTTATGACCATCCTATAGAGGTTCACTGGGTTGGGTTTACTCTTTAGTCCTGAACTTGTACAATATTACCCTTTGAATATTGCTCAACATCTAGGGTTCCTCTGAAAATAAGACAATCCTAACGTATTTATGAAAACCTGAATGAAGAAAAGAAGAGTGTCTGTTTTTGTTTATCCATTTCATATTTTGTGTGAATAATTAATAATTATTAATATTTAATGTGGGGTTTAGATCAGAACCTTTTTAGAGAGAAGAATATTATGTAACCCTTTCTATTAAATCTAATAATAAAAACATTCTCTCCAGTTAATATCCATCATATTAAAGTTTAGCCCCCAAAGAACACTGCACACAGAGACTTATTTCATCTCTTTTATTTAGGACGCAAAATCGGCTGCGCAAAAAAGGAGAAGCAAGGAGACACAAGGAGACACAGGGAGACACAAGGAGACACATGGAGACACAGGGAGACACATGGAGACACAGGGAGACACTAGGAGACACAGGGAGACACAAGGAGACACAAGGAGACACAGGGAGACACAGGGAGACACAGGGAGACACAAGGAGACACAGGGAGACACAAGGAGACACAAGGAGACACAGGGAGACACAAGGAGACACAGGGAGACACAAGGAGACACAAGGAGACACAGGGAGACAAAAGGAGACACAGGAGACATAAGGAGACACAGAGAGACACAAGGAGACACAAGGAGACACAGGGAGACAAAAGGAGACACAGGAGACATAAGGAGACACAGGAGACATCATCCCTCCTCCACCCTGACTCACCCAGCTGCGATCATCTCCCAGAACCAGATCTCGCTCCAGAAATAGTTAGTTGTCTCAGAAAAGCGTAGACGATATCTCTCCGGTCCGCAGACGTCCCATGTCTACCAGGACCTCATCAACCTCTCGTCCCGGTTCAGTCCCTGAGGACCGGGCTCTAACGCAGTGCTTCTGTTCTCAGCTACAGGCCAGGCGGGTCCATCGACCTCCGTCCAGCTCCAAATGAGAAGGTCCTCGCTGCCCACAGCGTGTCAGGCCGGTGGTCTTCCTGGGATATGTTTACGTGTGACTGTCAGCAGGAACGGGCCAATAGGGATAGAGGTTAGATTGCGGCTCGGGGCTTTAAATAGAGGTCTTAAGGGCGTGGCTGTGTTGTTTCCCGGCGAGGGGGCCGACAAGCTGACCTCCGACACTCACAGAGTTTATAAAAGGTATTCCTCTCGTTAGCCATCCCCATAAACACAAGGTGATGAGCAGGCGCCAGCTAGTGCTAATGCTAGAGACTCTGAGGTTGTTAAGTCCTTCTAAAGGAAGCTGAGACTTGTTAAATCCTTCTGAATGGAACCAGGACTTGTTAAATCCTTCGGCATGACACCAGGACTTGTTAAACACTTCTGAATTAAACCATGACTTGTTAAATCCTTCTGAAGGAAACAATGACTTGTTAAATACTTCTGAATGAAACCATGAGTACTTTGTAGGCAATCAGACGCAAAAGAGAGTTTGATGATAATTATTGTGTGTGTGTGTGTGTATGTGTGCCTGTTTCTGTTGTATCTCGCTGTGCGTTTGTGTGTGTGTGTGTGTGTGTGTGTGTGTGTGTGTCTGTGTCTTTGTCTGCGTGTGTGTCTCTTTGTGTTTGTGTGTGTGTCTCTTTGTGTTTGTGTGTTGTGTGACTGTGTGTGTGTCTGTATGTGCATGTGTATGGGTGGCAATGTGTCTGTGTTGTGTGTGTGTGTGTCTGTGTTGTACGTTTGTGTGTCTGCCCCAGCTGTTGGTCTGACCCAGTGAACTACTGGCCTTGAGCCAAGCTATTGATAACCCGGGCGCGTGTCTGTGTGTGTCACACTGAATGTGTGTATGAATGTGTGTTGCAATTTGTATCTGTGTGTGTGTGTGTGTGTCTGTGTGTGTGTGTGTGTGTGTGTGTGTGTGTGTGTGTGTGTGTGTGTGTGTGTGTGTGTATTACTATATGTGTGTGTGTGTGTGTGTGTGTGTGTGTGTGTGTGTGTGTGTGTGTGTGTGTGTGTGTGTGTGTGTGTGTGTGTGTGTGTGTCCTCCATGATCCTGATGAGATGGCTTCACACAGGTGGACGACTCCCACTTAAAGAGAGGACCTGCTGGTGGCCCCGGGGTCGTGACCCCAGCGTGGTGACCCTATGAAGCCTAAACTCATCCTGTAGACGTCATAAGATCATAAGCTCCCTTTGTTGAGTTCAAACCTGCATATGAAACATTCCTACCCACAGATAAACTCCATTAAAACACATCGGAACTGGAATGCTTCTCCAGGTAAAACACGCCGATCCAGAGTCGATCCAGAGTCAATCCAGAGTCAATCCAGAGTCAATCCAGAGTCAATCCAGAGTCAATCCAGAGCCAATCCAGAGTCAATCCAGAGTCAATCCAGAGCCAATCTAGAGCCAATCCAGAGTCAATCCAGAGTCAATCCAGAGTCAATCCAGAGTCAATCCAAATCAATCCAGAGCCGATCCAGAGCCGATCCAGAGCCGATCCAGAGTCGATCCAGAGTCGACATTTTGATAAATAAACCCTATTATTCTCAACCTCTTTTGCCCGACCTTGGGAAAATATCTCATAATAATGTTTAGGCTATAACTTAGGCTACAACGCAAGCCACTAGAGTTTGTATAACTTTAACTACAACTCAAGCTACTAGAATCTAGTGGTTTGAGCCACTCAAGGTTGTATAGCTGTAGATACAACTCAAGCAACTAGAGTTGATATAACTTTAACTGCCACGAGAGGTTATATAGCTAGCTGTAGCTATAACTCAAGCAACTAGAGCTTATATAGCTTTAACTGCCATGAGTGGTTATATAGCTTGCTGTAGCTACAGCTCAAGCTACTAGAGCTTATATAGCTTTAACTGCCATGAGTGGTTACATAGCTAGCTGTAGCTACAACTCAAGCTACTAGAGTTTATATAGCTTTAACTGCCATGAGTGGTTATATAGCGGGGTCATCCCTATGTTCCTTGGGTCCTACGTTCCCCGCTCGGGGAACATAGGACCCTTTTTAAAAAAAAAAAGGTCCTATGTTCCCCGTTTTTCCCAAAAAGGGTCCTATGTTCCCCTGTAGCCATACATACCGGGGAGCATAGGACATAGGACCCTTTTTTTTTACAAAGGGTCCTATGTTCCCCAGTCTCATACAAAGAGGGGAATATCGGAGCCGGGGAACATAGGACCCGGGGAACATAGACACGCTCCCTTATATAGCTAGCTGTAGCTACAACTCAAGCTACTAGAGGTTATATAGCTTTAACTGCAATGAGAGGTTATATAGCTAGCTGTAGCTACAACTCAAGCTATTAGAGGTTATATAGCTTTAACTGCCATGAGAGTATATATAGCTAGCTGTAGCTACAACTCAAGCTACTAGAGGTTATATAGCTAGCTGTAGCTACAACTCAAGCTACTAGAGGTTATGTAGCTAGCTGTAGCTACAACTCAAGCTACTAGAGGTTATATTGCTATCTGTAGCTACAACTCAAGCTACTAGAGGTTATATACTGTAGATGTAACTTTAGCTACAACTCGAGCCACTAGAGGCCGCTAATAGTAAAACTTAAATAGAGCAGGTTTAACTTACACAAAACTCTAAGCCGGGGAGCATAATTATATTCAAGAAATCATTTAAATTATTCTAAATCATAAATACCACGTCATTAAATACTTATCTTTTTGCCGTCGTTGTGTGTTTGCAGAACCAAGACATTGACCGAAAACTTAAAAACATTATTTTATTCAAGTGTTTAAGAAATAATTGAAGACTTTGTCAACATTCACGATGAATATTTACACATTAAATCAAGCAAATTAGGGTAGAGGGTGTGGATTCAAAGAGTCTTAGCAATACATTATTAGCAATACGTTTAAATATTACTAGCATACAATAAACTCTACATTCAAGTGGAATGGTGAACACGATTTAAGATGTTATAAAAATATATAATATCAATTCATTTGCATTATATATACATTAATAAGCATTCATTATTAACGCATCATTACATCATCATGTTTCCTGGTCTTTTTTTTTCCACGGCTGACAAATGCATTCGTTGTAAGCTAATACATATTAATAAACAATTATTAATAATAACAAGTCATTATAGTTTAACCATGACTAGTCATTGACAATACAGGAGAGCAACATGGCCAAATATTCAAAACAGAATAACAAGAGCAACAAGTCTAACAATATTGTGCAAATATCAGTACCTTTACCATAACCATTACCAATACTACTACTGCTGTTACCCGGGTACACTCACCTGCAGTATCGTGGAACCGGTACAGTACATCAGAAATACTTTCACACCAGAACCAGAGACCCAAAACCCTCTCCCAGACCGTCCCTGTATCAGCTGTGACTGACGGGTAAGGGTCCGGTCTCGCCCGTCTTAAGGGTATGACCGCCGGGGGTCTCCGGCCGTTCACCCTCTCATCAGGGGCTAACCTCCGGGGGTCTCCGGCCGTTCATCCGCTCATCAGGGGCTAACCGCCGGGGGTCTCTGGCCGTTCATCCTCTCATCAGGGGGTCCGCAGCAGGAAACTTCACTGAAGCTGAATTAGAGGAGGTTAATTAAACGTGTTAGTTCCGTAAGACTCTGAGATGTCCGTGTGCGTCGTGGGGGGGGGGGAGGTGCATGTGTGGTCTCTCTTCTTATCTGGTCTCTGGTTTCTAGACTTTAGTGTCTAGTCTGGTCTCTGCTCTTATCTGGTCTCTAGTCTGATCTGGTCTCTGGACTTTAGTCTCTAGTGTGATCTCTGGTCTACTCTGGTCACTGCTCTACTTTGATCTCTGGTCTTATCTTGTCTTTAGTCTCTGGTTTCTAGACTTTAGTCTCTGCTCTGGTCCCTGGTCTGGTCTGGTTTAGTGTCTAGTCTCTGGTCTAGTCTGATCCAGTATGGTCTCTACTCCAGTCGAATCTGATCCAGTCTGGTCTCTACTCTGGTCTAGTCCCAGGTCTGGTCTGGTTTAGTGTCTAGTCTCTGGTCTAGTCTGATCCAGTCTGGTCTCTACACTGGTCTAGTCTGATCCAGTCTGGTCTCCTCTCTGGTCTAGTCTGACCCAGTCTGGTCTCCTCTCTGGTCTAGTCTGATCCAGTCTGGTCTCCTCTCTGGTCCAGTCCCAGGTCTGGTCTGGTTTAGTGTCTAGTCTCTGGTCTAGTCTGATCCAGTCTGGTCTCCTCTCTGGTCCAGTCCCAGGTCTGGCCCTGGTCCCGCGGGTGCTGCTAGTAGGAGATCTTGTGGGCCAGCCAGCCCCAGAGGCCGCCCCCGTCCTTGGTGTTGCTAAGCTGCCTCCCGCAGGCCTTCGCCACCAGGAAGAGGACCTCGGCGATGTTCAGCAGGATGCAGACGCCCGACACGGCCAGCATGAACACGGTGAACACCGTCTTCTCGGTGGGCCGCGACACGAAGCAGTCCACCGTGTTGGGGCAGGGGTACGAGTCGCACTTGACCAGGCGGATCATCTTGTAGCCGGGGTAGATCATGTAGAAGAGGAACATGAAGATGACCTCCAGCATGATGCGGAAGAACAGGCTGATGACGTAGGTCCACCACAGCGCGCCCACGATCTTCATCTTCTGGCTCTTGATCTGCTCCAGCTCCTTGGGCCCAAGGCGGCCCGCCAGCTTGTGGATCTTCTTGTCGACGTGGCGGCGGTGGGCCACGTGCATGGCCACCAGCAGCGCCGGCGTGGACACCAGGATGAGCTGCAGCGCCCACAGGCGGATGTGGGACACGGGGAAGAAGTGGTCGTAGCAGACGCTGTTGCAGCCGGGCTGCTGCGTGTTGCAGGTGAAGCCCGACTTCTCGTCGCCCCACACGCTCTCGGCCGCCACCACCAGCACTAGGATTCGGAAGATAAAGAGCACCGACAGCCAGATGCGGCCGATGCCAGTGGAGTGACGGTTCACGCCGCTCACCACCGCGTAGAAGGACGCCCAGTTCATCTTCGGTTCCGGGTCTGGGGAGCGCGAGTGGAGGACATACGCCTCGTTAGATAGCTGCAGAGCACTTTCAACTGAAACGTGGAATTAAAAAAGATAATGTTAGAAAAGCTCCGGCAGGGACAGGAAAAATATAGAATATAAAATTATAAAACACTTTGTTAGATAAATATCAGTGAATACAGGAATGCATTAATGTTTAAAATATGGAAATAAAAAATACCTTTTTAGCTAAATATCAATAAGTAAAGGAATACATTCATATCTTAAAGATGGAAATAAAAACACTTAAATATAAATATCGGTAAAAAGAGGAAAATGTTAATATTCAAAATATGGAAACAAAAAATAAGATGGAGGATTACATTTTAAACATTGAATGTAGAATCCTAAAACACCTTAATAAAATCCGCAAACACACATAATACATTTAGAAATATCTTAAATATTCCATTAAAACACCTTGATCAAAATGTCAACCGACACGGGAATGCATCTCGAAACATCTAAAACCTTAACATCAGACGCCTTATCAGCAGTTATCAAACGCAGACACTCTGTACTCCAGACCATGTCTAGACCGTCTCTACCCCAGACTCGGTCTGGACCCAATCCAACCCCAGACCCTGTCTATACCCTATCTAACCCCAGACCCTGTCTCGGGGGGACCATTTCAAACCCTCTCTGCCCAGACCCTATCTAGACCGTCTCTAACCAAGACCCTGTCCAGACACTCTCCATCCCAGACCGTCTCTACTGCAGACCCTGTCTAGACCATCTCGACCCTAGACCCCTTCTAGACCCTATCCACCTCAGACCGTCTCTACCCTAGACCCTGTCTAAACCCTATCCACCTCAGACCATCTCTACCCTAGACCCTGTCTAGACCCTATCCACCTCAGACAATCTCTACCCTAGACCCTGTCTAGACCCTATCCACCTCAGACAATCTCTACCCTAGACCCTGTCTAGACCCTATCCAGCCCAGACCCCTTCTAGACCCTAGCCACTCAAGACCGTGTCCCCCAAACAAATCGAGGTGATGTCATCGCAAAAAAACCCAGCGCCGTGATCTTCTCCCCGAGGTGGTCCTCCGTCCTGTGGAGGGAAAACGGAGGCGGTTGCCGTCGGTTACCGGGCTCAGCTGGGGGTGTTAGAGGCATAGGCGGCGACGGAGACGGACGAGCAGCGGGACCTGCTGCTGGTGGACCATGAGGATCAGAAGGGGAGCCGGGTCTCTCTGCCGCCCCGGGACCCGGGACGCCCCTTAAGAGGCGAGAGGAACGCCGCGGTACCCCGCGTCATGTGACCCCCCCCCCCCCCCCCCCCCCCCCCCCCCCTACCAGCGTCATGTGACCCTGTCTCACCCGCGACGGCCTGATTCAGAAGTTGCAGTCCGCGGTGTTTACTCCTGGGTGGCTGGTCTGAGACATTCTGCGGTGAGTGGGGGGGGGGCCCTACGTGGGACGTCCCGGTGCCGGGACTGTGTGTGATCCCATGTTAGATTAGGTCTGAGGTGGTGGCGGGGCGGGGGCGGGAGTCATGTGAGGACCACAGAGCACATGTCTGACCTCGGTGTCTGGGTGTCCACCACACGGTGCCTCCGACAGGGAGTCTGGGATAAGACCGCTGAAGACAAGAGCTTTAGAGATGGAGATCAGACATCCGAGAGTGGCGAAGACCCTCAGAGATCCTCAGAGGACGTCTACACAACTCGACATTTAGGGTGGGAAACACGACAACCAAACAAACAAGCTTCAACACAGAGCAACACACACACACACACACACACACACACAACGCCACCGCCAGAGAACCACACAGCTCAAACCAAACCCCAAACACACGACGACCGACGCCTCCAGAAAGAAACGACCGCGCGAGGAAACGGGCACACAGCGAGGGAAAGAGCTTTACCTTCAGCTGTTATCTCCGAGCCAGCACGCCCATCCACGTTTAGCTTGGCATGGATGTTGTCCTCGCTGTGGACGGGCGGTCAGGGGCAGGGATCAGTGCCTCATGACTCTGCATCGCTAATGACGGCTCGCTCTCCGGCCCGGCCCGTACGGAGCGGGTCACACGCACCGGCAGCACATTCACACAAAGGCTCCTTGTGCCCCGCACACAAACGGCTTTTTGAGTCCGCATCAAACGTCAAAGCGTCGGCCATCGCCACTCTCTGGAATCTGGGAGTGGGGGGCGGGAGGTCCGCTCTGCCCCCCTGCTGTGGTCTGAGGAGAGGAAGAGGAACAGGAAGAGGTGGACGAAGAGGAGGAGGAGGGCTTTGACGTAATTTGAAGTAAGGAAGAGGAAAGTTGACGGCCAACAACAAAGGCCGCCGCGTGAATGTGGAAGATAAGCGGAGAAGAGGAGTTTGTTTCTGATAACGACTCGCGTCGCGTCTAACCTTTCAGATCCGGACCATTGCGTGTGTGTGCGGGTGTGTGCGTGCGTGTGCGTACGTGCGTGCGTGTGTGTGTGTGTGCATGTGGGTGCACGTGCGTGTGTTTGTGGTGACGAGCCCTTAACCTTTTTCTAATACAATACACAGCATTATACTTGGTATACTTTATACAGTACAATCATATACAATTTACAATTTATAGTACATTGTATTATATTAACTATTCAGCGATAGTTTAATTTACAATATATTATACACAATATACATATACGTATTATATGCAGTTTACAGAATTATTGTTAGGCCTAAATAAAATAATATTTGGTTCCTGTTGGTTGTCAGTTGAGGTCATGGGTAGGTAGGGTATTTTTTTTTTTTTATTATTATTTTTTTTCCATCTGCAGCGAATGATAGGTAGGTTGTTTTCATTTAAAAATGAGAAAATTCGCTCATCCTAGTACAGAATGAAGAGGTGCTGCACCAAAACGTAATTATACTTAGCATCAAAAATTAAAATTAAATCTTTATAAAGCTTTATAAAAAAAGATTTTTTTTTATTTTTTATAAAGCTCATAAAATAATTTGGGTCGCACATAAATTGACAGGGTCGGTCTGAAACCGGAACCAAACAATTTTATTTTTTTATGCCTTATTACGAAGGATGGGCGGGTGTCCTTCCTCTTCACCGGCTACAGAAACACTGAACACTGGGACGACTGGTCAGTGACTCTCTCAGTCTCAGTCTCAGTCTCAGTGTCTCAGTCTCAGTGTCTCTCTCTCTCTCTCTCTCTCTCTCTCTCTCTCTCTCTCTCTCTCTCTCTCTCTCTCTCTCTCTTTATATATATATATATATATATATATATATATATATATATATATATATATATATATATATATATATATATATATATATATATATATATATATAATACACACCAGAATCAGTATAGACTCAAGTATAATCTTATAGTATAATCAGACTATAAATATATTCTATTCAGATGGATGGAGGGAAACTATAGCTTTATCCTAGATGGATGGAGGGAGGGAGGAAAGGAGGGAGGGGGGGAGGAAAGGAGGGATGGAGGGAGGAAAGGAGGGAGGGCTAGAGAGCAGCAGCTGCTAGATCATCGTCCTCACCCAATCACAGGGAGAGGCCTCAAGGGGGGAGATGTCATTGGCTCCCACATTTATCTTGATTCATAAGGAGGCAGGAAAAATGTAATTATATTATTCAATATAAACATAGTTTTTTAAATATTCATGATCATGATTGCCAAATGATTTTAGACTTGATTGCGTTTTGTGTAAAATAATAATGAAAAATACTCATTATTAATATTATTATGTATCGTAAGTTCGGTGTTTGTTATTTGGCATTCACAGTACATATTTTCCTACTACCATAAACATACAGTATGACCTGGTCTTGTGTCGGCCAACTTCCCATTCTGCTGGTAAAACTGGGTTAATCTGTTCACTGGGTTATTCACTCAGCGACAACTTTCTCCCTTTCCCTCCACGCATGAACGTGTGCGAGCAGGCCGACATGCGTGGAGATGACGTAGACGTCCGAGCGTCTTCAAACAAGCAGCCAATGGGGACATCTGCAGGTCTTTGGGGGTAATTGCAATGTAAAGATGCACAACGTGTGTGTGTGTGTGTGTGTGTGTGTGTGTGTGTGTGTGTGTGTGTGTGTGTGTGTGTGTGTGTGTGTGTGTGTGTGTGTGTGTGTGTGTGTGTGTGTGTTTGCGTGTGCGTGTGCGTGTTTGCGTGTGTGTGTGTGTGTGTGTGTGTGTGTGTGTGTGTGTGTGTGTGTGTGTGTGTGTGTGTGTGTGTGTGCGTTTGCGTGTGTTTGAGTTTATAAGGCCGTGGTCATATTTGCATCTCTCTCAGCAAAGCATTAAAAGTTTAAACGTTATCCGAAGTGACCTGGTGCAGAGTTAAAACAATCCGATATTTTTCTAAAACCACTATTTGACCTGGGATACCAACTTATAAAGGTTATGAACAGAAACGAATTCAATGGCAACACAATAGTGCATTGTCTCCTCCACGCAATCTGATGTGTGACCACAGGACTGTTCCTTTAAGGTCCGCATGGGTGTGGAAACGGGGCTGCGTTCCATTGCAGTCCGCCTTCCTACAAGCCTGTATGATGCCAACAAAGAGTTGGAAATCAGTCTTCACTTGAGTAGCAGGTATGTTTTTTGATCTAAAACTACGGAAAGGGAACTTGGTTACACACTGTATTGATATATGATCTGATACAACCTCACTAAGAGGAAAGAGGATGTGACCGAGGCGGAGTGCAGTTGAATCTGGACGCAGCCCTCTCCTAACCGCGTCGCCGCAGCAGGGTAGCGGAGGAAAGGAGTGAATTCGATTATTGTTCTCTCCGCAAGAAAAGGGAACATCAACTCCTCACCTATCCATCATCAACGGTTCACGGAAACCGTTTAGTGAACAAGTAGCCGCTGCAGGCGTCCGCGGACACCCGGGTTGCCGCTTCACTCACCCGGGTTAACTGCTTCACCCAACCCATGAAGCTGTGACTAAACGAGGAGACCAACGACGAACCCGATCAGATCGGGTCGATATGCAGTAGCCCAGCCCCGGACGGCCCTAGCTGTGACCCCCGGTGAGAACCACCATGGGACACCCGCCCCTGGAGTTCAGTGAGTGCTACCTGGACAGCCCGGAGTTCAGGGAGACCCTAAAGTGCTACGAGCTGGAGCTGGATAGGACCAGCCGGTTCCTCAAGGATGTCATCAAGGATGGGAACAGTGTCATCAACGCCATCAAGGGTGAGGGCACACATGTGGACCGTTCAGTCTGCTGGAGTTTGAATTGTCATGTTGTTGTTGTTTGGAAAAGTGACTGAGGACGAGGGGTTGTCGGTGCGATCCCTCGGACCTTCCTACAGTCGGTTAGCTATGGTGTTATAATGACAGGGATTCATTCCTGTGTGGGACGTCCCGGCAGCAGATGGATGACGGGGTGCAGGTAGCGCAGTGGTGTAGAGCCGTCAGCCCCTGTGTTCGGTGTGGAGACGGGAGGTCATGTGTGAACCTTTCCCCTCGCCCCTCACACATTCCTTCCTTGTATCCACAACGCCAGGCTGCAAGTCTCTGCACACTCTGTCTGTTGATCTAACAGCCTACTGTACTCACTGCCTCTGTCTGTCGGTCTGTCTGTGTCTGTGGGTCTATATGTCTGTCTGTCTGTCTGTCTGTCGATCTGTATATGTGTGTTATCTGTCTCTTCTCTGTAGGTTTGTCTCTCTGTCAATCTTTCTGTCTATTTATCAATGTCTGGTCATTATATTTCGAAAGAGCTATATCGGGACGGATAATAAACATTGCATAATCACTTTACTTTGTACATTTTCAAAACACCACAGTTCCAACATTAAATCAAGAAAAAATAACATTCATTGAAACGTCAGAAGTAAAATAAAAAATCCAATAAGATGTAACAAATGAATAAAAAGCAAGGTCTGTTACAAGGTCTCTATAGAATATTTCCATTTAGGGAAATAGTAAATGGACTCAAAGCGCTTTACGATTATTGCCTAACATTCACCCGTTCATACACGCCGTTGTCTGCATGCAAGGCAGCAGCGATCTCTTTGTGAGGGTTAGGTGTCTTGCTCAGACACCTTGACACAGGGATCGACCTCGCTAGCCTTCAGTCGCCAGTCAATCCGCTCAACCTTCTAAGCCACTACCTTCGACACAGTTGACAGTCGTTCTGTTTTCTTTTGTTCTAGGGTCCTTTAAAGACTTATATGACGGACCGGTACACTATAACATTTGTTCTATCTCTCGTTTCGATAATATTGCATTTGCACTTTGTTTATAAGCGTCAGCTTAATACGTGTAATGTTCACTACACCGAGCTGTTGAAGTAGTGAATACAAAGCACTCGCTCCAAGTGTTGGTGGACTGTTGACCTTAGCATCTTAGTAATCAGTCGAGTACTACAACAATTACATATGGATACAGCAACAGGGAGGTATGCAGTCCAGTGGAGTGACATCATTGTGTTGGTGAAAGCGTCACATCATTGTGTCTGTGACATCGTTGTGTTGGTGAAGCATGACATCATTGTGTTGATGGGGTGACATCATTGAGTTGGTGAAGCATGACATCATTGTGTCGGTGAAGCATTACATCATTGAGTTGGTGAATTGACGTCATTGAGTCGGTGAAGCATGACATCCTTGTGTTGGTGGAGTGTCATCATTGCGTTGGTGATGGGGGACGTCATTGTGTTGGTTAAAGCGTGACATCATTGTGTCGGCGTGACACTGTTGTCTGGTTCCAGGTTATTCTCTGGCAGTACAGAAGTTCTCGCAGACTCTCGGCGTCTTCCAGTTTGACTTCATCGGAGATTCGCTCACAGACGACGAGATGAACATCGGTAAGTTAACCCATACTAACTAACTAACTAACTATTAGACAGTCGTCGCGCTTTCCAAGTACGGCTCGAGCAGTCAGAACTGGAGCCCCCAGAAACAAGCCTTTGTTGTTGCTGCAAATGGTTGGGCCTGGATTAGATTAAGAACAACTCTGCAAGGTTTCCGAATACAAAACCACCGCGCACCACATCGACAAAAGTGATGGTGGTTCATCTCATCTGGTCCCGTTAGCGTCCGAGATAGGGCAGTATATATTTAGAGAAGTAATTTAGTAAGCAGTTCACACATTCAGAGCTCCGGTTAGTTAACTTGGTTCCTCCTACCCCAGTAATAAAACAGGGATATCACTCCTTAATTAATACCACCTATCTAATGAATGAGTGAGTCAGACGTGGGTGGGGTGAGCGTCAAGGGAAGGGACATTTTGAGGTTAGGTGTTGGAATCCAGCCTAAACGTTGTGGTTTCCCTCCCCGACGTCCATGGTCCACCTGTTTGGTCCCAGACTCCCTCCTGCTCTCTAAAGGGGCGCTGAACTCAAAATGGTTTTGTATCCTAATAAACGTGGTAATATGTATTTTATGAGATGTGTCATCCATGGCATTTTGTCACCGTCGCATAAACAAAGCCATCACTCAGAGAAAACAGGAGGGGAATTCTCGGTTTCTATCAGTTAAACAGGAGGTTCACTTTAAAGGCAACTTGCATATCTGAATTTACTTTAAGTTCCTTTGTGTGTGTGTGTGTGTGTGTGTGTGTGTGTGTGTGTGTGTGTGTGTGTGTGTGTGTGTGTGTGTGTGTGTGTGTGTGTGTGTGTGTGTGTGTGTGTGTGTGTGTGTGTGTGTCCGTCTACAGCTCAGTCCTTCCAGGAGTTCGCTGGTCTTCTACAGGAGATCGAAGACGACCGCATGATGCTGGTGAGACCCCCAACTCCTTCCCTCAGAACACCCCCCCTCCCTTCACCCCCTCACCCTCAGAACCCCCTACCTCAGCCCCCCACCCCCCTCACTCCAGACCCCCCCCTCCTCCTTTCAGGACCCCCCACCCTCTGCAGGGTCACATGACCATGAAGATAGTTATAAGAAATCTCCCCCTGCCTCTTCCTCTTTCCTTCATGTTGTGTAGAAGCACTGCTTGTGAACGACCCAGTTCCTGCGTCAGGCTGCAGTCCGGCGTTAATATAGCCTCTATCCCCCCCCCCCCACTTCCTGTTTTGGCCTCTGGGAGCAGAAGTGCTGCATTGACGGATCTTTTGTGTTGAGTGGAAGCGGTGGTTCCTGTTAGACGGGTCCGGATACGTCGTGCACTCTTAACTACCCGGACGTGTGGCCGGCGGCATCACATGCCAGCCTCACTTCTCATAACCTACTGAAACCCAAGGCTCTCTGGGGCACTGTGTGTGTGTGTGTGTGTGTGTGTGTGTGTGTGTGTGTGTGTGTGTGTGTGTGTGTGTGTGTGTGTGTGTGTGTGTGTCTGTGTGTGTGTGTGTGTGTGTGTGTGTGTGTGTGTGTGGTATGCAGATGTGTGTGTGTGTGTGGTTTGCAGTTGTCTGTGTGGTATGCAGATCTGTGTTTGTGTGTGTGGTGAGCAGATGTGTGAGTTGTGTGAGTTGTGTGTGTGTGTTATCTAACAGAACACAGAGCTGTAACCTCTTCTCGTCGGGTTCCTTCAGGTGCAGAACGCCTTCGATCTGCTCATCAAGCCTCTGGAGAAGTTCAGGAAAGACCAGATAGGAGTGACCAAGGTGAGGTCCGCAGTCACACGTCCATATCTGAACATGAGTCACACATCTGAACATCTTCACGCCTCCCTTTCTGTGACCCACGTCCCTATCTGAACATCTATACGCGTCCCTTTCTTAACATCCTCACACCACCCTGACGGAAGCACACGTCCCTATCTTTAAATCTTCACACCTCCCTGACTGACACCCGTCCCTATCTTAACATCCTCACACCTCCCATTTCATCACCATGTTCACTATCACCCTCCACGGTGTCTCAGTGTTCTCATGAGTCCTGAGTCCTTCTCCTCTCTATAAAGGCGGGGGTTCCCGACACGTTACCTATTGGTGTGAATGTGAAACCAGCAGGTTTACTTTAATGACCACATCACATGCCTCCCTCCCTCCCTCCCTCCCTCCCTTCTCACGCTGGCTTGAGTGACGGGTAAACAAGTTCCGCGGAACACCCTTAGCTCAGCCTCCTCTGTCATGTGACCGGGGTCATGTGACCGGGGTGGCTCCAGCGTGGGTGGAGGCCAACAGTCCACTCCTGGCAGAGGCGACACACCTTTTGTGGTTCAGCCGGAAAACACTTTGTTACCGCGCTGTGGTGACATCAGCGCACGCTGCCGCTGGTCGCCTGGCGACCACCGCTGAGAACGGAGTTCTGTCCTGTTGTCCTCGACTCGACCTCTTCCATCCCATACACTCCTGTTCTACTCTATTCCATACCATGTTATTACAGTCTTCTTTCTAGTATATTCTTTATTTTATTAATTCAAACTAGTCTAGTCTACAGAATTATTTTCCGTTTCGTTCCATTATATATATTCTATCAGCATTTGAAGATATAATAATATTATGATGATAATATAATAATTTAATAATATTAAGTCTGTCTTGGCTTTTTCTTCATGTAGAAAGAAACGGTCATAGCAGACGTATTGAATCCAATTCAAACGTGGCCTGATGTTTATTTTGTGTTCCTAACGCGGGCAGCCTTTGGGTTGACCTCTGACCTTTGACCTCTCCTCTCCGGTTTGACCCTCAGGACAAGAGGAAGAAGTTTGAGAAGGAGAGCGAGAAGTATTATTCCCAGCTGGAGAAACACCTCGCCCTGTCCGTCAAGAAGAAGGAGAGTCTTCTGCAGGAGGTGAGTGGACCGGGACGCTCTAGTGGTGGCGGTCCAAAGGTTCTGGGTGCGATCCCCGACGCAATGCCGCGAGTGTAAACAAAGACAAACGGCGCCGTCGTCATATTGCATCCGTGTGCGTCAGGCCTCACTGCAGAGTTTGTGGACAAATGAATCACCACACCAACACTTGAGTAATCGTCGTATCTCAGAGACTAAAGTGCTCTGTTGCCGTTGTAGCTTTCGACAATCCTCAGCAGATTGGAGCAAGCCGATGTTATTTACCGTAGCAGATGTTGTACTGAAGCCAGGAGAGACGGCTTCACTGTTGTGACCATCCAGACCTTTAACTACATGGAGTTAGTCACTGTGGAGGAGGAGGGAGAAAGCTCTGATAAGAGACTGTGTAGCTAAAGAGTGTAATTACTGCGCCTAAACTAGATGTTGTAAATGGTAGACGGCCTGCATTTATACAGCGCTTTTCGAACCAGTGGCCACGCAAAGCGGTGTACAATATTGCCTAACATTCACCCATTCATGCCACGCATTCACACACTGATAGAGTCAACCATGCAAGGCGACAGCCAGCTCGTCGGGCGCAGTGAGGGTGAGGTGTCCTGCCTAGGGACACCTCGACACTCGACAACCTTCTGGTTACATCTGTGTAACCGGAAGGTTCTGTCAGCCCATGTGCGTTTCTATCATGCTATATTTTTCTCAATGGGTGTTTTCTCCGTCCTATCGTTGTGTAACCTTGTACTGGCTCTTAGCATCGTTACGCATCTTATCCTGGCTATCTGTGGGGTATACGGGGAATGGGTTACCCTTGTTTCTATGAACATCCTTATTGTACCGACAGAGATATATTGGTTTCCTTTCTTCCGACAAATGGAGTTACTGTAAGGCGCTTTGGATGAAAGCGTTTGCTAAACGCCCTGAATGTAAAATGTTTTGGGGGGACTCCTATGTTTAATAAAGGCTGAATAACATTTAAAACGACAGCGTCTGCTCGACGACCACGGAGTAAAGCTCTCCTTCCTCTCCCTCCTCGGGTCTCCCAGGCGGACGACGTCCTGGACAAGGAACGGGCCACCTTCTACGAGTCCTCCGTGGAGTACGTCTACCAGGTCCACCAGGTGCAGGACCGCAAGAAGTTTGATGTGGTGGAGCCGGTGAGTTCTTCCTCCTCTGCTCTTCCTCGTATTCTCTCCCTCTTCCTCTTTCACTCTCCTGCCGCCGCCGCCGCCGTCGGATCAGCGACGCTCAGCGAGCAAAAAGTGCCGAGTCCGTTTTTTCGGGGACGCATTGGGGTTGCGAAACATGACCCAGCCGGCCGGCGAAGTAGGAAACAGAATCGACAATTTCTTAGGAACTTAACCGACGTTGGTCTGCGGTGTCTGCAGCAACACTCCTGCGATGAGGGAGGGGGGTTTCAGTTCACAACATGATGGCACACAAATGCGTCCGTGAGGTTTTAGGCCCTCATCCCCACGGCAATCTGCAGTGATCGCCGCAGCAACGCCGGATTTGGACCAAACTTTCAATTGCGACACACTTCCATGAAAGGACCCTGAGTTAGTTTGGAATTGGATGTTGAAATCATAAGCATGTCTATTAATAATTCATTTCCATTGTCTGACTGTGAATGTAATGATTCAGAAACGTAGCTAGTTGAATCCGTCTGATAGCGTTGGGCTAGGCCAGAGACGCGTGGGTTTGTTGAGCCAGGAACTCGCATCGCTGTGCACGGGTTCAGCAGTCGATGATGTTCATTGCTACTCGCGCAGTAGATCAATTAATCCCAGGACATATTTCTAGGGATAGTACATCTATATATACATCAGTGATCCGCCAGAGTTCAGATCCCCCTCTGCTGCCTTGCTCAGGGGCCGTCTCCCTCGCCCTGTAGGCGGCGTTAACCCGTCTCCCCCCCCCCTGTAGGCGGCGTTAACCCGTCTCCCTCGCCCTCTAGGTGCTGGCGTTCCTTCACAGCATCCTCACGCTCAACAACCTGACAGTGGAGATGACCCAGGACTTCACCCCCTACAAGCAGGAGCTGCAGCTCAGCCTGCAGAACGTACGCACGCCGCACTCACCCCTTCACACGCACTCTGAATCACTCACCCCTTCACACGCACTCTGAATCACTCACCCCTTCACACGCACTCTGAATCACTCACCCCTTCACACGCACTCTGAATCACTCACCCCTTCACACGCACTCTCTATCACTCACCCCTTCACACGCACTCTTCATCACTCACCCCTTCACACTAAGACTCATCACTCACCCCTTCACACGCACTCTGAATCACGCACCCCTTCACACTCACTCTTCATCACTCAACCCTTCACACTAAGACTCATCACTCACCCCTTCACATTCACTCTTCATCACTCCCCCTTTCACACTCATGCTCCTCATCACTCTCCCCTTCACACTCACTCTTCATCATTCACCCCTTCACACTTAGACTCATCGCTCACTCCTTCACACTCGGAACCTTCCTTACCCCTTCACACTCTTTGATCAGTCTTTAATCAGGTATTTATTTCTTTCCCAAAACCTACTTAACTATAAATATTTATGATTTACATTATTTATTAGGGAACTGTCTGCGTCTTTATCAGATTGTAAAATATATAAATTATAATAAAAAATCAATAGGTCCATAACCTGTGTGTGTGTGTGTGTGTGTGTGTGTGTGTGTGTGTGTGTGTGTGTGTGTGTGTGTGTGTGTGTGTGTGTGTGTGTGTGTGTGTGTGTGTGTGTGTGTGTGTGTGTGTGTGTGTGTGTGTGTGTGCAGACCAGGAACCACTATGAAAGCACAAGGGAGGTCATGGAGGACTTGATGAAGAAGATGAAGAACCCGTCCTTCATCTGTCAATCACACACCATGCAGGGATACCTCTACTGCCACGAGAAATGTGAGATGGGGAGCAGGCAGTCAGGCAGTCAGGCAGACAGGCAGTCAGGCAGTCAGGCAGACAGCCTGACTGCCATCACACTCTCTCCTTCTATCACGTGCTCTCTTATCCTCTCTACTCCTCTCTCCTCCTCCTCTGATCTCCTCTCTCCTCTCTTCCTCTCCCTCTTATTTTCCTCTCCCCTAATCTCCTCTCCCCTCGACTCCTCTCCCCTCGCTTCCTCTCTCCTATCTAATCCTCTATCTCCTCTCTTCCTCTCTCCTATTTAATCTTCTATCTACCCTCTTCCTCTCTCCTATCTAATCTTCTATCTCCTCTCTTCCTCTCTCCTATCTAATCTTCTATCTCCTCTCTTCCTCTCTCCTATCTAATCTTCTATCTCCTCTCTTCCCCTCTCCTCTCTCCTCCTCTCTCCTCCTCCAGGGGCTTTGGGGATGACCTGGGTCAAGTATTACTGTAAATTCCACAAAGACAACCGCACCCTGAAGATGGTCCCCTGCGAGCAGAAGACCACCACCAAGCAGGTACCAGCTCCACCTTCTACACCGTCATACCCGTAGTGGTCTGGGTTTGAATCCCCATGAAGGCAGCCTACCTGTAGGCCCCCTAGAGCCAGGTGACCCCTAAACCCCTACCTCAAAGTCATGGATCTTAACTCACCGTGGCCCCAGATAAAAGGGTCTCATAGATGACGAAAAGTGAGACTTTTATTTGTTTCAATAACAACAAGAATCACACAACGGCACCAGAGGAACGAGTGGTGATGCAACCGAGCGTCTGTCTCGCACCTCCTCTATTCTTATCCATTGTTGTCACACACTCGCACACACACGTACGCACGCACGCACGCACGCACGCACGCACGCACGCACACGCACACGCACACAATCTCACGCAGACACACACAATCTCACGCACACGCTCACGCACGCACACTCACTCACACACGCGCGCGAGTGCGCACACACCATCTACCGTACTCACTCACTCACTCACTCACTCCCTCCCCCGCTCTCCCCCCCCCCCCCCCCCCCCCCCTCCCCCCCAGGGTGCTGCGGAGCTCACCCTCAGGTCGTGCATCCGGAGGAAGTCTGAGTCCATCGACAAACGCTTCTGCTTCGACGTGGAGACCAGTGAGAGGTACGCCCAGACACCACCACCACCACCAACACCACACACACACCACCACCACTACCACCAACCACACACCACCATCACCACCACCACCTCCAGCACCACCTCCACCTCCACCAACACCGCCACCGCCACCACCACCACCACCACCCACCCACCACCATCACCACCACCACCTCCAGCACCACCTCCACCTCCACCAACACCGCCACCGCCACCACCACCACCACCACCCACCCACCACCATCACCACCACCACCACCAGCACCACCTCCACCTCCACCAACACCGCCACCACCGCCACCACCGCCACCACCACCACCCACACACCACCACCAACGCCACCACCAACGCCACTACCACCACCACCACCACCACCACCCTAACCCCAACCGCCTCCACCACCCACACTCCCCAGCACCACCACCCCCATCACCTCCCCTACCACCTGCACCACCCCTAACCACCACCTCCACCATCCCCACCCACCACCCCCGCCAACAGTGGATGACGCTAGTCGCCCGGGGGGGTCAACACCTCCGCGGGGGGGTGGGGGTACAGCAGGGGGCGCCTGGCTGGCGAGGAGGTGGAGGCAGATGGCGCTGCTCTGGGCGCCGGAACGCGCCGACCCGTCGCCCGCTCGCAGAGCCCGTTAATAACGCAGAACTCGTTAACAAGGCAGAACTCGTTAACAATACAGAACGCACGCCACCGGCCCAGAGCCACCGCGTCCGCGACGATCCCGGGACGCTTCCGGGATGAACGCTGTGTTTCCCAGGATTTGTATTTACGGGGGGGGGGGGGGTTGGGTCCCTCCGAGCGGTCGCTTGCATCAGTGTTGCGAGACAGCGTGTGGGCTAAACCCCCGGACACGTCATGAATAGTTTGGTGTTTTCCGCTCGTTGTCTGAGGAAGTTTGAAGTTTGTGCATCCTTGGCGGCGGTCCTGGAGTCGTGTCTCACCAGCACTTCATCAACGTGACGCCGCTGCAGACAAATGGAAGAAGAACACCTACAGGAATCTGAGGCCTTATTAAACCACGCGCTGGAAAACTCTCCCTGCCAAAAGACATCTGTTTATCTTCCCTTCAGACGGAGGGAGGAGAGGGTGGGAGGAGGAGAGGGTGGGAGAGAGGGGGGAGAGGGAGGAGGTGAGAGAGAGGGGAGAGAGGGAGGAGGAGAGAAGGAGGGTGGGAGAGAGAGGGAGGGAGTGGGATGGAAGAAAGGGGAGATAGTGTGAGATGTTATTACTTCCAGTTTTCCTCCTCAAATAATTGGAAAATAGTTCATATTTTTCTCCCAATTTTCCTTGAGGAGCGATGTCAAGGTCCTCTTCCCTCGATGAGTGTTTCCATGTGTGTTTCCGTAGAAACGCTCCGGTGACATTCCAGGCGCTGTCGGAGGGGAACAGGAAGCAGTGGATGGAGGCGATGGACGGGAAGGAGCCGGTGAGTGGCCGTCCAATCAGAGCTCACTCTGGCCTCAGCTTCAGGTCAGAGTGTTCGCCCCCTCCCCATCCTGGGGTCGCCGGTTCGATCCCCGGCAGTACAGCCGAGTGGCGTCAGAGACATCAGGGTCGTCCCGGCTCACCAGGGGGGGCTACCGGAACCCTCTGACCGGGACACCGGGGCAGCTGGGGGGGTCGCCCTACACCCAGGGTCTATTAAAGAACCCCCCCCCCCCCCCCCCCCCCCGTTAGGTCCGTCACACATCTGGGTAGAGGCTCCCGCTTGTGATGTCACAAAGGGCTGATTATGAGGAGGCGGGTGCCGGCCGGTCGGTCAGCGTCTCACCGTGGGGTACCGAGGGGGGGGGGGGGGGGTGACTCGTGTTGAGGGATGAGGGATGAGACGAGTCGTTGCCGTCTCTGCCTTGTGGCCGGGAGGAGGTGGAAGTGAGGGATTTGCGTTTTCAGCGTTCCGCTCGTCTTCCCGGAGCATCGGCGATAGAGAGAGATGAATATCCCGACGCTAGCCACCAACCGGGCTAGCCGAACTGACCTTTAGCATCTCATTAGCATCTCATTAGCATCTCATTAGCATCTCATTAGCATATCATTTGCATATCATTTGCATATCATTAGCATATCATTTGCATGTGAGGCAGCTTTAGCCTTTCAGGGAAAGCCCACTTGGACACATCCAGAGATAACTTATGAGTCAGTGAAACTTTATTCATGCTTATGTTCGGTTATCTTTCCGTTGGGAAATGTTAATTTGTTTCAATCAATGTAAGAAAATTACATTTAACTAACCCCCACACACTTGTTAATTCTTCATTAATTTTGGTATATTTAATTGTGTTTTGATTTAGATTTATCATTCCCCGATTCACAATAAAGCAGAAAGTAAGTGTCTACTCTTGGTTTCACTTTTTCAATTTACCCCATGTTGTGTTTTACGTTGTTTTACAAACGCTTCATTCTGATCCAACTTCTGATCCAATCTTTGTTTTTCCTACCATAACAGTGGAACTGAATGAAGTTGGATTTAAGTTTGTGCGCAAGTGCGTCAACTTCGTCGAAACAAAGGGTAAGGGACACAATATACATCAGCTTTTAAACCAACTTTCATGTGGCTTTTCTGGTAGTTTGCTCAAACTGCCTCAAGGCGGCGCAGTTGGGTTGCGATAAATCTGGAACATGCTGTCTCGAGTCTTAGGACTTTAAGAGTAGAAGGGTAATCTTTTTCGGCTACGGCATCTTATAAGAAATGTTAAAAAATTCTGAGAAAATGTATTAAGATGCAGAAAAAAACGTAGTAAAGAGAAAATAACTACCAAATAATTTACGAATCAAACCATTGAAATTGTACTGCGTGCCTCATTTGCCAGAAAATGCCACAGACCTTAGCTTTGTCTCCGGTCAGCGCTCACACAAAGAGTATTCACTCACTGCACTTCCATGTTTCACTCCCACTTTCTCCCCTCTCTCCCCTCCATCTCCTCTCTCCCACTCACTTCTCTCTCCAAATGTCTTCTCCTCTCCTCCTCTCCCCTTTCTCTCCTCCTCGCTCCTCTCTCTCACTCTCTCCTCTCTCTCACTCTCTCCTCTCCCTCCTCTCTCCTCTCTCTCCTCTCTCCCCCCTCTCCCTCCTCTCTCTTCTCCTCTCTCCCCTTTCCCCTCTCTCCTCCATCCCCTCTCTCCTCCCTCCCCCTCTCCTCTCTTCTCCTTTCTCTCACTTTCTCTCCTCCCTCCCCCTCTCCTCTCTCTCCTCCCTCCCCCTCTCCCCTATCTCCTCCTCTCTCCAGGGCTCACACAGGAGGGTGTATACAGAACCGTTGGCAGCAACATCCAAGTTCAGAAGCTGCTGAACGCTTTCTTCGGTGAGCGATGCCCCAGACGCAGCCCACTTCCTGCGTCCATTCAGTCCAAAGCAAATCCCTCACAGCTCCAAAGAAACATGCTATTCCTTCTCCTGTTCCTGTTCTTAAGCTCTTAATGCTCACGTTTCAGGGAATGTCCGTCTTGAGATTCTGTCGTCCTTTTGTTGTTTTTGGTCCTTTAACTTTTTACTAACCATACCTTTTTTAAACGAATATCTTCAATCGAAAAGTGGTTGCTAATTCAGGGTTATAATAAGATAGCTATTCAAAAGCTGGTTCTAACTAGTTAGAAATTATATAAAATCTGTTTTGTGTCGAACTGTTATGAGATGGGTCCTAAGTTAACTCTTATACTGGTTGCTGTAGACCCTGTGTGTCCTGGGTCCTAAGCTAACTCTTATACTGGTTCCTTTAGACCCAGTATGTCCTGGGTCCTGAGTTAACTGTTATACTGGTTGCTGTAGACCCTGTGTGTCCTGGGTCCTAAGCTAACTCTTATACTGGTTGCTGTAGACCCTGTGTGTCCTGGGTCCTAAGTTAACTCTTATACTGGTTCCTGTAGACCCAGTATGTCCTGGGTCCTGTGTTAACTGTTATACTGGTTGCTGTAGACCCGGTGTGTCCTGGTGATGTAGACTTCAACAGCGACGACATGGACATCAAAACCATCACCAGCGCTTTGAAGTTCTACCTCAGGTATGTGTGTGTGTGTGAGTGTGTGTGTGTGTGTGTGTGTGTGTGTGTGTGTGTGTGTGTGTGTGTGTGTGTGTGTGTGTGTGTGTGTGTGTGTGTGTGTGTGTGTGTGTGTGTGTGTGTGTGTGTTTATGTCTGCACATGTACATTATTTTGAATGACAGTGTATACAGTATTATGAACAATTCCAGACATTTGCATATGACTCTCATACAGTTTTTTTTATAGTACTCCTGACGTCATTACAGGTTATGTATGTCATTGATCAATGTGTCATTAATTAGACCCTTAATCAATTTAGTTAAAGCTACAGTATTCTTCCTTCGTTAGTACTGTAGCTTTAATGCCATCCAACTCAATATTAGTTTCAGCTCAGCTCAGATACCATGGAGACAACACAGAGAGCCACGCTCACCGAGAAGAAAAGGCAGAGGCATTTGCTTTTGCCAAATTATTAATAAGATAATTGCAATTATTTAGTTGACTTTTTTTTGTGTTTTTTGTTTCCCGGAAAAATTCCAAATCTTCCCAGATGCCTTAGTGGATTCCGGTCGGTCCCCTAGCGTCTCCTGAACCGTCCATTCCTCCCACATATGTTACGATATCATTATTATTCCTAGTGTTATTATTCTTAGTGTCGGTGTTATTATCGTCTTCTTGTCTCGCTGGGAGCGTTTGTGTCTGCCGGCGCCCGGGACGCGCTGTCCCGTCGTCATGGTTACCCTGGCAGGCGCTCCCGGTAAACACGGCGCCTTGTTATTGTTGTCGTTTTCTTGCCGAATCCCGTCAACATGAAAACATCCGGAGCGGTCTGAGTGAACGCAGCAGCGGCGGCTGGCGTGTGGAACACGGGGAGGGCCGTCGCTAGGATCAACAGACGGCATCGTTCTCTCTCTCTTCCTCTGTGGTTTTATCACCCTGATACCCGAGGCTCTGTCTTTACTAATGTCTTTCTTTATTTCGTTCCCACTTTTCTGTACTTTCTTCCTCTCTTTATTTCTTTTTCTTTCTTTCTTTCTTTCTTTCTTTCTTTCTTTCTTTCTTTCTTTCTTTCTTTCTTTCTTTCTTTCTTTCTTTCTCTCTTTCTTTTTCTCATTCCTTCTCTCATTCCTTCTCTCTCTTTCTTCCTCTCTCTTTCTCCCTCTTTTTGTTTCTTCCTTCCTTCCTTCCTTCCTTCCTTCCGTCCTTCCTTCCACTCTTTCTCTCCTTCTCTCTCTCTCTCTCTTTCTTCCTTTCTTTCTCTTCTATAATTAGCATGTGACCTAGCGCTCCACCGCTAACATTAGCGTGTTTCTTGTAGCAGCGTGTCTGCGTCTCTATTGGTTAGCGCTGGCCACGCCCACACCCAGTCGTGAACTCGTTAAAAATATCTGATAACAACACAGGTTCGAGGAAACGTCCATTCACTCTATCAGCTCTTAAGTTAATCCTACAGTGCTGCAGGTGTAAAGCCCCGAGCTCAGGGAGAAGGACATAAACGTCTCGTTATTGACATCCCTTTATTAAGAGCGTGTCAAAGTAACAACGGAGACAGCGGTGTGAGGCCCACGGCGTCTCATGTGATCCCAGGGTGCAGAACCAGAGTTAGGACCACTACCTTCTCCAACACCTCAGGGTGGAGTGAGGCCCACGGCGTCTCATGTGAGCCCAGGGTGCAGAACCAGAGTTAGGACCACTGCCTTCTCCATCACCTCAGGGTGGAGGGAGGCCCACGGCGTCTCATGTGATCCCAGGGTGCAGAACCAGAGTTAGGGCCCCTACCTTCTCCATCACCTCAGGGTGGAGTGAGGGACGAGTTCCCTCTGTTCTCCCAGAGACTTTATTATTCCCTGAGGCTTCAGGGATCTGTTTGGGGGAAGGGTCTGAGTGGGTCGGAGATGAGGAGGAGGCTTTATGGAGCTTCGTCCACGCAGCTCCTCTTCCTCCGGCAGCTGATTAAACTCTCTGTCTCACCCACCGCCGCTCAGACCTCCTCAGACCTCCGCTGAACCGGCAGATGGTTCTCATAAGTGCACACTGAGAGCCAAGGGTTTATATTTCAGTTACGTTGCACCATTAGTACAAGCTCTCTCTCTCTCTCTCTCTCTCTCTCTCTCTCTCTCTCTCTCTCTCTCTCTCTCTCTCTCTCTCTCTCTCTCTCTCTCTCTCTCTCTCTCTCTCTCTCTCTCTCTCTCTCTCTCTCTCTCTCTCTCTCTCTCTCTCTTCCCCCCCCATTAGTGAAGGGTTTTATTGTGCTCTTTGATCAGAGGGTCGTTTTAGGGTCCTCCATCCCGTGACGGTCTGTTTGTGTTGTTGTCTTCCTGTGCAGGAGTCTCTCGGAGCCCCTACTGACCCACGGCCTGCACGACAACCTCATCCTGGCCGCCAGTGAGTCCTGCAGCACATGGCTCCTTTCAGGGAGGGAGGGAGGAACAGAGGGGGAGAATGGTGGATCTGTATTCATCCGGTAGATATTCCAGGGGGAAGGAGAGAGAGAGAGAGAAAGAGAGAGAGAGTGGGTTGGGGGAGAGAGAAAGGGGGGAGATAGCGAGAGCGATAGAGAGTGGCGGGGCGGGGGAGAGAAAGGGGGGAGTTGGCGAGAGCACTAGAGAGTCTGTTGGGGGGGGGGGGAGAGAAAGGGGGGAGATAACAAGAGCACTAGAGAGTCTGTTGGGGGGGGGGAGGGGGGAGAGAAAGGGGGGAGTTAGCGAGAGCACTAGAGAGTCTGTGGGGGGGGGGGGGGAGAGAAAGGGGGGAGATAACGAGAGCAGTAGAGAGTCTGTTGGGGGGGGGAGGGGGGAGAGAAAGGGGGGAGTTAGCGAGAGCACTAGAGAGTCTGTGGGGGGGGGGGGGGGGGAGAGAAAGGGGGGAGATAACGAGAGCAGTAGAGAGTCTGTGGGGGGGCGGGGGAGAGAAAGGGGGGAGTTAGCGAGAGCACTAAAGACTGGGGGGGGGGGGGGGGGAGATTGAGAGAGCGATAGAGAGGGGTTGATAGAGAGTGGGAGAGAGAGGGATGTCGGGAGGGGAAAGGTCTGGCAGAATTCCCGATTCTACGGGTTCCGAGCGGTTTCGGGATCGTTTGTTTATTCTGTCTGAGATGGAGACTTCATCTGCAACCATTGATGGCCTGTCGCTGACGAAGGGCGCCCGTGGGTGTCTGCCCAGTAGGGGGCCTGCTGGGCCCTCAGCAGTGGGGCCCCCAGTGGCCCCCAGTGGCCCCCAGTGGCCCCCGTGGCCCCCGTGGCCCCCTGAACGTTATCGGAGCGTCTGCACGTCGGCGGGCCCCGGAGAGGGAGGGGGAGCGTGTGTTTGAGAGTCGTCTCGATGAGGAGGGGCTGGAGGAGAAGGAGTGAGGGGTGGAGGAGGAGGAGGAGGAGGAAGGAGGAGGAGGAAGGAGTGGGAGGAGATGGAGGAGGAGGAAGAGGGGGTGGAGGAGGGAAAGGAGGGAGGAGGAAGAAGACGTAGGGGAGGAGGAGGAGAGAGGAGGAAGGAGGAGGAGGAGGGGCGGTCTGGCTTGTCCTATAGGAGAGGTCGCTGGGGGGGGGGGGGGGGGAGGGTGCGTGGGCGTGGCTAGGGGAAAGGGGTGAGGACGACATGCAGGACTTCAGCGTCCCATCCAGGCCTCCTTCCCCTCACCGCGACCTGGCCCCATGGATCCACAGCCCTGAACGCGTCCTTCAGATCAGAGGCGCGTCGGCAACGCCACGTCCTCACTGTGCGATCCGTTCTCCCCAGATGCTCCTCACATCGGTTGTACGGCTGGTTGATGAGCCCCCCCCCCCCCCCCCCCCCCCCCCCCCCCCCCCCCCCCCCCCCCCCCCCCCCCCCCCCCCCCTAATATGCCTTGGGTGTAACAATAAGTGGCACAGATGTGTTGATTGAAAACTGCAGCATTGTTGCACAATGCGTGGGTGAAGGATTCTGACCGCGCCGCAGCACGGTGGGGCTCTGGGTTCTGGGAGACGGGGCTGCGGCCGCCGGTCCTCGGACACGCCCCCCGGCTCTGTTACCATGACGCTGGCATGCGTGGATGCTGCGGACGCCTGGTGGTGTGGCTTCGGTGACCCCAGTGACGTCTGTAAGGCAGCGTCTCCGTCACCAAACCCCAACAGAGCCAAGCACGTTCAGCTGGAGCGGAGTAGGACTCCAGCGTGTTTTATACCATGGCCTACTCTGACGGAGGTGATGGTGTTAGGAGGTGATGGAGCATAGGGGCTGATGGAGCATAGGGGTAGGGTGATGCTGCTGTAGGGTTAGGCGACGGTGATGAGCGTTAGGTGATATTGGTAACAGATCACAAAGCAGAAAACTCAAGTCAGATGAATTTGGTAAAAACTTGTTGTTCAGAAAGGTGCTCTTGTATAACGACAAACCGGTCTGAACTGGTATGGTCCAGTATTCAACATGTGTTCACCAAACCCTTTTACGAGATGTTTGGCCGGCCTCCTCACCTGTTCTCTGACTGCTCAGCTCGTACAGCTGAGCCCTTCGCAGGAACTCAAGCCTCGAGGTCAATCACTCCAAGCGTGCGGTTTAAACTGTAATTTACGACTGTATTGTTCCAGGGCATCGATGCATTAAGCCCGTTCCCACAGGCGAGGCCCACAAGTTATTATCCCATTTCCTGTTCAGCCTCTTTAAACTTGGAGAGGACTGATTTGATTTGGAGCAACGCGATTGGGTTTATGGTTCCATTCCATGTTGCTCCGCGGGGTTGGATCGGGGCGATGGTCAGGGGGGCTGATAGGTTCACGACCCTCAGAGGTCAGAGGTCAGAGGTCGAGGTCCCCTGCCTAACGACCCGTCTGGTCCTCCTCAGAGTCGGACAACCTGGACCACAGGCTGAGCGAGATCCACGCGCTGAACTACAAGCTCCCCGAGAAGAACCGCGACATGCTGGCTCTCCTCATCAAACACCTCGTCAAGTAAGAGACAGAGTCGGACCTACGGCTACGTTTACCTTCAGGGCGTTTAGCAGGCGCTGTCATCCAGGGCAAAGTACATGTGTCAGAAGAAAGGGAAACAACAATATATCGCTGTCGGAAAAGTAACTGGGCGATCACGCCAAAAGCTACAAAGCGTTACGAGCGATAAACGGCCATTCCCTTTCTATTAGACATTGGCGATAAAACGCTTGAGCGATAAAACGCTTGAGCGATAAAACGCTTGAGCGATAGCTGTTAAGCTGTAAATGAGAGTTGAAAACAGCTCAACCATGGGGGCTAGCTGAGTGTCGGCTGTGAACGCTGTTGTACGGCTCCTTTCATTGGAAATAGCAAGACCGAAACGTTCGAATGAGCGATGTGGTCTGTAAATATTTTTGACAGCGTTGCGTTTTGAGCCATTCTGTGATTTTGCATCTTTTACAGCTTTTGGTGTGAACTCGCAGTAAGGATGTTCATTGAACCAAGTGCCAAGCTCTAACAATCCCTAGGTTAATCCATTCCCAGTACACAACAAAGATAGCTAGGATACGACGCTACACGATGCTTAATACTATTTTTTAAGTGACAGGACGTACAACATACAATAAGTGCGTAAGAGGGTTGTGTGTTTGGGGGGGGGCTATGCAGAGTCTAGGTGAACTCTGAACAGGTGACTCTTGAGTCCTTTGAGGAAGCTGGTGTGGGACTCGCAGACCTGGTCCTGGTTCCGCTGGTTCCACTGGGTTCCCCCCCCCAGCTGACCCCCACCCGTGTGCCGCGTTGCAGCGTGTGCAGCCAGAGCGAGGAGAACCGCATGATCCCGTCCAACATGGCGGTGGTCTTCGGGCCTACCCTGATGAGGGCCAAGGAGGAGACGGTGGCGGCCATGTTGGACATCAAGTTCCAGAACATCGTGGTGGAGATCCTGATCGACAACTACCAGAAGGTCAGATCACCACGACAACGCAGCGCATGAACCATGCTAGGAACTGACGTTAAATGCTGGTAATGGTAATGCTGATAAACAGTCTGGTGGTGGTACTGGTTATTCCCCAGTGTCTTCATGGTAATGGTGTATTTATGGTGGTGCTGGTTAGTTACCAGTATCTTGATGGTGGTGCTGGTTAGTTACCAGTCTCTTCTTGCTTCTGTTTAGTCACCAGTGTCTTGGTAATGCTGGTTAATTCCCAGTGTCCTGATGGTTAACAGTGTGGTGGTGGTGGTGGTGTTGGTTAGTAACCAGTGTGGTGGTGGTGGTTATGGTTAGTAACCAGTGTGGTGGTGCTGGTGGTGTCAGTAACCAGTGTGGTGGTGCTGGTGGTGTTAGTAACCAGTGTGGTGGTGCTGGTGGTGTCAGTAACCAGGGTGGTGGTGCTGGTGGTGTTAGTAACCAGTGTGGTGCTGGTGGTGTTAGTAACCAGTGTGGTGGTGCTGGTGGTGTCAGTAACCAGTGTGGTGGTGCTGGTGGTGTTAGTAACCAGTGTGGTGGTGCTGGTGGTGTCAGTAACCAGGGTGGTGGTGCTGGTGGTGTTAGTAACCAGTGTGGTGGTGGCGCTGGTGGTGTTAGTAACCAGGGTGGTGGTGGTGGTGGTGTTAGTAACCAGTGTGGTGGTGGTGCTGGTGGTGTTAGTAACCAGTGTGGTGGTGCTGGTGGTGTTAGTAACCAGTGTGGTGGTGGTGTCAGTAACCAGGGTGGTGGTGCTGGTGGTGTTAGTAACCAGTGTGGTGGTGGTGGTGTTAGTAACCAGTGTGGTGGTGCTGGTGGTGTTAGTAACCAGGGTGGTGGTGCTAGTGGTGTTAGTAACCAGGGTGGTGGTGCTGGTGGTGTTAGTAACCAGTGTGGTGGTGGTGCTGGTGGTGTTAGTAACCAGTGTGGTGGTGGTGTTAGTAACCAGTGTGGTGCTGGTGGTGTTAGTAACCAGTGTGTTGGTGCTGGTGGTGTTAGTAACCAGTGTGGTGCTGGTGGTGTTAGTAACCAGTGTGGTGGTGCTGGTGGTGTTAGTAACCAGTGTGGTGGTGGTGGTGTTAGTAACCAGTGTGGTGGTGGTGCTGGTGGTGTTAGTAACCAGTGTGGTGGTGGTGCTGGTGGTGTTAGTAACCAGTGTGGTGGTGGTGTTAGTAACCAGTGTGGTGGTGCTGGTGGTGTTAGTAACCAGTGTGTTGGTGCTGGTGGTGTTAGTAACCAGTGTGGTGCTGGTGGTGTTAGTAACCAGGGTGCTGGTGGTGTTAGTAACCAGTGTGGTGGTGCTGGTGGTGTTAGTAACCAGTGTGTTGGTGCTGGTGGTGTTAGTAACCAGTGTGGTGGTGCTGGTGGTGTTAGTAACCAGTGTGTTGGTGCTGGTGGTGTTAGTAACCAGTGTGGTGGTGCTGGTGGTGTTAGTAACCAGTGTGTTGGTGCTGGTGGTGTTAGTAACCAGTGTGGTGGTGCTGGTGGTGTTAGTAACCAGTGTGGTGGTGCTGGTGGTGTTAGTAACCAGTGTGGTGGTGCTGGTGGTGTTAGTAACCAGTGTGTTGGTGCTGGTGGTGTTAGTAACCAGTGTGTTGGTGGTGCTGGTGGTGTTAGTAACCAGTGTGTTGGTGCTGGTGGTGTTAGTAACCAGTGTGTTGGTGGTGCTGGTGGTGTTAGTAACCAGTGTGGTGGTGGTGCTGGTGGTGTTAGTAACCAGTGTGGTGGTGGTGCTGGTGGTGTTAGTAACCAGTGTGTTGGTGGTGCTGGTGGTGTTAGTAACCAGTGTGGTGGTGCTGGTGGTGTTAGTAACCAGTGTGGTGCTGGTGGTGTTAGTAACCAGTGTGGTGCTGGTGGTGTTAGTAACCAGTGTGGTGCTGGTGGTGTTAGTAACCAGTGTGGTGGTGGTGTTAGTAACCAGTGTGGTGCTGGTGGTGTTAGTAACCAGTGTGGTGCTGGTGGTGTTAGTAACCAGTGTGGTGCTGGTGGTGTTAGTAACCAGTGTGTTGGTGCTGGTGGTGTTAGTAACCAGTGTGGTGGTGGTGCTGGTGGTGTTCTCCCAGATCTTCTGCAGCGCTCCTCTGGACGGCGCCTCCTGCCCCCCGGTGCCCCCCCCCAGGGTCAACCCCAGGAAACGGCAGCCAATCACCATCTCCAAGAGACCGCCGCGCACCTACCCGGGTCTGCACCTCGACCCCCCCTCGCACGCCCCACGTAATTACCCCCCTCCTCACTCTAATCATCATCATCATCATCATCGTCATCAGCATCATCATCATCATCATCATCATCATCAGCATCATCATCATCATCAACATCATCATCCTCCTCTTCGTCCCCTTATAGTCTTCATCAGTACCCCCCTGATATCGGAATGCGCCCGTTTATTTTTAGGACATTTTTTACTGATTCGTTTTGTGTGTGTGTCTGTGTACTAGGGGGAGTGAGTACTAAGGAGTACTACACTACTAAAGTCTAGTATTCCTATCAAGATCCTGTTGTTTATACTTGTATGTCCTTGTGGGTGATGTCTTTGTGGGTACGTGCGTGTGTGTGTGGGCGTACGTACATTTGTGTGTGCGTGCGTGCGTACATTTGTGTGTGTGTGTGTGTGTGTGTGTGTGTGTGTGCGCGCGTGCGTGTCGAGACATCCAGCTCTACTTCCAAAACGACCACCTGATTGAACCATCTTAAGCTAGCTTTTCCGGACAGCATCTTTGGGGGGGGGCTCCCAGCTAATCAAAGCCCCTGGGTTCCGTTACGGACTCTGACAACGGGCTATCGAGGCGTCGGGCCTGCCCGCTCCCTGACGGCCGGGCCGGGGGTGTAATTAATATCTCTGAAAGCCGTCTTATGTGGGAGGGAGGCAGGCCTCTCACCGCGGCGGCGGAGAGCCGCAGTGCTACTGTAGCACCGCGGCGGCGGAGAGCCGCAGTGCTGCTGTAGCACCGCGGCGGCGGAGAGCCGCAGTGCTACTGTAGCACCACGGCGGCGGAGAGCCGCAGTGCTACTGTAGCACCTGCAACATGTCCACCCTGATCCTAGCCTGGTTAGTCCTCAGCTCCCGGTACCAAACAAACCCCCTCGCTCGCTCTCTCCCTGTTCCTCTCTCTCTCTCTTTCTGTGTCTGTCTGTCTGTCTGTCTGTCTGTCTGTCTGTCTGTCTGTCTTTCTGTCTGTCTGTCTCTCTCCCTGTCTCTGTCTTTTTCTCCCTCTCTCCTTCTCTCTCTCCCTCTGACTCTCTCTTCCTCCCCCTTATTCTCTCTCCCTACCTCCCCCGTCTCTCTCTCTTTCCCTCCACAGTTCTCTCTCTCTCTCTCTCTCTCTCTCTCTCTCTCTCTCTCTCAGTGAATCACCCTCTCTTCCCCCCCCCCCCCCTCCACGGTTCTGTCGCGTCCTCCCCTGCTCTCTCTCCCCCGTCACTCTCTCTCCCTCCCTCTCTCTCAGTGAATCACCCATCAGCTCGACCCCTCCAAACGGAGTACCAACAATTACCCCTGACTTTATCTTCCACCAAAACATCCCCTTAGCCATGCTGTGTGTCTACTATGTATAAGTGTGTGTTTGAGTGTGTTTGCTCGCTGCACGAGCGACGCCGTGACTTTACAGTAGAGTACCAGTGTCTACTGTATCCACTGTATCTATACTGTCGAACCGTCAGCATTTGGAGGTCTTTCTTGTGGAATGCCGCCGGGATCACTTTGTCTAGAACGTGTTGCAGTGATGTTACTTAAACTGTAGATGCATGTCATGAGGAGCCGATAGGGGTGTGGGGGGCCTCTTGTTCTGGGAGGCCTACAGGTGGTCAGCTGAGCGGGGTTAGAACCCCCAACCCGCCACCAGAACACTGTACACCCTTCTAGCGCCCTCCGTACTCTCCTCCTCCTCCTCCCTAAAGTCCTTCCTGTGTTTCTGACCTCCAGCCGACGTGCAGAACGGTAGCCCCGCCCCCAGGTACCCCCCGCCCGCCGCCTCGGACCGGGACGCGGGCCCGCCCCCGGTCCCCCTGCAGCGGACCAAACCCCAGGCCCCGGGGGCCCCCAGGGACCCGCCCTCCCGGGACCCGCCCCCCAGGGACCCGCCCTCCAGGGACCCGCCCCCTAGAGAGCCCCCCCCCAGGCAGCCCCTCCTGCCCCGACTGGGACCCGTGCCCCGCCCCGGCGAGAACGGAGAGGCGGGCGTCACCGTGAAGCGCGCCATGTCGGTGCAGGCCAGGAGGCCGCCTCCCATTGGTAGGACCACCCGTCAATCAGAATGACGATTGGAGAGGGCCTCTGGTTCACCGTCACGAGGCAGGACGTTGATGATAGTCAACTGATAGTTGACTATCATCTATCAGTAGTCAACAGTAGTCACTTTATTATCAACTGTCTAAATCGACTATCAAGAAGTAGATTAGAGTTGATCAACTATCAGTTGACTATGCCTATTGGCAGTTGCTGCTAGTCAACGTCCCCAAAGGAAACTCAAGGTTTAATTTTAAAAGGGCAGGGTTGGACATTTCGATATCGACGATGTACGTTTTGATTGAACTTTAATTCCATTCGGTTTTATCCGTCCAGCCCCTTCCTCACAGGCCCGGCCTCACAGGGCTGAGCAGCCAGCCTGTATTTAGGATTCAGTTCCTCACACGATAACCGTAGATGTCCGTGAGGCCCGCGGCGTGGAGTGGAGGCACGGCGGCAACGCTCTGCTAACAGAGTGCTGCTCACGGCCCCGCTCTGGTCCTGTGAACGGTCCTGGCGCTCCTGGCGGTCCTGGCACCACACAGGAATGCCGAGCATTGCAACACACTGCAGCTGTCCAGAAGGTCCGCACCTAAGCAAGGCTAGTGTTGATATCAGGGTTAGTTTGGGAGTGAGATCGGGATCTGGGACCCGGCTCGGTCTCTGACGGAGCGGGACGGGACGGGACGGTACGGGGCGGCGACGCCCTTTAAGCCCCGCCCACGTCTCGTTAAGCCCCGCCTCCTCTCCTCTGTCTCCAGGAGATGGCGACGGCGCGCCCAAGACGCGGTCCCCGGAGAAGCATCACGCCATCTGCAGACCGCCAGTCCGGCCTCCGGACCCCCCCTCCGCCAGATCGGCGGAGCCGCCGTCGGCCAGACCCCCGGACCCCCCGCCCAGCCGGCCCACGGAGCCCCCCCCCTCGCGGCCCCCCATCGCCCAGAGGCACTCCGCGCCCCCCGCCCCCACCGCGCCCACCGCCGACCCCACCGCCGCGTCCTAGTGAGCTAACGGCTTAAACCATTATGATGCTGCTAATGATAGCATTATGTACACAACAACATTACAGTACTGTTATAGCATACATTATAATACTGTTATAACACACAACTCCATTATTATAATAACACACAACTCTTATATACTATAAAAACAATACTATAATTATAATACTATAAAAACAAGTGAACAACCACATCTACAATTTATAAACAACACCCTTATAATTATATATTAATAAAATACATAATACACAACACCATTATAATTCTATAATAAATGAATAAACAACACCATAATAAATATATAATAATACATTATACAAAACACCATTATATTTCTAGAATAATACATTTATAAACAACACATTATAATTCTATGATATCATATTTATAAACAACACCCTAATAATTCTATGATGTAAACATTTATTTATACACACCTTAAAAATATTATGATAATATGATATAAATTATACACAGCACAATTATAATTCTATAATAACATAATTTATTTAGACAGAACATGCTGAAAAAATATGTTTATACACCTTTGTAAAAATAACATAATGTAATGATCTTAATCCAAGAGCAGTTTTCTAAATGAGTGTTTAGCAGAAGGCATAAGAATCCACATAGATTGGAAGAAGGGAGAAATTAATTAAAGTTGTACACTTTTAATTGTTATCCTCAGATCTTTCGATTTTATTTAGTGGATGCTCTCATCTAGTAAATGTGTACAGCGGTAGTTATTGCATTCCTCTTCTAGAATTTGATATGTGAATGGAGGAGTTTTATACAGTTAAAATAATTTAAAAGCAGCCCACTCCGACCCTCTGTTCCTACAGCTGAGGTCTGTCTGCGTGCCAGAGATTTAGAGGAGACGCCTTTACCAGGCAGACGAGATAACTACATCTGTGCCACTTTAGACGGTGATTCCGACTTCAGCTGAAATAAAATCCTTGTTTTCTCTTTCTGTAGCGTGGCTTCCAAGACCAAGTTCTTTGAGAACGCTTCCAAGCATGGAGCCAGGTGAGCAACCGTCTTGCTTTCAATTATCTTTATCGTCAATTGTAAAATAAAATAAAGCACCTTGATTTATTTCTGTGAGAAATCACTTCATACGAAAAGACATGAACCCAAACAAATGCTTAACATTCTAATTCTGCTTTTCGTTATGAAGTCCAAATGCGGCAGCAACAATGAATGTCAAAAAAGAGGTGGGTTATTCTGCATAATATATATGTATTTCAATATCGATATGATTATCGCAGTTTTTCATGGCTAACCTTTGCGTTGTGTCGGTGCTTTCTCAGAACGCAGGGTGAGTCTCCCAGTCACCGGGACCACACCATCTCGTTCTGGGTTGTTTTGGACCAAGGACCAAAAGAAATGCCCAGGAGAAGCTGCCAGCGAGTCCATTTTGGAAAGTGGGATACTTTCAGAGCATTACTTTGCTCTCCAAAAGGTTTACTTGTGTCACACTAACGCTGCTTCAAAGGCTCGTCTTCCTGGTGCTTGTTCTAGCGCTTACAAAGTTAAACTGAGGTACAGATGAAACATCCCTCGTTACTCCTTGGTTCAACCCCAGCATGATACCCCCCAACATTTTTCCATGCCATTAAAACTTCTTAATCGCCCCATTGGGTTTTGACTCCTGTTTGAGTCTTGCTTGTTTCCATGTTCATGTGGTTTGTGCCAATTTATTTTTCCTCGGCTTAAACCAACAGGTACACACCCTCCCTCATACTGCATTTGTTGGAATGCAATTAATACAATTGCAATTAATGCTAATTTGAATCGTCTAAAGTGACAAATCTGTGGTACTTATAAACCTGTCTTCTTGCGGGTGACTAAAGTATTACGTTTTTTGTTTCTGTATGTGAAAGCACAGTTGAATAACTATTTTGTGTTTATTTTTTAACTTTATAATCGGTTTAATAGTCTACCTGGTGATTCATATGTTGGACAATGGGCAGATTGTAATGAAGGATTGGTTGGCCTATTGTTTAGATTTAAAAGTCGGACCAGCAGAAAAATCAGTAGTCTGGTACTTAAGCCAAGGATACAAAGAGTTTTCATCTATTCAGACTTGCTTCAGAACTTCGAGCATTAAGTGAAACTGGTTCCCAACCGCTTTTTCTCTTTCTTTGTAAGTTTTGGAACTAGGTTTTGATTCATTGTGTCTGTAAATCATAAAGCAATTAACAGTGTCTGGGAACTACAGTTACCTTTATGGTTGACCAAAATAAAAGCATATTTTGGTAGGTGTACAAAACGAATCCCAGTTACTTTAACAAAAAGCTGTTCACTCTATTTTGTGTTGCGTGGTGTGCTTTGCCAGACTAGCTTTCGGTTGTACAGTTACATATTAATGGAGCCACAGTCAGTAAGCTAAATATGGGAGGAAAAGCATCGTTAAAGTAAACGATACATCTCCCGCAGTGTTTAATTGTTGTTGTTGCATTACATGATTTCTTTTGATTTGTTTGGCTTTTCAGGACTCACTTTCAATGATTTGTTTTTATATTCAAAAGGGACAATAAAATACAATTTATTGACACGATTTGGTTGCCTTAGTTTCAATTTAGAAGTGGTTCATTGTTGATCAACAGGCAGATGAAGCCCGCTGGGTTATTTATTAAACTAGTGTACAGTAGTTCATTTAGTATGAAGGACAACGTTTATTTCTGGTATAGCTTAATGTTAATATGCTACTGAAATTCAAACCAGGAAAGAAATATAGAGAAGAAAATCCATAATCAGTCAGAATTGCTTTAATTGTCTTTAAAAAGGTGGTGCAGCTCTATAATTATTGTAAAACACAATTCACAAAAGGTAAAAATCATTCAAGAAAGTACTTTTAAAGTCAAAACACCAAACGGACAGATCATCAATCAATATATACATAGAAGCATCATGTACAAAGAACCAGGTTCATAGATCGTACATTCTGCACATACCAATTGACATTGTGTCGTAAAACTGCAGCAGAAACAGTATTTCAGATTACATACAAATAACATTGAAATAACAGTATTTCAAGTTGGCTCAGTGAGCTAAGGTGCATGCTGTGTCATCAGCATGTGTTCGAACAAGTCTCATACCTGCTGTTTTCCCCAACCCCTCCACATCTGACCCGATCAACCGTGTTTTAGGTCAGAAGGTAAAGCTGCACTATTCCACGTTGCACCACTAGGTGGTACCGTGAGCCCACTGTGAGCGCTGTGTAAACCCGCCCTCCCTCCTATTGACAGCTGTGACATTGATTGCTTTCTAAAGCTCCCGATTGAGCGCGACAACAGCTTTTCTCCGTGTTTTGAGGACATCTTTTGGCAATAGTACTGCAGGATGGGAAAGCTACTGCAGGAAATTTGGACTGCGCGGAACGGGCCGTTTACTGACATTTCTGCGTCACTTTGTGGGATTTGCGGACCGAAGTTAAAAGGCGTCGTTGCTACGGAGCCCCGCTACGTTGTTGGGGACCCCCGCTACGTTGTTAGGGGCACCGCTACCCAGCGTTCCTCCTTAAATGACCCGATACGTCTTCAGCTGACAGTGTGGTGAGTCCATCCTTCCTCATGTATAATTCATTCATGTGTCTAACTTGTTTTGGGGATTAGAGGGGTGGTTAAATAAAGGGTAAGAGTAAGTAAATGCAGCCTCCTGCAAAAGTCTGCTTCAATTTAGGTTTGTTTCTTTTTCTGTGTGCTGAGGTTCCACACCAATAGCTGTAAAATTAAGTCAGATCTATATCTGTGCATTTCTTTGTCTTAAATGAATGCGCCAGCAACATGTCACCTAAAAAGTTCACCTGACCTTATAGACATCGTATGCATTTTCTTTTGCATTTTTTCAGTGCAAATCGAAACTATATTTTGCAGCTTGTCTAAGTACCAAGCATCCATGTTGTGCTGGCTGCCGGCCTAGGACCAGAGCCGGCCAAAGTCCGTCGCCAGCCAAGCAGCCGTGCTGCATGGTTTGAGAGGGAGTGAGGATACATCTGTACTCACCCTTCCGCCTCCCCACTTTAAATACCAATATAAAAACATTTTAAGAGGAAAAAGACAGCTTGAAAAATATAGTGCAGTTGATCTACGATACCGTTCCGTCTTGGATTTGATCGTTGAACCATTTACAAAAAAACACCCAAGAGGGATGACATTTTACAAGCAATAGTAGCTACTGAGACAGATGAACGCTACGAAAACACCATGCGCTTCAATAGACGGCTTAAAACGGACGGTTATCGCACAAGAATGATAGTGTTCACAACAGGCGGACGATTCGAAGATCGTCAGGATTTACAATGCGTTGGCTTAAATAGACATTCAGACGGTTTCAGCGAGTAGCTAAGGCATGCCTCTAAAGTCTTGAAACTGTAGGAAATGTTGGTTTTAAAAGAGTATTCATAATACACACAAGGGGATATGTATTATTCATAATTCCACCACTCAAACCGGGGATCAAGATGGCTTCGTTGTCTGTGTGTCTAATGCGATTACTACTTGAATAGGTCCACCCAACCACTCGGTATTGGTTTCTCACCAGTTAGCCAAGATATGTTGGAAGGCATCTCCACCAATGACAGCATGTGTCCGAAACCGCTGATCAAAAATAGAGTGGCAATAGAAGGTTTGAATTTCTCAGTGGCCCAACCAATACATCTTATGGGAATAGATTGTGCATTAAGATTTTGACAAAAACATTTTCCGAAGGCTGAATGTGTACTGTTCGTTGAAGTTTAAAGCTTTATACTGACAAAGGAAACAGTGCACCACCCAAGACATCTGGTGGCTCTTTTTTCTAAACGTCCCTTCTTGTATGTTGTGTTACTAGTTGTATGACTGGTTATACTACAGAAAGAGCTGCTTACAGATAAAACACTTAGATGATCCGGGAGTTTAGAGAGTGACTAAGCATGCAGTCTATAGTTAAGTCTCCAGTATTTTGCTGCAGAGTGAAAACAAGAGCCTGTTAAGAAAGACTGGTCTGTGAGCTTGGATCAAACGATAGGTTATAGGACGTATGGCGATGTTTTTCAATACCTGCCGGTACAACTGTTGGTGTACTGTTTTTGTATTGTAAGTATTTAAATGTGGATCTACCCCAAACTAGCTCAGGATTGTTTTACTCAGGCACACCCGTGATATATTCAGCCCGTGAAAAAGGCTGAATATATTTCTAAACAACACACCTCTAGCAGGGAGCAGGACAGCCCGATGGATATAATTAGCTGAGGTATGGTAATCAGAAAACGTAGGTGGATACCATTTAATAGTTCCCTGTTTGAAACCTTTTACCGGCAGCACCGTTGCGGAGCCGGTTGAACGTACGCAACGAGAAATCTGTTATTTGGTACCTCGTTCCGTCTGTAAACGCAGCGACTGCAATTTCTCAGGACCTCCATTAGAGATTAAGTGTTTTGTTGTTTTTTGGCCGTGAAACTGGCCTGTCTAAATACACGTGGTTACTAAAGAGCTTATTTCTGGGCCCGCACTCGTTTTCCGTTTCATGGATCTGTCTCAAGGAGACAGATTCCCTTTTTTTATCAACGGCCGTCAGCTTGTGTTGGAACCACAGATGATCCAGTTATTAAAACACTTCTTCATCGAGGCAGAAGAAGAAGACTCTCTGAGCCACATCCCTGGTGGAGAACCGAGGCACGGCGGAACGTGGCGGAACGGGACCCGGTCGGGATGCGACTCCAGGACAGAACTCTGGACCCGAGCTCTCCTGGGGTCCTCCAGTCCTCCAGCGGGTTCTACTTGTGGAACAGGATGGGCTTGGCCAGGCCCGCCAGCAGCTTTGGTATGTGCACCGAGATGATCTCCGCAATCATCTCGGGGAAGTTGACCTTGGTGGGCAGCGATTGGGCCTGAACGTAGAGGTCGAAGGTGAACTGATGGAGTTTCCTCACCACCTGGAACGGGGGGCACAGCGAGAGAACACGCATAGGTATATAATCAACCCCCCCCCCCCCATCCCAGCGGTGTCTCGATGTACGATATCTCCCGATCTGTCGCTCAACAGCTTCCACAAGAGACTCAAAACTCACTGGTTCAGAGTTCACCTAGACTCTGCACCCCCCCCCCCCCCCCCCCCCCATCCCCCCCCTCTTACGCACTTATTGCGTGTTGTACCCTCTGGCCCTTAATGTACACACTTCTTGTATGTTGTACGTCCTGGCACTTAAAAATTTTACTCATCACCGTGTAGTGTATTATCCTAGCTATTTTTGTTATACGGGGAATAGGTTATCCTTGTGATTTTTAGTGCTTGGCACTTGGTACTTGGTTCTATGAACATCCTTACTCTTCCGACAGCAGTATATTGCTTGCCTTTCTTCTGACGAATGTACTTATTGTAAGGCGCTGTGGATAGAAGCGTCTGCTAAACGCCCCTGAATGTGAATGGGTGAGTGAGGCAGAGCCCTCACCGCCTGAAGGGAGTCCATGAGACGGGTCAGCTGGTAGAACCTCTGGGAGCAGTTGAACTTCCGGCCGTAGTTGATGACGCGGTCCAGCTCGTTGATGTAGGTGAGGCGTAGCTCGTCAAAGTACTTCTGACTCTTCAGCCCCTCCACGGGGACTGTTGGTCAGAAGAGAGACGTGGCGTTAACAAACCTCTCTACCTGCTAACGCCGAGAGGAGTTGAACCAGTGACGACACAAGGAGCCTTCTGTCGTTTCCTCGAAGGTCATTAAAGTAGACTGTGTGTTCTGAATGCTGAGGCTTGTTTTATTTGGGGGGGGGGGAATAAGTATACGGCCTGTTAAACCCTTCGAGACTGACCTGTGATTAAGGGCTATGCAATTAAAATGTAATTTCAATTGAACTGAGTTATACTTAATCTAAATGTAGTGCAACATCACCAGGGGTTGTTGCTTCCACGTCATATCTGCGGCCTAATGCTGGTTAGATCGTGGGACAGAGAGACGGACACAGCTTTTATATTTCCCATACAGAGGAAACATGTAGTTAAGGAAAGTGATGAAATCCGTAATTCACTGAGTTGGAAACCTCCCTCTGAGATATGTTATCTTTTAAGGTCCTGTTGTCCATCCCTTTAAGGTACTCATGTTAAATGTGTTTAGACAATTCTGAATCCAATCTTGCAGTGCCTGCGATAGTAGAGCTCAGAGAGACATCTCTTCTGATAAACAAGGACTAAAGAACACAGAGGACTACACAGCTCCCAGCATGCTCTGGTGTAACAGCCCACACAAGCACCCCATGTCTTTGCCTCCTCTGGTTGGTTCAGTATTAAACAGGTGAAGTAGTGTCACAGTGAAAGTTTGGGGGCTGTTTGTTTGATAGAGTTTGACTCTGGTCCCGCCAGGGCTTAAATGTGTTTTTGGCCTCAATCTGTTCAGGCCTGTTTCAATTGATCGATAAGATTTGGTACAAAAAACCATTTAGTAGACAATGTGTTAGACCGAACGTACCGATGCTGAGCAGCAGCAGAGCCTTCATGCAGAGGAACTCCTCCTGGGTGACCTGCAGAAGGACAAACTCCTGGGACAGGTGCTTCATCCGGATACAGTGCTCATACATGGTGGACACGTGCATCCGGTTCCTGGGAGAGAGGGGGGGAGGGGGGGAGAGAGGGAGAGAGGGAGAGAATAATATTGCAATATTGCTTGCGCATATTGCCCATGTTCATTCTGTGCTGTGACTGTGAAAGCCTCTAGGAGCAGGATGGCCGGTCAGAGCTGAGGACCGTGTTCGGGTTTGAGTAATGGGCAATATTGAAAGTGCAGATTGGGATTTGGTGTCGTCGGCTTGGCGAATAGAAGGTATTATAGATCCACCAGGGACTCAAGACTCATGTTCTTATTTTTTGGATCCCAATTCAGGGAATATACCAGAGATTGACTTGTGACCTTCTCGTCAGTTGTCATTAATGAAAACCTTAGATTGAACAATACAGTCTTGTTTTTAATCAATTCATCGTTCAGTAACTGCAGTCAACCCACCTGGCTCGAGATCATTTGAGAAAGAGCTCCTTTAATATTTACTCTGCATTGATACAGGAAGGCCAGTATTGATATTGAGTTATCTGATCAACTCCATCTCTGATGTTGGGGGACGCGGTCGCCGGAGAGCCATTTGGTTCCGATGTCCCGGACATGTAAACCCTGGTCCGCCCTCCCAGTTCCCCGGCTCTACCCAGCCGCTGAGCGAAGCGTGTCCATGGAACCTGGGGCTGGGGCCAAGCGACTAAGTCTACAAACATCTGCGCCGCGTTTGCCAGGGCTACTCAAATCGGCCCAGTGCTAATGAACACATTTCCCCGGTGCACTAGACATACCTTTTAGACCACTGGTTTAAAGTGCTAGTTATTTTAGAACTCTATGGGTTTAATTATTTTTAGGCGTGGTCAGTATCGGTCCCAGCAGTTTAGTCAGGTTCTCCATGGAGGGGTTGCTTGTGGAAGGAGTCCTGGTGCCCATGGTCTGACCAGCCTTGCTGCTTTGACCTGGCTCTGAAGGGAACTAGGTCAAGTTGGTGGCCACTGCTTTAAGAGAATACCGAGGAGAAACACAGGAGATGAAGACAGAAGGGATGGAGGTTCCCTCTTGACAGCGTAGAGACGTTACCGAAGTCCATCGTGGGCCTACGCAATACATACCGCTTGAACGGAGAGGGCGGCAATGCAGCATCAGACCGATAAATGTTAACCACTAGGGGGCACCCCGGGTGGCTCAGCGGGTAGAGCACGGGCCATTAAAGGGGACCTATTATGCTTTTTCGACTTTTATGACCTATAAACGTTGTTATAATGATTGATAGTCATGTTTAACCATACTAAAGCGTCAAATAATGACGTACATGCATTTCGACGTATTCCCTGCTGACAGTCTGGGGTGGCTGTGCAGAGCGCTAAACACTCGGGACAACGTTTGCGATTCACTTGTTCACATCTCCGGGAAATCATCTACGTAGACCAGGGATGGGCAACTTTCATGATAAAGAGGGCCACATTTTTCATCATAACCATCGGAGGGCCACATGACTGCACACTTCAACAAAACGTGAGCTGAGAGAAGCTACACAATTTTGAATTTGGTAGATATGATTTCCTGTATTCCGGTGCATTTTGGGGATGGCCACTACCTAAAAAATCATCCAGAATCATAACGTATTTACGGTATGTTAATTGAACCAACATACATTCATTTAATTAATTTCCATGCTCAAACAGCCACATGAATGGTCAGTATTTTTATCAGTGCAAAGGGCTCACATACATCATCATTCAATGAAGTCAAAAAACTGAAAAACAGTGGCCCAACATTAAGTGCAACAACTCAATGAACTCAAACCCAACAAGCAGTTGTAGTAGTTGTAGTTGCGACTTAAGTGGATATCTTTAATGACTGATATCACTTCTAAGCAAACTAGACGCATGGGTTTGCCTTCGAATTCTATGAATTCTTCTCATCTTTCTTGACCGAGTTTTCTGTAACTCGAATTATTATTCTTTTTTTTTTATTTTATTTTTTTATTATGTGCGGGCCTGACTGAGTGAGGATGCGGGCCGCATGCGGTCCGCAGGCCGCCAGTTGCCCATCCCTGACGTAGACGTACTCCTGCCACGCCCCCATATGCCTGGTCAAATCTGCTGGCGCGCGCGCTTCGAGCTAGGTAACCAATCACAACGGAGTTGGGTTGGCAGGAGGGGGGCGAGGGGGCGGAGGAGGACGAAACTGAGCGTTGACAGAGAAGGCTGAAAGCGCCCAGATGAGAGGAAGAGTTTCCCGAAAATCTACATCGTTTTTTGTGTATGGTTAAACATGACTATCAATCATTATAACAACGTTTATAGGTCATAAAAGTCGAAAAAAGCATAATAGGTCCCCTTTAAGGCCCGGTCTCTGCCACAGCGACCCAGGATTCCCTGGGTCGCCGTAGTTCTTTGCTGCATGTCCTCGAATCCCTCTCCCATACCTTCATGTCTTACACTCTTTTCAATAAAAACGATAAAAACCTTAAATAACCTAAAATAATAATAATAATAATAATAATAATAAAAAAGTGAACTATACTATAATTGGTTTCCAAATAAATGTGGTTCACTCCAACTTTCTATTTATGTGAACCCAATGCCATTGCACTCTATCGCTAGGTTCTAAATGATCAGCATAATGTGTTTATGTTTCTGGCCATGCAGAAAACCAAAACAACCCCCCCCCCATCGTACTTCTGCTCTTCTAGAGTTCTATATTAATAGAGCTGCAGTGTGTGTGTGTGTGTGTGTGTGTGTGTGTGTGTGTGTGTGTGTGTGTGTGTGTGTGTGTGTGTGTGTGTGTGTGTGTGTGTGTGTGTGTGTGTGTGTGTGTGTGTGTGTGTGTGTGTTTGTGTGGGGAGAAGCCCCCCTCCACATTAAGAGCGTGCAGGATGCATCTGCCTCACAACAGACCACGGTTCTCTCTTCGTAATAAGTGTTACACCGTTCTACACCCGGTAATGTTAAAGAACGGTCGAGAAACTCTTTGGTTCAGGGCTGACTGGATAAGTGAGAGTGTGGGGGGAGGGGGTTGTTGACGTACTCGTTGAAGACCAGGTCCGGGGCGAAGTACAGCATCCTGCCGTTGACGTTCTTGTAGGACCTCCACCCCAGCGCGAACACCATCACCCCCATCCAGGAGTGCTGGATGACGGTCATCTGGTCGTCAACGTGCATGTTCCTGAAGCCTGAGGGAACCGAGAGAACCTCAGTGAAGCATTCGGGGCAGCGACACAACCGCGACACAACCGCGACACAACCGCGACACAACCGCGCCACAACAGCATCACGACCGCAACACAGCAGCACAGGACCTGCGTTACAGAGCCCCCATTTCAGATCCTGGTGGGACCCCAACCACGAGCAGCTTGGGACTCAACTGTAACCTTCTATACAAGTTGATTTGTCTTTAAATATGATCTGTTTTTATGACGTTGCTTGGAGTTGAGGCATTTCACGGCCCTTTTTATTGCTTCTGCTCGTTCTCTAATGATGTGCACACAAGCACTACGCTGGAAGCTGGAAACGTCAGGGGTGGGAAAGTCGATCCAGATGTGTGAGACCCCTCTAGTTCACCAGACCGTTGGTTCGATCCAGCTGTAAGGCTAATCCCTCCGTGGGTGGTCCCTCCCACTTGTGATGTCACTACTGGGTCGTGAAATGTGTGGTAATGTCTAATAAACAGAACAGCTGGTGTCCAACCGACATAAGAACAAGACAACAATGTGCATTTGAGTGCACGTATAAAAACAATGAAAACCCAATTGAGCTATCTCTTATACACAATTTACTTTTATTTCAAATTATCTCGGGGTAATAACAAGCCCTATATCACCTTTTATAGTGTTATCACAATCTGATTCACTGCTCTCCAATAGCAGTGAGTGATATAGAGCAACCAACTGTTGCAAAAGCACATTCACAATGGCCGCGGAAAGGTTTCAGTGAATACCAGGGCACTTTAGTAATAGTTTATGGACCGAATCGTCCACCGAGAACCATAAGTCTTCTCATATTCTTGGCTATCCCCCCCCCTGATCTCAGTCTGTGGCCTGATAACTCTATTGTGCGTACGTCGTCACAATACCTCCTGGGTGGGGGTGGGGGGTAACGTGGGGATGTGAGGACAGACCACCAATACTACCACCAAACAGATTACACTTCACATCCAGAGTAGTGCTCTCATCCCTCGGGTTCAGAGAGCTAACTCCCTCTAGCTGAAGTCCTCCTGGGATCTACCCTGGAGCTAAGGGCTCTAGAGGACCTCAAGAGGTCCGGGTCAAGCACTCTGGAGGCCACTCAGCTCCACAGCACACGATACTATCTCCTCTCCCCATTCCTACCCTGATAAGAATGTCTGATTAGGTTGGGTTGGAAGGGTACTTGCCTGCTCGCAAAACAGTAAATCAAACAGTTTCCTCAATAACATCCAAAGCACATCCAAACAGAACTGACTCAGAGCCGCGTCCCTCTGGTCTGAACAGTCTTCAGCGGGGGGGAGCCTCTCTGTTCGCCCTGACCTGTAGTAGAGGTGAGGTCCTACCTGGCAGACCCTTGGCCCATTTGACCACCTTGACCAGCTGGCGCTCGCCCAGCTCGTTGAGACTGGTGAGTAGCGTGGCGGCCGAGTCGGGCTGGCCGTGGTCGTGGCCGGCGTTGACCACGTCGGGCTCGATGGTCTCCAGGATGTTGAGGAAGCTCAGCTGGGAGTGCAGGTTGAGGTAGGGCTTGGGGGACATGCTGCACTGGATCAGCTCCTGGGAGCCCTGCGGCCCTCCTCCTCCTCCTCCTCCTCCTCCTCCTCCTCCTCCTCCTCCTCCTCCTCCTCCTCCTCCTCCCACCTCCTCCTCCGGGTTCTTCAGCTGCCCGATTTTCTTCAGCTTCCTCGCTGCACAAACAAACAAAAGGAGAAGATGAAGAAGAGGGGAATCAGGCGGGAGTCTGACAGCCTCGTCGGGTCTTAAGTCAACCGTCGATCGCCATTGTATTGCTTTTTTGCAAATACCCAATCCATCATAACCAAATCTGGCATTGAATAACGTTGGTGCTAACGTTGCTCGAGGGCTCGGGGTAATTTGTGAGGAGCTCCTTCCGTCTGGGCATTGAGTTCAGTAATCATTCAAAGGAAACTTCTGACAATGGCGGCGCTGGTCTCCTGCTCGCCGGCGGATGATCAAATCGTTCAGACGGAGCCCTCGAACAGATGCTGCAGGCCTAGTGGAACGCTCGGCAGCGCAGGTACCCTGACCTCGTCGGGGGGAGAATGCCTCACAAATAGTTTCACCTTCCCTCCTTTTCTATTTAAATCTCCAGCTAAAGCTGCTTTTTCGCCGTAGTGCAAAAGGAGGCTTGATTAAAATATCTAATGTATTACTGTACGACTCAAGCCCCGCGGGATTTGCTTAAGTCTAGTCTTGAATGCGTGTTTTGTGTGTGTGAATATTAATAATAAAAATGATAACCAGGTGTCTGGTGAGAGGAGCGGTTGGAACGAGGGGCCATTAGACACGTCCATCCGCAGACGAAGGCTTCTTTCCATAATAGGAGCTCACGATCAGGCAGTGTGTGAGGGCTGAGGAGCTCTGCTCTCGCTCTGCCAGTCGGTACTCTCCCGGTGACGGGATGCCTTCTCCGTGAAACCACCTGCTTGTGTTGTTCCCTGTTAATTCAGCCTTCCACAATGTACCAGGACCGCCCTCAGCCAATCACATCCGTTTCCTTAGCAGTTAAATGCAATGCCCTCGGTAGCGCTCGCTGTGAAGTAGTCGGGCGTTACAACTGTAAATAAATCACGGTTCTACGAGTTGTTACAACTGTAAATAAGTCACGGTTCTACGAGCTGTTACAACTGTAAATAAATCACGGTTCTACGAGCTGTTACAACTGTAAATAAATCACGGTTCTACGAGCTGTTACAACTGTAAATAAATCACGGTTCTACGAGCTGTTACAACTGTGTAAATAAATCACGGTTGTACGAGCTGTTGCAACTAAATAAATCACGGTTCTACAAGGTGTTAGTACTGTAAATAAATCACGGTTCTATGAGGTGTTAATACTGTAAATAAATCACGGTTCTATGAGCTTTTACAACTAAATAAATCACATTTCTACGAGGCGTTAGAATTGTAAATAAATCACGGGTCTACGAGCTGTTACAGCTGTTACAACTGTGTAAATAAATCACGGTTGTACGAGCTGTTACAACTAAATAAATCACGGTTCTACAAGGAGTTAGTACTGTAAATAAATCACGGTTCTATGAGGTGTTAATACTGTAAATAAATCACGGTTGTACGAGCTGTTACAACTAAATAAATCACGGTTCTACGAGGTGTTAGAACTGTTAATAAATCCCGATTGTACGAGGCGTTACAACTGAGTAAGTCACGGTTCTACGAGGCCTTACTGTAAATAAATCACGGTTCTACGAGGCGTTAAAGCGGTAAAGGAACCGCGGTTCTCTGAACTGCTTACCGTGTTTTCTGTGCTCCAGGTTCGACGTTGACTTGGAAGGCACACAAATGGAGCACAAACATTAATTTGAATATTCTACCGAATTTTACTTTATTTTAATTGTCTGTGTGTATGTGTGTTAAAATATTAGTTATGGATAGTTTTGTCTTGAAGTATAGTATTGACTCTGCACGATTGCTGGTTTTCTGAAAGTAAATTAAAGTAGAAATAATCTTTCGAGAGCAGAGAGGCTTATTAGACTTCGGTAGAGCATCACTTTGTGTTTTGTAAATATTACATTTCCATTAATAGACCTATTTGAGCTGGGGGGGGCGGGGGTCTCACTTCAAAGCAGAAACATCGAAAGCAGCAGATTTTTTTGAAAGAGTAATTGCTAGGTATACTATTTCCATTTCTGATCCACTAACAAACATTTCAAATGAAAGCTTTTAATTAAAAAACGCTCTATCTAGAATGTCAGGATGGATTTCATCGACAGGTTTGTGTTGAAGCGCACGCACGCACGCACGCGCGCGCGCACGCACGCACGCACGCACGCATGCGCGCGCGCGCGGGAGGCATTGATGCCATTATAAGTTAAAAAAAAGGACGTCTCTCAGCCTGACCAGAATACCTCGTCTTCCCTGGGGAGTAGAAAGCAGATGATCATCAGAATTAAACCCGAATCACAACCTCGTCTTTCAAATCTGGGTTCTGGTTAAAAATATTGAACCATTTTAATAATAATTAGTAATAATTATATTGACCCAAATGATGTGAACATTGGAATTGTATCCAGTTTTTTTGTTCTCTGGACGCTATGGATTGCTAAAGAAACGTTTGTGATGCGTCCCGGTTTTTACCACCAGCGACGGAGCAAACCAAAGTGTGTGTGTGTGTGTGTGTGTGTGTGTGTGTGTGTGTGTGTGTGTGTGTGTGTGTGTGTGTGTGTGTGTGTGTGTGTGTGTGTGTGTGTGTGTGTGTGTGTGTGTGTGTGGGGGTCCTATATTGTCAGTTTGTGTGGAGTGATAATCTAAAAGGTATCTATAATTAATTCTCCAAATGAATATCCTCTTAAAGTTTGGAGATGCAGAATTTCACAAAGATTAATTGACGTACTTTGGATTTCAACTGTGACGGAGAAAAAAAATATTACTTTATCATTTGGTAAAATAATTATAAGGAGGCGTGCTCCGTTCACGTCGTAGATGCCAGTCATGTCTCACCAGTAATGCGTTAATCATCGTTCCAAATTAAACGCTGAAGGCAATTCTTAGCTGTTCTTTCTGCAATTTTAAGTAAAGACGCCAATTCCAACAAAGGTGCTATTAGCGTGTAATCAAATCTCAATTTCAGTCCCAGGAGCTCTGCGTCTTAATCAGCTAATCAAGAGCTTTATTACCTGATATTAAAATACCACTACCAGCATTTGTTTGAGCGCTAATATCACTATGCTATACATCTGTGTGTTGTTTACATTTGTTTCACATAAAGTTTTAAAGAATAATTCTGTCTCACCTACTCTGAGTGATGTACCGATTTTGTCTCTCAAAAAGATACATAAAAGTGCAGGCGAGAGACTTTAACTCATTTTTTTCCCTCTCCTGCACTACTAAATAATATCACAATTTCCTGTGCGGGACGCAACAAGTGCATTACCGGCGCTCAGCGAGAACTTAAGGTCTAAGAAGCCTCTCTTCCCCTAGACGAGGTGTGCCTCTTTCCTGACATTACATCGCATCCCCATCCATCTCCTCCACAGGTGCTTGTCAGGCACTGGTGGCGAAATTACCAGCGTTTCTGCTGCTTTAATTCACATGTCTCATGAAAGCTTTGTGCTTTGAGGCACAATTTTCACTGTTAACAGAAGGAGAAAATGGAAGGGAGCGAAAATTGAACACAAGCCTCAAACTAGACAACCACACGTCAATCTCCCTCTCCCGCGAGGAGTGGGGCTGGCAGCGAGGAGGAGGAGCAGGGAGGGGGAGGAGTAGGGGGGAGGAGGAGGAGGGGGGGGGAAGGAGGAGGAGGAGGGGGATGGAGGAGGAGGAGTAGGGGGAAGGAGGAGGAGAAGTAGGGGGAAGGAGGAGGAGGAGGAGGGGGGGGAAAGAGGAGGAGGAGGGGGGTGGAGGAGGAGGAGTAGGGGGAAGGAGGAGGAGAAGTAGGGGGAAGGAGGAGGAGGAGTAGGGGGAAGGAGGATTAGGGGGAAGGAGGAGGAGGAGGAGTAGGGGGAAGGAGGAGGAGGAGTAGGGGGAAGGAGGATTAGGGGGAAGGAGGAGGAGTAGGGGGGAGGAGGAGGAGGAGGAGTAGGGGGAAGGAGGAGAAGTAGGAGGAGGAGCAGGGAGGAGGAGGAGGAGAGAGGAGGAGGAGGAGGAGAGAGGAGGAGGAGGAGGAGGAGGAGGAGTAGGGGGGAGGAGGAGTAGGGAGGAGGAGGCAGGAGGAGGAAGAGGAGGAGTAGTAGGGGGAGGAGGAAAAGCAAGGAGTATCAGGGAGGAAGGAGCCGGAGGGGAAGGTGAAGGGGGGAGGAGCAGGGAGGGGGAGGGGGAGTGGGGGGGGGGAGGAGCAGGGAGGGGGAGCAGGGGGGGGGGGAGGAGCAGAGAGGGGGAGCAGGGGGGGGGAGAGGAGGGCTAAATAACGTGGCGGCTCCGTCAGGGGTCTAGATTATCTGTAACACCTCCTGTTGTGATGATTCTACAGTTAAAGGGTGCAGGGTGTGGGAGGGAGGGGGAGGGAGGGGGGGGGGAGGGTGGGAAGGCTTGGAGAGAGAGAGAGGGGAGGGAGGGAGGAGGGTATCAAGAAGTTGGTATTGGGAAGCCATTCATTTTTCACCCCCACACACGCCAGGTTTCTCTCTGGCGCTGGGAAGGTGTTGGCTCTGCGGCGGTGGTGGTGAGTGAGGTAGGGCGCTACAGGCAGAGGCTGGGGCTAGGAGGTAGCTGCCTCTCCCTGGAGGTGGGCATGAGAGGCTAACAAGAGAAACGTGTTGGTCTCACTTGTGACTCCCTTGTTCACCTACCTACACCCCTCTTACGCACTTATGGTACGTTGTACGTCCTTGCACGGAAAAATAGGACTTAGCATTGTGTAGCTTCTTATCCAAGCTGTCTTTGTTGTATACGAAGAATGGGTTAACCTAGTGATGGTTAGTGCTTGGCACTCGGTTAGATAAACAACCTTACTGTACCTTCAGCGATATTTTGTTTTTCTTTCTCCTGACAAATGTACTTATTGTAAGTCGATTTCGATAAAAGCGTCTCCCTAAATGCCCTCAATTTAAATGTAAGAAACTGAGGACAGTGAAAGGGGATTTGGACGAAGAAGGGGAACAGGAGCGCGCGTGGGAGGAGGAGGAGGAGGAGGAGGAGGAGGAGGAGGAGGAGGAGGAGGTGCTGGAGGAGGGCTGTACCTCCCAATGTCATCCCCGCCTCGAAGCACTTCTTCAATCGGCAGGACGGGCAGTTCTTCCTCCTCAGCTTGTCGATGGTGCAGTCGTTCCGGCTGGCGCAAAGGTATTTCTGTTTGCCTGGACCAGAAACCACATGGAAAAACCACCTGTTAACTGGTAGCCCACCACAGTAAAAACACCTGTTAACTGGTAGCCCACCACACTAAAAACACCTGTTTACTGGGAGCCCACCACAGGAACTACAGTAAAACCACCTGTTAACTGGTAGCCCACCACAGTAAAACCATTAACTGGTAGCCTACCACAGGAACCACAGTAAAACAACAGTCGGACAACCAATAACTGGTTGCCCAACAGTGTAGCGGTAGAGACAGACATCTGTTGGACATTTGATGATTCATTTAAATTCTGCTTCAATGACGCAACCTCCATGGCCGGTGGAACAGGCTTTAGTCGAAGTGTTGGAACCACCAATAAACCGGTTTTATGCCGATGAAGATGATAATGATGAAGATTCTTTGAAGCAGTTTTGAGAAAATAACGAGAGCGACCAACATGAAAGGGAACTCCAAAGTACCAGAGGCATTTGATAAATATCAAACCAAAGTAAGGGCCTCTCACAAAAGATCATAATAAAACCTAAATCGAGAGTTGATCTACACTTCTTGAATACTGGGCTGTAACCCTTACTAATGAGAAATATCTTCCTGGTCGCGTTCCACCCCTGCTTTTTAATGTTCAGAGTTCACCTAGACTCTGCATAGCCTCCCCCATTACCACCCCACACCCCTCTTATGCCGCGTTTCCACTGCAGGGTGCGGCACGGTTCGGTTCGCCTCAGTCCGGTAGGGAGGGGGCGGTATAGCCCAGCTCAGTTCCGAGGTCGCGTTTCCAACGCCGACAGTACCCTTTAAGGTAGGCCGGATGTCGATCGCCGCGGCAGCTACGTAAACATCGTAAACAACGTCTTCCGCCCCAAGAATGCAGAGGAACGTCTCCACCTCCTTGTTCGCCCAAGCAAGCGTTTTTTCGCGACATGTTCATTGTAAAGAATAATACCTCGAGGCGTTTGTTTGTTTGTTTTTTATCCCCACGTCGCTCGGAAGTGACGATTCTGTCGACCAATCAACGGAGGGGTTGTGTAGCTCGAATTTTCCGGCACCCGTTCAGGCGTCTCAGTACCCCAACGGAGGAGTACTGAAGACGAGGGCAAAACGAGTACGGCTCACGCCGGGTCACGCCCACTTCTGGCGGTGGAAACGCAATCCATACCGCCCCTTTGCGAACCGAACCGCACCCTGCAGCGGCAACGCGCCATCAGGCACTTACTGTATGTTGTACGTCCAGGTACTTAATGTACGTACTTAATGTGTGCTGTAAATCCTGACACTTTATGTACGCATTGTTTAGCATCTTATCCAGGTTATCCACGCCTGTTGCGTGGTCGGGGGGGGAGGTCCGGGGATCAGCGGCCCAGGAGGGTGGTGGGGCGGGGGGGTTGGGGGGGGTTGCTGGTGCTCAGGTGTCGGGTGCCAGTATGGAAGTCTTTTTTTGATTTACCTTCGGCGGCTCGTTTGAAGAAGACCTTGCAGCTGCCGCAGGTGAGCGCCCCGTAATGGCACCCGGAGGCCTCGTCGGCGCAGATCAGACACGTCCGCTGGGGCGGGAAGAAGAACTCCATGGGGAACATGTGCTCCCGGCCGCCGTCGAACCTGGACCACAGAGACACCAGTTACCCCTCGGAGAACCGGGTTCCTTTAGAGCTCTAACGTCTCAAAGAACTGGGGTTCCTTTAGGGCTCTCTCCGAGAACCGTGGTTCCTTTAGGGCTCTAACGCCTCTTAGATTAGAGTTAGAGTTTAGCACCTCGTGGAACCGTGATTTATTTAGTTGTAACACCTCATAGAACCGTGGTTCCTTTAGAGTCGTAAATGGGCTGTAATGCCTCTTAGACCCTGATTATTTTCGGGTTGTAACACCTCGGAGAAGCCTGATTTATTTAGGTGTAACACCTCGTAGAACCGGGGTTCCATTAGAGTTTAACAACTCGTAGAACCTTCATTACTTTAGGCTCTCAACACCTCGGTGGACCGGGTTCCTTTAGCGCCGTAACACCTCGTAGAATCCTGATTTATTAGTTTTAACACCTCATAGAACCGTGGTTCCTTTAGAGTCGTAAAACCGTACGTACTTTAGAGCTGTTACACCTCCGTGGTAACTGGATTGGTTGAGGTAATCTAGGTTGTGAAGGCCAGAACCAGAGCCACTCTCCATACATCAAACCACAGGGCTGTGCAGGTTAGGAGGTAATCAACTCTCAGCCGAGAGGTTCCCGGTTCATAACCCCATGTCCTCAGTGGACCTCATCAACCACACAAATTCACCGCGGGTCCCTTTGGTCGACCACGTCTATTAATTCTACACACATTAATCCAAACGTGCGAACGGGAGAATCCGTCAGACCCAGCAGGAACCGAGAGACAGGGTGGGGGTGAGGGTGGGGGTAGGGGGGGGGGAGGGATGTAGGGCGCAGGGCGTAGGGCTAAGGTGGGGGCAGAGGAACAGAGTGTGGGAAAGAAGCCGCCACCAACACAAGGACATCAGGTGTGGGGGTGGGGGTGGGGTGCGGGGGGGTGGAGTAGGGGGATGGTGCAGGGTGGTGGTGTAGGGGGGGAGGTGCGGGGGGGTGGTGTTGGGGTCGGGGGTGTCTCACCACAGCCTTGGCCTTGGGGGCTGTGTGCCTGGACGGACCACAGACACAAGCGGCCCATTGAGGGTCAGGATCTCTGCGTGACGCGCACCAGGAGGATGGAGCATAGCAAACTACTACTAATGCAACTACTACTACTATACTATTACAATTACTACTACTATACTATACTAGTACCATTACCACTACTATACTATTACAATTACTACTACTATACCATACTAGTACCATTACCACTACTACTACTATACTATTACAATTATTACTACTATACTATACTAGTACCATTACCACTACTACTACTATACTATTACAATTACTACTACTATACTAGTACCATTACCACTACTATACTATTACAATTACTACTACTATACTATTACCATTACTACTACTACTACTATACTAGTACCATTACCACTACTACTACTATACTATTACAATTACTACTACTATACCATACTAGTACCATTACTACTATTACTACTATACTATTACAATTACTACTACTATACCATACTAGTACCATTACTACTATTACTACTATACTATTACAATTACTACTACTATACTATTACAATTACAATGACTATGCTATTACAATTACTACTACTATACTATACTAGTACCATTACCACTACTACTACTATACTATTACAATTACTACTACTATACTATTACCATTACTACTACTACTACTATTATTACTACTATACTATAACTACGAAACAATTACTACTCCTATTACTACTTATACTACAACTAATACTACTACTGCTAATACTACCAATAATACTACTATTATAGTAATACTACTATTATAATAATACCACTATTAATGCTACTTTTTATATTAATACTATTGTACTATATCATAGTTCTACTATTAATAATAGATATACTTTTGATAATAGTACTACTACTACTACTATTATTACTACTACTAATACACTATACTATAACCATGGTGGAGGAACCCATGCTGTACCCAGTACACACACACACACACGCACACAGGCACGCGTGCACACGCACGCACACAAGCGCGCGGAATAAGGGAGGGAGATTAATTCTGATTAATTAATTATTAGGGAGGGGTACAACAAACCGTTTCAACAGGACCTGTCGGAAAAATCGGTACTTTGTGAGACTTGTATTTACTTGATGAGGATGCACCGTGTTGTAAACCACATGGCGGTGTGACTGCAGACGACTCCCCGCCCAGCTCCGAGGCAGAGCGCGAGAGAGGGGGAAGGTTCTGAACGCAACACTGTGTCCTAATGCCCGCGGCTCTGGAGAGCTCACAGGCACTGTCTCGCACTGAATTATAACCAGCGTCTGTTCGTCATAAAACACACCGATGGGAGTGAGGGATAATTACTGCATACTCGTGGTGCAGAAGGCACAAACAAACTCACCACGCAATTAGCACACTAATGGTGGACTGAGTTCGATAGTTTTTTAATAGTTTGAATGTGCTTTTTTGTTGCTCTACAACCTTAAGTTATCGGTCCTGTCAGGTTGAGTTTGAGTATTTAAAGTTAGGGTAAGTTAGTCATTTAGCACTCTTCAACGCCTTGTGTTGAATTCACTCCTGATTTAGGAGCTAATAGCGGTTACAGTGCAGAGACAGGTCATTAAGGAGCAGGTAGGGGTTAGACAGTCCAGAGACAGGTCATTAAGGAGCAGGTAGGGGTTAGACAGTCCAGAGACAGGTCATTAAGGAGCAGGTAGGGGTTAGACAGTCCAGAGACAGGTCATTAAGGAGCAGGTAGGGGTTAGACAGTCCAGAGACAGGTCATTAAGGAGCAGGTAGGGGTTAGACAGTACAGAGACAAGTCATTAAGGAGCAGGTAGGGGTTAGACAGTCCAGAGACAGGTCATTAAGGAGCAGGTAGGGGTTAGACAGTCCAGAGACAGGTCATTAAGGAGCAGGTAGGGGTTAGACAGTACAGAGACAGGTCATTAAGGAGCAGGTAGGGGTTAGACAGTACAGAGACAGGTCATTAAGGAGCAGGTAGGGGTTAGACAGTCGAGAGACGGGTCATTAAGGAGCAGGTAGGGGTTAGACAGTACAGCGAGGGGTCATTAAGGAGCAGGTAGGGGTTAGACAGTACAGAGACAGGTCATTATGGAGCAGGTAGGGGTTAGACAGTACAGAGACAGGTCATTAAGGAGCAGGTAGGGGTTAGACAGTACAGAGACAGGTCATTAAGGAGCAGGTAGGCGTTAGACAGTACAGTGACAGGTCATTGAGGAGCAGGTAGGGGTTAGACAGTACAGAGACAGGTAGGGGTTAGACAGTATAGAGACAGGTCATTAAGGAGCAGGTAGGGGTTAGACAGTACAGAGACAGGTAGGGGTTAGACAGTATAGAGACAGGTCATTAAGGAGCAGGTAGGGGTTAGACAGTACAGAGACGGGTCATTAAGGAGCAGGTAGGGGTTAGACAGTACAGAGACAGGTCATTAAGGAGCAGGTAGGGGTTAGACAGTACAGAGACAGGTCATTAAGGAGCAGGTAGGGGTTAGACAGTACAGAGACGGGTCATTAAGGAGCAGGTAGGGGTTAGACAGTCCAGAGACGGGTCATTAAGGATCAGGTAGGGGTTAGGGGCCGTCTTGCTCTTGCATGCCTGCAGGAATGCGTGCGGACATTACGGAATGAACTCATTTAAAGGTTGTGAGTTGAGAGTTTGAAACCTGCTCTGGCAGACACAAACTTTATACAAATGGAAAAAGCATTGAAGAGGTGATTAATGTGTGTATTATTATCAACCTTAAAGGTTTAATTGGGCTGTTTGGGCTGGGTCAGCAGTCAGCCTCGCGGGCTGTTGTGCGGTCGTCTAGGCAGCGTGTCATTAGCCCCTGACAGCTCCGGAGCGGCCATGACAAAGTGCTCCGGTCGGGAGGCTCTGGGCTGAAGCGGGGCTCTTGATCGTACTGTAGAGCGCGTCTCTACGACACGTCGGGACCTGGCCGCCACTCTGCGATCCAGACATGTGAAAGCGTTAGCCGTCGCGGCGTTACCTCCTCCCAATCACAACCAATTAAAAACCCCGGGTCAGCTCCAGTTCCTCGCGGGGATGTCGGCCCGGAGCTCAGCTCAATGAGGGCCGACGACGTTAGTGAATTGAATTAGCAGCGCAAATTAAGTTAAGCACAGTCGGTGTTAGTCTAAGGGCTGACCTGTTAGTAGGCTGTTATGTTGGCAGTTAGCACTGAGAATATTATACTGTGCGTGCGTGCGTGCGTGCGTTGGGTGTGTGGGCCCGTGCGTGCATGCGCCCGTGCGTGAATGCGTGGGGTCTTTGCGTGTGTACATTGGGCACGCACGCTAAACCATAACGGTGATTATGGTTCAGTCCCCATCGTAGTCCCACCAGTCCGGTGGCACTAGCCCTGATCCTGCCCTCCGTTCCTGCCCTCTGTTCCTGCCCTCCGTTCCTGCCGGCTGACCCTTAACTCACCCCGTGGCCGAGGTTCAGGCCGGAAACATGTTGAGTCATTGTTGGCCAACGCTCTGAGGTGAGCGTCTGCTTGGCCCGTGGGCACCGAGCCAGGCGGAACAGCAAACAAACCCTCTCTGGTTGTGTCTGAAGCGGGCCGCGTCGGGTTCCAACCCTGCCAAACCCCATTCCATCGCAGTGACCTGAAGCCATGCCACCGTCACACCTACAGTTGGCCGGGGATTTGACCCTACAACATACCTTTAAACAGTAGGATGCTGTTGCCACGCATCATTAATATTGGTTTTGTTTGGAATGTTTTTCTCTCTCATTGCACTGGGTTGGAATAAGAGGGTGTCAAAAGTGTGAAGACTCCAGCGCAAAAAGTTTAATTCATTATTTTAACTGTCAACAGAGAACCAGATAAAAACCAGGTTTAACCAATGTTAAGGCTCGCTAAAAGCATGAGGAGGATAAACAAGGTTAAAGCCAAGAAGTCATGGATGGATGAATTAAAAGAACACAGGCTGTTTTATGAATGTTCTGAGGCCAAACCAACGGGCCAACATCGAGAAGGACTGGCTAATGTACTAAACACATCTCCCTCGCCTTCTAAAAACAGTGGAACACACTAGCAAAATATCCTACATGTCAGCTTAGATCAGAAGGTAGAGCGGGTGGACTCGTAATCCGTAGTTTGCTATTTCAATCCCCGGCCCCTCGCCCTCACTGCTCCGGACGCGCTGGCTGTCGTCTTGCGTGGTTTTACTCTGCCCTCTGCGTGTGTATTAACGGTTGTAAGTCGCTTTGGATAAAAGCGTCAAGATGTAGTTGTTCATGTGCAGGACGTGGAACAGTCCCATTACCACCTAGAGTAGAACGACCACAGCTGTGACGGGGAAGACCGTCCATGTCGGACATGTCCTATGACTACTTGGGGAGAAGATAAGAGGCCTTTTTATTTGGGACGTTCCAATGATCAAATCATTCCTGACCCAGCTGTAAATTTAGGCCGTAGATTTTAGGATGTGACATAAGATACCAACCTTGTGCTGCTCGCAAATGTTTGTCTTGGGTCTGAAAAATACACGCGTTTCAGATCTACTCTGTGTTCCTTTGGAAACTTGGCCCGTTTACCTTGAAGTATTAATAAATTGTTACTCTGTTTTGCAATGGAAGCAACCATGTTGTATCTGCGCTGCTGCCACCAACAAGAGACTCTTGGGAGGGAAAACTGACTCCCACGGGTCTTCTGGAGTCGAACGCACGGTGGCTTCGTTCTGCGCTCAGACGCACACAGGAACCGCCCGCCCAGTCTCAGAGAACCAGAGAGACCGGAGACAACATCAGACAGGAATCTGGGAACCTGAACGCAGAACACGCCACGACTCCGCGAACACCATCGCCTAGACAACCATAACCCCCACCACCAACTACCCACCACCACCACCGCCATCGCCTAGACAACCGTAACCTCCACCACCACCAACACCATCGCCTAGACAACCGTAACCTCCACCACCACCACCACCACCACCACCATCGCCTAGACAACCGTAACCTCCACCACCACCATCGCCGCCCTAGACAACCGTAACCTCCACCACCAACGCCATCCCCTAGGCAACCATAATCTCCACCACCACCACCCCACCACCACCAACACCATCACCTAGGCAGCAAAGACCTCCACCACCACCACCCCTAGAGTGAGGATAGGAGGGTAGGAGCTAGGAGTGAGGCTAGGTTGTTAACTGCACATCACATCTCCCGAATCAACACAACCACCTCCACCCAAAACCATTAGCTCAATCCTGAACACCACCACCAAAAACCACCACCCTCCCGACCACAACCAACTCCAGTCCCCCAACCCTCAGAGCTAGGCTAGGAGCTAGGAGGGAGGCTAGGAGCTAGGAGGGAGGCTAGGAGCTAGGTGCTTGGAAGGAGGCTAGAGGCTAGGATCTATGAGGGAGGCTAGGAGCTAGGTTCTAGGAGGGAGGCTAGAGGCTAGGATCTATGAGGGAGGCTAGGAGCTAGGATCTATGAGGTAGGTTAGGAGCTAGGTGCTAGGAGGGAGGCTAGAGGATAGTGTGGAGGTCTGGAGGGAGGCTAGAGGCTAAGTACGAGGAGGGAGACTACAGGCTTGGAGGGGGGTTAGGGGGGAGGCAAGGAGGGAGGCTAGAGGGAGGAAGGGGGTCAGGGGGGAGGAGTGTGTCTTGAGTTTGGGAGAACTATGCCTGGCCTTCGGAGCATGTCTGCGGGGGCGAGCTGACTCTGGGAGAGACCTTGGTCTTGGAAGGTGGGGCACAAACAGTGAAAGACGAGGGGACAACGCTGAATTTGAAATCTGATTTCAGAGCTGATTTTCGTTCACTTTTTTTTTCTCGATAGCATGCAGAGATTACTGTTGTTTGGCACTTTGTGTGCCCATTAGGCACACATCAAACCGGTTAACCCTCAAGTGTCAGGCAAACATTCAGAGTTGTTACCGTCTGGGCCGTTTGTGTCTGGTTGTGGAGGCTACACTTCGCTGTGTCGCACCCTTAATAACCTGTTGCGCTAAACCAGGACGTCTCTGAGTGTGAACCCCTGAACCCGGAGTCCTCGCATGCATCCCCGCTGCACAGAGGTTGGTTTCAGAGCCGCGTCTGTACCAGAGCAACCCGGTCAGAGGCCAAACTGTTGCTGTTGGATTTAGTGGTCTAAATCGTATATATTCTATAGTTAAAAAAATCATTGAGAAGAGGCTGGATTATGTGGAGCTCAGAGTCTCTTTCCAGATGGACAAAGGGCATTGGGGGATAAAAAACATTTTAAAAAGGCAAACATTTCAAATGAATTGTGGACAGCTCAATATCAATCCCCAAACACAAAAACACCCTCTTGTTTTTGTTGCAATGTGAAAGGAATTTAAACAGAGAAAGTATACATGTGTGATGCATGATGTATCTGGGGTTGATATTATGGGGTGTGTATGGGGGGAAAAGTATCTAACACATATTTGCGTTAGGAGTGAATAAGAGACAGGGAAAAGGTTTATGTGGGAAAATGCTTTTGTTTTGCTCAACGCATTTTCAAGCAACGCTTGATTGCAGAGAATTTAAACACAAAACGACAGTTGAAGGAAAACAAGAGATGTAGGAATTTCCCGTAAACCGAACGGAACAGGATCATAATTTCTCTGATGTGCAGTCGTCCCTTCAAGCACTCTTGTGCCAACAACAGACACACAGCACAGAAGGCTGTCCAGAATGGGCTTTTCTAATCTTGCATATTTTTTTCATATTTAACATACAATTTTTGATTTTGAAAAAATACATATTTTTTAATTTTTTCTGAAAGTGTAGAATGGTAAAATATAATTGTACAAAAAGTGTTGAAATAAACAATAACACATTGCCTAGAACTATTGCCTTGAACATTTGTTAAAATACTGACATTCATACGCAATTGTGTCTACCCTGAAACACTGAAATAATATTCCATATTTCCCTGGCAATCATTTCATAATGTGAGGTTGATGATGAGCCGGTGGACTATCGGGGTCATTAATGTTATTTTTTATGTTATTAATGTTAAAGTTAATCCCTTTCTGAAGCGCAAGTTTGATACTCCCCCCAGCGGCATTTGGTTCCAGAAACATAAACACTCTTCAGACCGAAACCATTAATGTTCGATCCCTCAATTGTCCTCAAAGGCACTCAAATGCACAGTATTATTGGGATATTAATACGATATTGTTAAAATGTAATTATTGTTATAACATCCGCTGTTATAGACATTTCGAGCTGAATTCTTAAACTGCGACGATAAGTCAAGTTGAAATTGTATACATTATATTGTTATATATCTGTGTGTGTTTGACGGTGTGAGCCTCACCGGGGTTCGTTGTAGGTCGCGTCCAGCCAGCCCCCCACCTCGTTCTTGATGTAGCCGGGGTTGGGGTAGGGCGGCCGGGCCAGCGTCCCCCCAGGGTACCACTGCTCCGGCCCCGGCCGCTCCCGGCGCAGCACCCCCGTCTCGTACGGATCTCCCCCCAGCGCGCCGCTGCCGCCCAGGCTGTGCGTATTGACGCACTGCCTTGGACCCGGGTACGGGCCGCTGCCGGTCCCGTCGTAGCTGTAACTAGTTCCCCATAACGCCCCGCTGTGGGGCTCGCTGTGGACCGCCTCGGACTTGATCTTCACGCTGTACTGCTCCTGGAGGTAGTCGACGTACTTCTCCTCCAGGGCTTCCCCTCCGACTTCGCTCCCCGCTCCCGGGGGCAGGTAGGCGGTCGGCTGTCTCTCGCCGCCGGGCGGCCCGTTGTTGGGGTAGTTGGTGAAGTTGGCGGCCGGGTGGGGCGGGCCGTAGGGGTAGCAGGTCCCCTGCTGGGCCGTGTCCATAGGGTCCATCTCTTTGGAGGAAACGACGTCGAAGTCCTCCTGCGGTCCGTCCAGACACCGGGCGGAGAGCAGGTGGTGCAGGCTCGACTCGTCCTCGGGACTTTTAAACATTTCCACCAGTTGCTGGTCGCTGTGCGGGTCGCTGTTGGCGCATCTGGGGCGCTGGGCTGTCTGGGAGACCCCCAGCAGGTAGTCTCCGCGGTGCTGCTGCTGCTCGTTCCCCGGAGAAAACTGACCCAGACCCGGGTCCGGGTCACTCATGTCGTGGGAGTCCCCGGCCAGCCCCAGGGACACGGACACCGCCTTGCACAGCTCCCGTGCCGTGTCGGAGATGGAAGCGCAGGCGGGGTTGGAGCAGTTGATCCGGCCGGCCGCCTGCTGGCACGCCGCCTTCTCAATGGCTCCGCTGCGGTGCTGCAGGCGGCAGCGGTCGGGTCCAAGGACCCCGGGTCCGGGGGCAGGGTCCCGGCCGGGTCCCGGGGCATAGTCCTGCACCAACACCACCTCGGCTCGGTTTCCGGTCGAGCTGTTTTTGACCAGATGCACTCGTCTTGCCTCAGTGTCGATCGTCCTGGGACGGCTCCTCACGTCGCTCTCCCCCCTAACTTTTCCCGGCCATATTTTGCTACAAACTAAATGTCGGTTGATTTGGCTCATCTCCCAGGAGGAGGCGGATGGACGGTGGGAATTGTGGACTTTGAAAGCGAAAAAAGTCCAAAGATCTCCGGGAAACGGTTGTGTCGTGTCTCTGTGCTGCGCTCGACTCCCCGCTCAGGGGAAGGGGGCTGGAGGTCCGCGGGAAAAGTAGGAGTCCCTAACTGCGCTTGGTCTCCTCCTGGTCACCTCTCGGTCTCCTCCTGGTCTCCTTCTGGCTTCCGCCTAATCAGCTACTCTCCCCTTCCTAGTCTGGGGAACCTGGCTAGAATATATACCAGAAAAACCTCTGTGATTTCTGTGCGTAATCTAAATAATTCCGGTGGTACAAAATCTGTTTATTGTTGTGAGCGGGGTGACGTTTCCTCTTGGAGCCGGTTGAGGGTTCGTCCAGATGTCTGCAGTTCTCTGAGGACTCAGGTGGAGGCGGCAACTTGATGAAGTTCTTCTTCCGTTTGCTACCTTCTGACCCGAGCACAGAAATACAATAGAATACACCAGAAACACGCACACGCACGCACACGCACACGCACGCGCGCACACACACACACACACACACACACACACACACACACACACACACACACACACACACACACACACACACACACACACACACACACACACACTACAGTGTGTTTGTGCACCACATGTTTTTTTATGTTTTTCACCCTATATGAATGGAAGATCGAAAACGTTCTTTCATCGTTCTGTTTAACGCAAGAGGGAGCCACAAATATGGACACGTTTGGCCTTTGTACTCAATCTCAACACAGCAGCCAACAATGATTATCTTTTATAAAACAAGCATCGCTGTGTGTGTGTGTGTGTGTGTGTGTGTGTGTGTGTGTGTGTGTGTGTGTGTGTGTGTGTGTGTGTGTGTGTGTGTGTGTGTGTGTGTGTGTGTGTGTGTGTGTGTGTCCTTTTATATTCTCTTTAAGGGGCAAAAAAAAATTCTCATGTGGAACTCTGCAAGGCCTTTTGTGTATGACGAAATGATAGATGATTGACCTTAATTCCTATAGACCTATGAAGGTCTATTTGCAGTGAGTTCATGTTTTGGTTGAGTTCAGTGTCGTGGATCAGCTCAATCAGAGCTGTAATATCGAGTGTTGTTCAGGAGGAAACTTTATTCAATAAATCCTATTTATCTTTTTGATTAACTTCTGAGGTTCTCTCCTCTCTACCGGGAACACTTAACTCATTACGTGCTTCACAATTCTCAGTCTTACCTTGTAATGTTTTGCAATTCACTGCTTTCTACCCAATGACGTTTTAGTTTAAAACATCTCGATTTAAAGCGCATGAGTAGTGCTTCATGTACCTCGTCAGCTAGTGTCTAACGATATGACTGATGGTTTGACTCTGAGCATAAATAATGGACATGGACGGATGGATGGAGACGGACTGAGAAGAAACCAGGCCTCTCTTGTAGAACGACTGGGAGGTGAAACCAAGTTATTAATCCCCGGAGGGGAAATTCCTTTGTTACAGCAGCCCGGCAAAAACACAGGATAAGATACAATACAATAAAAATACAAAGTGTGATGGGGAGTGAGGTTGGATCCCAGAACAGCACAGACCGAGACCAGCGTTGGAACAGTTCAACGGTTTTATTGTCCAAACAGGGAATCCAGGCTAACTGGAGACAGACAAGGGGCGAGCAGGCAGAGGGGTCAGGGACAGAAGGCTGCTCAGGTTCCCAGGGCAGGGACGACGAGGACAGGTCAGGGATGGTCAGGGACAAGCAGGGTCGACGCCGAGGAAGCAATCCGGGAAATAGTACTAGAGAGCTTTGCATGCTGCTAAGGACAATCTGGCAGAGACTGATGGTGCGTTCCAGAGCCCATCCAAAGCAATGGGATGTGGGACTTATCCTACCTGAACTGTACTAGCTCCTACTTGGTGAAGTGGGGGTGGGTCGATCACCCCCCAGTTAGATAGTAGGAGGTTCCACCTCGACGGTGGGATGTTCCACTTCGACAGGCATTCCAGTGCACTTTTCTTAGGTGGAGGTAGGATAAGTCCCACATCCGACTGGTTTGGATGGGCTCTGGAACGCACCATGAGTGGAAGGAGTGGGTTTAAATAAGGTGAGGGAACACGGGTGAAGGGGGTTGCACTGATGAGGTGGGCGTGGCAGGCAGGACCACTCCCACCTCAGGAGGTCATGGTGTTAGGAGTCGATGGAGTTAGGAGGGAAACTGCCACGGTTCAAGATTCAAAGATTCAAAGGTTTTTATTCGTCACATACACATACAGGATATGCAGCAAAATGTTTGTGTGACATGACCGGTACATCTGTGCTTCAAAAGGAATAAAATACAATTTAATTAAAATAAAATACAATATAAGTTTGAACAGAAATATAGAACATCATTAGTTAGCGTGGCATTTGAGAACACTTGTCTCGAGTTTTGAACCTGTGTTGATTTTGGTTTCCTGCGATGGAGGTTCTAAGCAGAGCATGTTTGCTGTGTTGATCACCTGCACATAGACCAGCATAAGTGATTAATAATAATTAATAATAAGTAATTACAGATTATACGACCAGGAAGATACAATGCTTTCCTCATGTTGTGTTGTGTGATGTTGCAAATCTAGAGAAGGATGCCAATGTAGCTTAGTTGGTAGAATATGCAGCTGATTAAACTATTAAAATGAATGCAGCTAATGTAGCTAATATTGATAATGTAGCTTGTGTGGCTAATGTAGCTGATTTGGCTATTGTTTATGATGTGGCTAATCTAGGCATTTGTAATGATGCTGGGTACCGTAGCTAATGTTGCTAATGTAGGTATTGTTGTTGTGTACGATGTAGCTGTTATTGCTAATGTAGCTAATGCAGTGTATGCAACCTGGCTGTTGGGCACGAGTAGCTAGGTGCGTAGCGACTCAGGTTAAGAGAAAAACAGCCAAAAAATTATTTGAATCATATACACAGCAACGTTTAAAAATAGAAAATTATCCTTGTGCATTTCTAGCAGAGGCTAACCTTGGCAACGCAGTTGACCGGTTGCCAGTTTCAACAACAGTTAAAAAGCTAGAGTGGAATTCTGCCTTTTTGGTTTCCTCTGCCTTTTGGGTTTCATTTTGTTTTTAATGCATTGCCAATGAAATGACAAGTTTGGCAGCTCTGGGTCAACGGCTAGTCGTTTTGGCACGGCAACGTCCAGCTGTGTGGGGAGTAGTAAAGGCGAGTCAGATTGCCTTTACTTCACTCTATGGACCCAAGGTGTTAGGGTTGGGAGGTGCTGGCATTTTTCCCCTGAAAAAAAAAAGGCACATCGTTCCAAGAACCCTGCTCCTCCTAATGCACCAGAAACCGGAGGAGGTGGAGCCGGAGCCCGTCAGAACACGGAGAACCGGCCCAGTGGTTCCCAACCTGTGGCTCGGGAGATCAACTGGGGCCGCCTTGTGTCCGTTGGCGTCCTCTTCCTCATGGGGTCGTCCTCCTTGTGTTCGAGAGAGCGCTTTTCTAACCATTGGCCACTCATAGCGCTATACACTATCGCACACATTCACACACCGATGGTGGTGTCAGCCATGCAAGATGACAGCCAGCTCGTTGGGAGCAGTTAGGTCGAGGCGCCTTGCTCAGGGACACCTCAACCCTCAGCTAGGAGGAGCCGGGGATCGAACTAGCGACCTTCCGGTTGCCGGACAACCTGCTCCACCTCATAAGCAACATGCCGCCCTTGTTTGAGCACCGCCGGCAGATGATAACCGATGTGTGGGGAAGTCGGGGGCGACCAGGATGTGGAGGCTTACGAAGGGGGCGGGGCCTGCTGAGATGAGTCGACTAATCAAAACCTCAGCCCCAAACATCACAACGGAACCCCCCCCCCCCTCTCAGTTTAGACTGGGAAAAGAAAACAAGAATTATGTAATTGTGGGTTTTGGGGGAGCTGTTCATTAGCGTGTAAGCCGCCGCGGCCTGACTCTGTTTATCGCCCGCCCTAATCACGCATGTTGTTGTTCTATTTGTGACCTCACAGATTAAAAAAAACAGACCAACGGAATCGTAGAAGCTTACCCTAAGCCCTGACACCAGGAAACATGCTTGTTATGCTGACATGAAAGACTTTCGGTGGACCGTTTCATCCCCAGCCACATTGGAGGACATTTTGTTTTCTTTGAGTTCTGTAATTGTGGATTATGGTTTGCGTAATGTATCAGAAGAAGTTCAGAAGTTCAGAGGTCATATCTTCAATAGGGACATTTTGATGTTCTACACACAAACTTCGTTTGTTGTACTTTTGCATTTGAACACGTTTGCTTGAATTTAAAAGGTTGATGGATAAATAAAATATATAACAATATATAAATTATAATAAACATAATTTTGTACGGTAAAAGTTCTGCCTACTTCAAGGAGAAGTCAAGCGCTGATAGACATTATTATCAATAATATTTATAATAATTATAATAATCATAATAATAATCAAACTGAAATAATGATGACGACAATAATGATAATGCAGGTTATTTAAAGGCCAAGGTCATCTTAACCCCCGGTATAAAATGCATGATTATGGATTAATGAATCCATTTAAAGCAAGCAATGGACAATGGAGACGTAGTGAACAACAGGCGGGCAGCAGCCAACCGCTGGGTTCAAACTCAGGAAGCGCTGATTTATGATTTATTTATTTATTTTATTGAAGAGCAGTGAACAACAGACCTCTTCCTGATGTTGGAAACGTAATGGTGAGAAAAAAAATAAAATAAAATCATCTGAGAAATTAAAATTTGAAAGCACACGGGGAAGAAAAAGGGCTATAGTCATCTCGCATTCTGGTATCAGAAGACTCTCTGGGAAATGAATTTGAACAGGAGAGATTTGCAGTAATTATCTGACACGACTTTTCATAATCACACCAGCATTCTGTGTTTATTTCTCCCGTTCTTTGGATAATAATAACCTACCATCGTTCGTCTGTTGCCAGCCAGCCTTCTCCGCCCGGAGGTTTGACTGAAGACGTAGGCCTGATATCGGCTGATCTTCAGGGACTCAAAGAGCTCCTCATCACTGAGTGGTGCTGAGAGAGGGATGTGTTGCCTTAAAGTTTGTGATCACAGTTCCTCATCACAGAGTTACTGATCACAGTTACTGATCAGTTACTGATCAGTTACTGATCATAGTTACTGATCACAGTCACTGATCACAGTCAATGATCGCAGTTACTGATCACAGTTACTGATCACAGTTACTGATCAGTTACTGATCACAGTTACTGATCACAGTAACTGATCACAGTTAATGATCACAGTAACTGATCAGTAACTGTGATCATTAACTGTGATCAGTCGTGATGACGTACTGTTCCCCCCCCCCTCCCCAGGGTTACTGTAGTGAACAACAGAGTTGGCTCCAGTACATCCATGTCTCTCGGTTGATGAATGGAGGAAGAATCATAAATAGAAGATGGACATAAAAAAAATGTATGCGCATAAAATTGCTGCGATTAAAGTTGCTGCTTGACTTCCGGGATGATGAAGGGCATCAACAGAAGGATGAATCTACACAAACCCAAATGATTTGGGGCGTTTTATCCTCTGAATCATCCTGGAAAAGCACTTCTCCCTCTCCAGCGGCTCCAGATGTTTGTTTGTTTGCCGCGTTCTCCGACCTCCTCTGTCTGAAGAGGGGGGGGGGTTATGTGCTTCTGACCGAGTGGAACTGATTTAATACTTTGTGACCGAAGCCCTTTCTAAATCATTCTGTTTTTCCTAAGCGTCCACAGAGAACATTCTGGTGGCCAACTAATCGTTTTCCGTGTAGCAAATTAATTTTGACCCAACATCATCATTATGAAGGCTGGGCTGCTATAACGGAGCAGAAAAACTGCTCTGCGTTCAGCAGAACAGAACGGTGTTCAGAAGAGCAGCTCTGTGTTCAGAGGAACAGGGCCGTGTTCAGAAGAACAGACCAGTTTTCAGAAGACAGCTCTGTGTTCAGAAGAACAGCTCTGTTCAGAAGAACAGGTCTGTGTTCAGAAGAAGCGAGCCATACTCAGAAGAACAGCTCTCTCTTCAGAAGAACAGGTCTGTGTTGAGAAGAACAGACCGGTGTTCAGAATAATGCGTCATGAACCATTTTCTTTGCAACTCGACGGAAATCAATGAACTAAGACTGACGACATTTACGTTTACATTTAGGGCGTTTAGCGGACACTTTTATTTTAAGTGACGTATACAAATGTGCAATAAGTACATTTGACAGAAGAAAGAGAGCAACAATATATGGCTTTCGGTACAGTAAGGATGTTTATAGAACAAATTGGCAAGCAACAATCACTAGGTTAACCCATTCCCCGTGTAAAAAAAACAGAAGATAGCTAGGAAAAGATGCTACACGATGCTAGGTTCTATTTGCAATAAGTTACTTTTTGCAACATGCAATAAGTGTGTACAATAAGTGCCAGGACGTACAACATACAATAAATGCGTAAAGAGGGGTGTGGGGGTGTCAAGGGGGGAGCTATGCAGAGTCTAGGTGAGCTCTGAACAAGTGTGTCTTGAGAAAGGGGGGGCGTTGACTCTGTAGTGCTCGCTTCTTAGGGACTGAAGCTCTGCTCTGATTGGACAGGGCAGTTGGGCACCACTTGATGTGGAGAACCGGTCTGCATCTGGGGTGATCCAGATGCCTCGGACGCCAGCCTTCCGAGTTGCCGGTCTTGGAGCACTTTTAGCGTTCCCGTTCGTCTTTGTGATTGTGTCATGAAATTGGCTAGTCGTTGTGTATTGTTAGCTACATTAGCCTCTTTAGCAACCCAGCTCGAAAAACCAACAACACAACTTTACATTGTATTGCACGCACAGCAAGACCGTGCAATTCATTGATTGGTGACTGGAATAAAGTTACAATGTAATCAAGTGTGTAAGAGCATTTAAATGACCAACGTGATACAAATACAAAGAAAATAAATCTCTTTACGGGCGCAGACCAAAAGGGGGCGTGCCTCTGTGAAATGACACAAGGAAGCTGGGAGATTTCCCCACTTGCAACTCGGAAGGCTGGTGTCCGAGGCATCTGGATCACACCGTTATCATAAGTGGGCAAAAACATCCACTCAATAAACGCAATGTGGTGTAGGCTCACCGTGTTGGTTGGTAGGGTGGGGTTAGGGTGGGGTTCACCCAGCCGTGTGAAGAGCAGACAGAGTGCTGTTCAGACGCTGGACTCCGATGCGGTGGACGGTGAAGGCAGGGTTGGACGGGTCCGTTATCTTCAGGTGGAGTTCGACGTACAGCCCGAGCGTGGGACGCCTCCAGTCCAGGGTTGGGTGAAGGCCGACCCAGACTGGTCCAGGACGGCGTCCAGACGCCAGCGCAGTGGGAGTGGAGGGGGAACTGGAAGGGACCCAAACTGCAGACCACATACGTTCAAGGGTGTTCTCTGGTGACGGTCGGATGTCGTGCTGTGCTGAGTCAGCCCGGAGGAGGAAGTAATGGGGCCTGTGGTTGGAAACTTGTTATCGGGTGTGGTGTGTTTCCTGCCGTCTTTATGAGGTGATGGTGCTTGAAGCGGCCGCGCTTGCAGTGCGAACAGACTGTTCATGTAGCGTGTGTTGTGTTGATAATGTTGTTGCCATTACGAAAGCATGTTAACAATTCAATAATGAGGGCGTAATGCGATGTTTAAGTGTTTACGAGAGATGGCTGGGTATTGAAGGTCAGTCCCTCTGATACAAGCCACAGCATTCTGGGTCCGAACCTGATGTCCTCAGTCTACCTGTAGTCAAGATGCCCCCAACCCCTACCTGATCCTTAATGACCCGTCTTTGTACTGTCTAACCCAGGGGTCTCAAACTCGCGGCCCGGGGGCCAATTGAGGCCCGCGGGATGAAATATTGTGGCCCCCTACTTGACATCAAAGTTTAATGTTAGTGCGGCCCGCCCGTTGTTGTCAAACACACATTTTTGCTGAGACGCTTGCCACGCTTTTTTATCACTTGTGATAGGATGACCAGATGTCCCGGTTTTGCCGGGACAGTCCCAATTTTGAGTTACGTGTCCTGAGTCCCGACAAAAGCCAAAGGACGCTAAAATATCCCGGTTTCCACCAACCACTATGAAATGTCCCCTGTTGTCAGCGATTACATAGCCAACGTGATCTAATATTTTTTTGTGGAATACTTGATGTGGCCCAGCCTGACCCAGACTCTACCTCCAGCGGCCCCCAGGTAAATTGAGTTTGAGACCCCTGGTCTAACCCCTACCTGCTCCTTAATGACCTGTCTCTGTACTGTCTAACCCCTACCTGCTCCTTAATGACCTGTCTCTGTACTGTCTAACCCCTACCTGTTCCTTAATGACCTGTCTCTGTACTGTCTAACCCCTACCTGCTCCTTAATGACCTGTCTCTGTACTGTCTAACCCCTACCTGCTCCTTAATGACCTGTCTCTGTACTGTCTAACCCCTACCTGCTCCTTAATGACCTCTCTGTACTGTCTAACCCCTGCCTGCGCCTTAATGACATGGTAGGGGTTAGACTGTACAGAGCCAGGTCGTTAGAGCAGGTAGGGGTTAGGGGTCATCTTGCTCTGGGATTGATGGCTACAGGTTAGGCACCAGACATTGGAGGTGGGAGCCAGAGCCTTTCAGGCTGGGTGTCCAACACCATAACCCCTAGACGGTAATCCTCTGATGTCCCTTTCTTCCTGGTGGCGTGACGCTGTGTTTTAATATTGGGTGTTGGGAGCGAAGGCACAGCGTGAACCACGGTATTTCTCTGTCATGAACAGACCGAGTAATACATAACCCTGAAAACTTTAATCAGGACATGGAGGATGATGCTAACACCGGCCTGCGGCCTCGACCAATCGTTGACCGGTAAACACATCATCACGTCTGTCCAGTACCGAGTCATGCTGATTCATTTACGAATGAGGTCACCCGCACCCACACGTTCTCGGAGATCTCTTTTTGATCTCCGTTTGTCTGAATGATGTTTGCACTGCAATGCTTGACGTTTGTACTGTGACAAACTCAAACCAAGGGTACTCCTTACTCGGAACAGCAAAATATACAGTTCTGTTATACAGAACATGAGTCGGGGAGTATGGAGCCAAAGAAAAGGTTAAAGTCCTGGTCTAGGGAACGCCTTGCTCTGAGTGACCTTTGGTTTGATCGTCGTTCTGTAACCTGTCGTCATATGTTTCCATGTAGAGCACTGGACGGTGGTCAGGGCAGCAGTGTCAGGCAGCCTCCTCCGCCCGTAGGAGAGGGAGCTTCTATCCCACCCGGTGCAAGGTCTAACCCCAGCACGGGAAGGGCTCTAACCCCGACCTGTGATCTAACCCCAGGTAGGGGTCTTACCCGGGGACAGGTTCAATCCCCGGGGCAGACCTCGGTGCAGCGCTGAGGAAACCACCGCTGTGTGCAACGAGCTCCCGGCTGACAGAGTAAAGGAGCAGAACAACAAACTGAACGATGCGTAAGTACCGCAGTGCTCCACCTGTGCTGCTAACCCCCCCGAACCCCCCCCGTTTAAGAGGAATCGCACCAACCCGTGTTTGGCCGTGCCTCTTGTTATTCTAATAAACATGAATAATTTGGGTGTTTTCGGGGGGAGGTTGAAGGCCCATCGCGGGGTCTAAAGACTCCGTTTGGTGCGTCTCCGCGGTCCACTGACACTCTGAAGGGATGATTACACACATTATGCTCTCCTCCAGAAACACCTTGACATCAATATTTGGCAAGAGGACCCAGAAACAAATTCTCACACGGTAACTGCAGCGCCTCAAGGCCTGCACAGGGGTCCACTGTTTACTGAGAGTGTGTGTGTGTGTGTGTGTGTGTGTGTGTGTGTGTGTGTGTGTGTGTGTGTGTGTGTGTGTGTGTGTGTGTGTGTGTGTGTGTGTGTGTGTGTGTGTGTGTGTGTGTGTGTGTGTGTGTGTGTGGTTGAAGGTTTCTTGTAGAGGTGATGTCGAGGCCGGGAGATGTTTTTTAAAACCCTGGGGGCCGAGGCGAGGGGCCCCTGGGTGGTCCTCAGATCAAACACAACAGAACCCCAGGGAAACACACACACACACACACACACACACACACACACACACACACACACACACACACACTGAGACACACACACACACACACACACACACACACACACACACACACACTGAGAAACACGCACAATGAGACACCCACACACACACACACACACACACACACACACACTGAGACACACATGCACACTGAGACACACACAGACGGACAGACAGACAGACAGACAGAGGGTCGGTAAACACCAGGGATGGATGCCTTCTCTTCATATGAGGACCTAGGTGAACACCACACCAGGATCTGGGTTAGACGATCCGTGAATCTGTGACGGCCCCTACTGATCAGAGACTCACAGGGGAACCGGTTCGATGAAGAACCATTGTGCACCGAGACTGGTGTGAACTCTAACTGGTGTACGGCCGCAAACTGCTGAGAAAGGAGGAACTGGTGTGAAGGGAGATCGGAGTGAACTAGAAACAAGAGCAGAACTGGTCTGGGGGGGGGCGGAGGCGGGACGCTGGGGGTCGGTGGTCTTCAGGGCCGGGGCTGGTGGACCACAGGGGGGCTGAGAAGGTCTCTCTCCGACGGTGGGACCTTCCGGTTGGTTCTGCTTCGACGGCCAGTGGTCGGGTTCTGCTGTGTTACCACGCCGCTCATCACACCCCCTGATTTATTTAACCCCCGGAGTCTGATCCCGAGAGATGGACGTGCAGGGTTTGTGTTTCTGAAAGGTTCTCCCCTGCTGCGTGCTGTTCGTAGGGTCTGTGTCGTCTCCCGGTCGGCTGCTGGGTGAAGCTGACCTTCGTAAACGAGACAGACACGAAGAGGAGGGGGGGGGGGGGGGGGGGGGGGGGGGTTGCTCTCTTGTTTCATGAGAAGCAGGTGTTAGATGTTTGCAGGCCCTTATCTGTGATATTCCTGTCTGTGTCGGCCTTCAAATAGCCTCTACCCCCCCCACCACTTGAGGAATGGTTTGGTCCTTCGGAGCGCCTGCTCTCTCTAACCGCCCCAGCACAAGGTTTCCTTCTCTCTGTTTCCCCTCAGAATTTATTTAGACACGATAAAGGCATCCCAACTCCTAACAGCCATTTAAGACTCTAAATGGCTGTTAAAAAGTACTACTTTAAAAGTACTCTTTAAAAAATTACTTCTGCAAAGTAATCCAGACGGCTTGTACTCTGTGCCTGTGGTTGCTGTGGATGTTTAGTTTGGTTTAGTTTGACTGATTTGCTGTGTTAAACCTGTAGTGTAGGCATTATTTATTTGACGTATCTTCGTAGTGCTGCTGACAGCAAGCTCTGAGATACAGACACAGCTGGTACAAGTCCAAGCAGACACCAGTGTTTCTACTGTTGTCATTAAGGCTTTATTTGTATTATTATGATTATTTTCACTGATTATTATAATTATCATCATAATGAGTTTATTTACATTCAGGGCATTTAGCAGAAGCTTTTATCCAAAGCGACTTACAATAAGTACATTTGTCAGAAGAAAGAGAAACAACAATATATCGCTGTCGGTGCAGAAAGGATGTTCATAGAACCAAGTGCCAATCTTGTTTGTGCTTAGCACGTAGTAGTGGTAGTAGAAGTGGTAGTAGTGGTAGTAGTGATGGTGATGGTGGTGGTGGTGGTGGTGGTGGTGGTAGTATTGAATCTACTACTGACGTCCTTCTAAAACATATCTATCTATTTCTCCTGTTGTTTGGATTTGGTTCCACGCTGGCCATATCTTCCCGCTGTGCAGACAACACAGCCTGCTATCTACCCTAAACATTTCCCCTCTGACATCAGGACTCCATCTCATTATGCGTTACCCTTGGGAGCAGCCGCGCGCTAACAGACTTCGGTGTGAACAACGTTGGCCATCTGCTCAGAGATACTCTGCCTCAGATGGAGTTGGGTCTGGCCCTACTGATGGAGGAGCAGGGAGGGCATGTCTGCCGTCCAGACCTCAGTGAACAGGAGACGCTAGTGGGCAGGAGACTAGTGAACAGGAGACTAGTGAACAGGAGACTAGTGAACAGGAGACTAGTGAACAGGAGACTAGTGAACAGGAGAGCAGTGTACAGGAGACTATTGAACAGGAGACTAGTGAACAGGAGACTAGTGAACAGGAGACTAGTGAACAGGAGACTAGTGAACTGGAGATTAGTGAACAGGAGATTAGTGAACAGGAGAGCAGTGTACAGGAGACTAGTGAACAGGAGACTAGTGAACAGGAGACTAGTGAACAGGAGACTAGTGAACTTGAGACTAGTGAACTGGAGACTAGTGAACTTGAGACTAGTGAACTGGAGACTAGTGAACAGGAGACTAGTGAACAGGAGACTAGTTTACAGGAGACTAGTTTACAGGAGACTAGTGAACAGGAGACTAGTGAACAGGAGACTAGTGAACAGGAGACTAGTGAACAGAAGACTCTAGTGAACAGGAGAATAGTTAGAACCACAAATGTTTACCCTCAAACAATCATAATACATACATAATCCAACTATAAAATAACACTGCATTGTTCATTATGTTTCAATAAGAAGACACCTCAACAAATTAACAGTTCTGATTCAACGTGCTACAAAACCAACATTACCAACAGCTTAATCGAACTATCAACAAGATGTTTCTTAGAAAACGCAAAAACGGTATGCTCGAAGTATTTAACATTTACATTTCAGCTGATTAGGTAGATAAGAAGCCAATGACGTTCGAGACTAAAGTAACTCATATCTCATCGTTGGCGTGACGGCGGTATAATAGGATATAGGAATAAGGTTTGTCATAACATTGTTCTCCATTAACACTATCTGCTTTATTCGGCACACACACACACACACACACACACACACACACACACACACACACACACACACACACACACACACACACACACACACACACACACACACACACACAGGCTGAACTAGTGCCTTACTGTCCTAGTGGGACTGTCACAGCAATGAGTTTCAATGAAGCACCTTCATGGTTGAATCTGTGATGGTCAATAATATTATGGGATGGCTAACAGTTATTGGTTGATGAAAAAGTTAACCAAAGCGATTATTGATCAAGTTCTCTGTCGCTGTGATGTTTCTGCCTTCCTGATAAAGTCACTTCCCAATCTTCCTGGCTCACACAGTCTTCTCTATTCATTGTAACGCAGACGTTTTTCCTCGAACCATCTCCGTTATTTGATATTCTCCGGGGCATTTGTCTAAAAGTGAATCGGGCGTCACGGTTAACATGCTGCAGGTTATTATGGGATGGAGGCCTGAGTCTCCGCTCGGCGCATTACGGCCCATTTCCAGATGCTCGGATGAAACGGAGGTCGCTAACCTCGGTTACCGTGGTGATGTCAGCATCCATGACCAGACTAGCAAGCCCAGCATCAGCACCAGAGTGGATGGATCCCCTCAAACAAAAACCTTCAGGATTTTAAGATCCTTTTAAGATTAAGACTGGGAATGAAGCATTATTGTAATGGGTAAATAGTGGACATCCATTGCTATAAAAAGTAGATTAATAGTGGAAATAAATTATTATTATCATCTAACAATAGTGGAAGTAAATTATTATTGTCCATTAATAATGAAAATAAATAACAATTTGGCTTTATTTATCCAGGAGAAGTTGTTTTCAGAAGTTTAAGAAGTTTCCCACTGAAATGTTTCCTTTAACAAATACATAAAAAAAGGGAAATAAAATATGATTTTTTTATATATATTGAATTTAATACATACACTTCCTATACATACATGTATACATACATAGGCCTACACTCATCAATATAGAATGCATATACATCGATTCATTCATGTTTTAGATACTCTAAAAAATCTAGAAAACAAGAAAACAATGTGCTTGAGCGAGAGAGCTGGTCTGCCATTTTGTTGCCGTCAGTTTGTCTTTCTCAGTTTGCATGCTGAGCTCAAGCTGTCATTGAGACATAGAAGCTTTGTTTTGACAGAGGCACACTCACTCCGTCACACAATAATAATGATAATAATGCATAAAGACAGCCGGATAAACCCTCCACAGAGTCACCTGGCAGCAGTTCAGACGAGACCTGTCCTCATGATTGACTCATGAACCTCTTGAAGTATTCCCCTTAAACGGAGCCCAACTGGCAACCCTATAATTGAATTTCGACGTTCAAAACTCCTCTGTTGACATTTTATTCAGTTTTAGTTTACAAAAAAAAAAAAATCCTTAAATACTTGGTGAAAAGTAGCTTGCTGTGTTGCTCCGTTTTTGTACAGTTTACCTCAGAGCCTGACGGAAGTATTTCATTGCTTGGTAGGCTTAGTCGTCTGCCCTGGACTGAGGAAAAACAACCACTGACGTCTTCATCATGAACCCAGTGTGTTGAAACGTTTCAGTTCAATCGACGCGCTGCGTGTCACATCTCGCCCTTCGTTCATCACCTCACTCCCCGTCCTTATGTCTCTCGCATCTCTGATTGTCCTCGCTCACCTTAATTGTCCTCACCTGTCCCTCGTTAACATTCACCTCAGACTGCATTTAGTCGGCGTGTTTCTCTCGCTCTGTGCCGGTTCGTCTTCGTTGTCTGCATCAAGCGTCCCGGCATTTTCCGAGTGATGTTTTCGATTCCCGGTTTTCTGATTCCTGCCCGTTTACTCCTGACTACGTCTTTGCCTTCTCCCTTCCAGATTGTTTGCCTGATCTCCAACAGATTACCCCTGTACCGACTCAGTACGTCTTCGCCTTCCCCCTATCGGATTGTTAGCCTTGAACGTCAACTCATCTCCTGTTTACCGACCTATCCGCTGTTGGAGACCATTCTTCCTACCCTGACCGTTGCCTCCCGAGTCGTGCTCCTGAGTCCTATTCCCCGGCTGCCCACCTAGCCGTTACACCGCGTTGTATCACGCTCATCATACCTAGCCCACACTACCGTGTGCAGGCCTCACGCCATCGCTCCGGTCTAACGATGCTCCCGGCAAACGACCCGGTGTTCAGACAATGAGGTGTCCCCAAACAGGGGCGCCTGGCCCCCCACCGGGTGCCACCCGTCCCCGCCCCGCCCAGCCTGCTTCCCCCTCCCTCTGAACCTGAGGGTTTGTGAGGGAGCGTGGAGGGATTAGCAGCAGCCTGAGCCACGTGGCTCTCCGCAGCGGTAATTACGGGAGCTCAGCGACGTGTTTGTTTGAATCTCTCCCCTCCGCAGAATGCAGGAACGCGTAATCCTCCTCTCGGAGTGAATCTAACTCAATTAAGAAGATCCTGGAGACGGGGATGGTGGCGGGGGAGGGGGTGGGAGTCAGGCTGACATGGTAGGCTCCCCTCCCTCGGGTCACGTCGAACTGAAGGAGGGAGGGAGGGAGGGGGGGAGGGAGGGAGGGGGGGGAGGCTGTGGTTATCAGCACCCAGAGCTGCACCCTAATTGACAGAATATCGTTTAATTACACACCGTTTATCGCCCGTTCAGCGGTCGAGTTACGAGCGCCCCGGCCGTGTTCGTCTGCGGAGGCGGAGCTTCTCTCGTTACCGCCGCTGGAACGGGGGAGATCGGGGGCGTCCCTCAGACACAGGGGGCCGTAAATCTCTCGGGGCAGGGAGCACACACGCGACAGAGACTTCCTTACAAGCGCAGGCCTCAGCCTCAGGCCTACGCACACGCGGAGGCCCGCCCCGCGGCCGTTGGGGCGGTCTGGTTCCACAAGCTCTCGGGCAGCGAGCAATATGTTGTTGAACTTTACTCTGAACAACATTCATGCCCCCCGGTGCCTGGTCTGTTTCACCGTAGAGCAGAGAGGAACGGACTCCGTCTCCCAGGGTAATGGTGATGCCAGGCTGGTGGGGGACAACAAACACGGGCCAGGACCCCTGGGGTGAGGCTAGCAGCATCCCTCACGCACACAGCGTTCATCAGGCCGAAGGACGGACGAGTCAAAACGTCAGAGCGACCGTCGCGCAGAGATCCTCCAAAATAGGAGAGGATAAAATAAAGCTTAATTCAGTGCTGTGCCTGTGGAAAAACAGAATTGATGTGTGATTTAGCAGCGTCACGTGTGGAGGCAGACGGTCGTTGTGGCTCTGAGGCGAAGCTAAACCGCCGTCTTGCCGTGCCCTGGGAACGGAGAGCAGACGTCTGAAGGAGACCGCTGGGCTCGTTACCCCATCACAGAGTTCACTCCTCCGGACCCCTTATACACATTCCCTGGCAGGCAGGACGCCCGTGCTGTGATGTTCACATTCTGGATGAGTTAGGAGTGGCGGCCAGACGGGCAGTCCTTTCATTCCTGTGTGATAGTAGGCTGATTCCGTTAGGGTTTTTATGGGGCTTTAAAGGTCTCAGTCCAAGTCAATGACTAGGCCTCCACTGAGGTCTCTGACGATGTGTTGAGTTGTGTTCTGTTCAAACGTTTGGTGGAGATGTTTACCAAATCGGCTCAAAGTAAGACCAGATGATGAGCGCCGTCTCTCCTCGTGTCTCTCCTCAGAAGCCTCCGTCTCGTCCGGCTGCGACGGTCTTCTGAACCTCCTCACCTCCACGGTGGGAAATCCCCCGAAACAAACCTCCTCGCCGAGCCAAACCCGCTCCACACGACTCTGGTTCCCTCGGGCAAGGCATCTAAGGCAGTCTTCAGGCAGGGGCAGCCCATGGCAGCAATGGTCTCTAAGAGGAGGAGACAACAGAGTTTGGACCCCGCAGAGGTGGAACGAACACTCTGCTGACGTCAGGACCGCAGAGTCACTCACCAGCTTCCGCAAGAAAGTCAAGACACACCTCCGCATGCCACCCATCTTACACACTTATTATATGTTTTACGTCCTGGCACCTAAACAATAGTACTTAGCATCGTGTAGCATCTTAACCTAGCTATCTTCGTTGTACACAGAGAACGGGTTAGCCTAGCGATTTGTTAGTGCTTGTTCTATGAAGATCCTTACTGTACCGACAGAGGTATATTGTTGTTTCTATTTCTTCTGACAAATGTACTGATGCAAGTCGCTCTGGATAAAAGCGTCTGCTAAGTACCCTGAATGTAAACGCAGGAGGAAACCTCGCTGCTCCGTCCGGGTTCGAGGGCTGCGACGTGCTCTCACCTAGGTCCTCTCTGTTCTTCCTCCCGGTTGTCGGTACGAGACCCTGTCTGAGACAGAAGAGGTCAGTGAGACGGTTAGGAAAGGTGAGGAACCTTTACTTGTGGGCCCTGGAACGTCCAGTGGGTTTCGTACCCCAGACCTTCAGCAGAGGGGGGGGGGGGGGGGGGGGGGGGAGACTTGGTGGATCGGATCAGTGAGGCGTTCTTCTTTCCGGTTCTTTCCACATGTTGAGTAGGTTAGAGTATGAGTTATAAACTAGAACAATCCGATCATACTAGGATCTGTGAAATGCTGCGTTTTAATGAGGACCTAAAAGGAAACGCATCACATGTGCTGAAATGTCACAGTTGACTCACGTTGATTAAAGTGGTGTGTCTACGATGGAAATTTTATGAACTAGAAGAGAGAGAGAGAGAGAGAGAGAGAGAGAGAGAGAGAGAGAGAGAGAGAGAGAGAGAGAGAGAGAGAGAGAGAGAGAGAGAGAGAGAGAGAGAGAGAGAGAGAGAGAGAGAGAGAGAGAGAGAGAGAGAGAGAGAGAGAGAGAGAGAGAGAGAGATCCATCCATCCATCCATCCATCCATCTGTTTGAGAAGTTAATGAAATTCCAAGAATTGTAGATGAATTTATTTATATGAGGCAAATATCTGAGGAAACATTCATTTTATCTGTGTCTTTATGTCTTGGTTTATTTACCATATGAGTAATCTAAATCACTACTTAAGCGCTACCTACCGTCTACAAATACACTACAAACTACAAATACATTATGGCATATTTATCTTAATATACTAATTTGTCACTTTACTTTATGGCAGATAATAGATTTTTGAAGCACTTCCACCTGTAACGTCCCCTGCCCTGTTGGACTGCCCTATGTATTCAGGAATGGATTTACTCTTTGATTTTTTCATAGATTGTGATGGACAATCCAGATGTTTATTCGGTTGAGTTCTCTGGCCTCCCCATCTGTTAACTAGTGAAGCCTCTTCACTAGACTGTTAGACAACCCATCTGCTAACTAGAGAAGCCTCTTCACTAGTTACACTGTTAGACAACTCATCTGTTAACTAGAGAAGCCTCTTCACTAGTTAGACTGTTAGACAACCCATCTGCTAACTAGTTAAGCCTCTTTACTATTTATACAGTTGGACAACCCATCTGTTAACTAGTGAAGCCTCTTCCCTAGTTAGACTGTTCGACAACCCATCTGTTAACTAATGTTAACTAGTTCCTCTTTGTTTTTTGCCTGGGATGAACCAGTCACAAGATGGCAGTGAGCCCCTCATCTTTACCAGAACAACTCCTGTATGTCAACATCTCTAACAGGCTTATCTAAAACGATGTACTCTCTGCATTTAGAAGTCTCATTTGTTTCAGACGCAATATCTCACAAAGAAGTGCCAAGACAAGCTTGATCACTTAGTCATATTTTGATTATCTTGCATTGTTTTTCTCAGTGATTACTGTTATTATCTGCACTGTAGGCCTATATCCAGACCTCATGTTCCCTCAGGGAGAGGTGTGTAATGGTGCGTTCCAGGCCACCCGTAACCCGTGTTATCACAACCTTGACCGCAGTCAAACCCGCAACTCACTACGCGTGAACTCGTACCAAAGTCAAAGTCAAAGTGTGTTTATTGTTGCATGTACCAAATTGCTTCAGCACAGCAAAATTCTTACGACTTGGCAAGCATCATTCATCTACGCATTAGACGTCATACATATAACAAAAAAATAACATAAAACTCTAAAACAATATGACAATAAAATGTAACATTTAACATACAACAATTTAAAAAACAACATATATCTCTGTAGCAGAGTACAGTAGAAGGGCTAGCAGCAGTTTAAGTGTGAATAGAGAATAAGTTAAAAAGAAATGCTAAGCATAAGTTAAAAGTTTTTAAAATTGTGCAATATATCTATGAAGTGAATTGAATGAGTGGGGGAGCAGGGAGTAGGTGGAGGTGGCAACTGTTCAGAGGTTCAGTGTTTCTGATTCAGAAGCCTTACAGCCAGGGGGAAAAAGCTATTTGTGAGTCTGGTAGTCCGTGTTCGGATGCTCCGGTAGCGTCTACCAGACGGCAGCAATGAGAACAGTCCATAGCCTGGGTGGCTGTTGTCCTTTAGAATCTTTTTTTGCTTTCCTCAGGCATCTACTGTTGTACCACATCGATGTACTCACAGTTACAGCTCGTAATTTACGGGCTTAAAAGCGTCCCTGGAACGCAGCATAAGAAACAGTGACTCGTGATCTCGTGATGCTGCGAGGGCCGGTTGACGCTACCCGGGAAAGACCTGAAGCCGCTCTCCTCGTATCACCACCAGATGCATGAGCATCTCGTTTAGTTATTCATGTCAAATGAGTGAAACATTGCTGTTGAAGAACACACTGTTTTATGAAGATTCTGTCAATTGGTGTTGAGGAATATTGAACAAAACTATTGAAACAAAAGTTTGGAAACCTATGAAGAAAATCTGAAAAAACAGAATTAAGGCTGTATATTATAAATACTATATATTTATGTATATGCCATATAATATATATAATATTTATATTAATATAGGCCATATCGTATATAATAAGCTATACGTTTTATATATATATATATATATATATATATATATATATACAGTATATGAATATAGGCAACATGATATATATATATATGAATAGAAGGCGAGGCTATATATAAATATCCATAAATATATATAATATATATATATATAATACAATATATACTGATATATATAATATATATATCAGTATATATTGAGTATATGTACAGTATGTTGTACTTTTTAGATATAGACATAGGTATAGTGTATGTTGTACTACACTATAGATATTGAGGTATAGTGTATGTTGTACTATATATAGTGGGGTATAGAGTATGTTGTACTCAATAGACACTATAGATATTGTGGTATAGTGTATGTTGTACTAAATAGACACTATATATATTGAGGTATAGTGTATGTTGTACTAAATAGACACTATATATATTGAGGTATAGTGTATGTTGTACTAAATAGACACTATATATATTGAGGTATAATGTATGTTGTACTATATATAGTGGGGTATAGTGTATGTTGTACTGAATAGACACTATATATATTGAGGTATAGTGTATGTTGTACTAAATAGACACTATATATATTGAGGTATAGTGTATGTTGTACTAAATAGACACTATATATATTGAGGTATAGTGTATGTTGTACTCAATAGACACTATATATATTGAGGTATATTACCTCCAGTGTATTTTTCGACGGGGGAAGTGTCTTAAAATGCTGAAGTTGGAGCCGGAGAAATGAATCTGTCAGGCGTTCCGAGAGCCCCTGGCTGACAGACTAAGTGTGATTACTCTACGGAAGCTGTGATGGGACAATAATGATCCCTAAACGGGTTCAATTTACCCTGGGTGGTCGGGGGCTTCACCCAATCCACAGAACAACTATCTTCGGCTCCCGCTATCTGTCTCACTCTCTCTCTGTCCCTCTGTCTCATCTCCCCGTCCCTCTCGCCAGCCCTCTATCCTTCGTCACCTCTACCTTTCCTTCCTCTTGCTCTTTCTCCGTCTCTATCTCTCTCTCTCTCTTGCTCTCTCTTTCACCCTCTCTCTTTCTCTCTCTCTCTCTTTCTCTCTCTCTCTCTTGCTCTCTCTTTCACCCTCTCTCTATTTCAGTCTCTCTCTCTATTTCAGTCTCTCTCTCTCTCTCTCGCTCTCGCTCTCGCTCTCGCTCTCGCTCTCGCTCTCGCTCTCTCTCTCTCTCTCTCTGTACTATAAAAAGTTCAGTAGGCCTATCTCCTATAAACAAGATGAGATCAATTACAGAGACGCTGTACGTACACTGCATTTACAATTTGGAGGATATGTGCAATAGTGCGATCGTTGTTGACAGCGATTGTTCTGAACAGAAAGAAAAAGTGAAGATTCATTTGAACAAAGGTCTGGCTGAAGTCCAGTGGGATGAGTCTGTCTATAGGGAGTTTAAGGTCCTTCTCTCATCAGGTGATGAATCTGGCTGCTGTGATGGCTCATTGTTGTATTTCTCCCGACAGCTATGTCACTTTGCTAGCGTCTGGAGTGTTTTCAAAGTCCTCGCATGCCTATGTATTCCGTGGGAAGTTTGTGTACCTGATGTCTTGGTTAGACTGGCAGGAAGTCAAGAAGTGCAGCTCCGTTTCCAGTTGGTTTTGTGTGCAGTGTTAGCACAGTGTGTCTTTTCCCGGGAGCCAAGTCTGTCTGGGGCATCTCCTCTCCATGGCCGGGCTGTGTTCACTGAGTCTGTACCTGATGAGGGATTTATAGCTTTGGGTCGGTCACGGGGGTCCGGTATTCTGCAACTGTGTATTCTCTGTTTAGGGACAAATTTGCCAACTAAATTTCTGGGTGAATTTTTCCAATGTGCCAAATAGTTTTCTTTTTGTTTTCTTATATTTAGTTTTGCCCTGATGTGGTGGCTGTGTGTTGGACAGAGTCCTAGGACAAGCAGGCTCAGGGAACAATTTTCTGGATGTAACTCTCTGTGGGTGATGCTGGTTATACTATTGTAGTGCTCTCTTCTGGATTTTAATGATGATCGCATATCGTCCTAATTCTGCCCTTCATGTTATTCTGTGTTTTCCCGAAGGCATTAAAGGTCACTCACGGCTATGTTGAAGGTGCCTGTGGTCTTCATGTTTATGCCGAGGCAGGATTATTTTTTGTTTGCTCTACAGTAACAGTGTGTAGGTGGAATGAATGCGTGTTTGTGGAGGCTGGGTCTTCTTCCAATATCCTGCTTGTGGTTTTGTTAAAGTTCATGGTCAGGGCCAAGGGTTAGAGGAGCAGAAGATCTAGGAGCTGTTGTAGGCCTTTGGTTTGAGAGGAACAGGAAATCCAGGTGCTGCTCTCTCCCTTCTTTGGTTTGAGAGGAACAGGAGAATTAGTATTGCTGTAGGCCTTCTTTGGTTTGGGACAGCAGCACACAGAGTGTCTTCAGTGTCATGCCGGGGGCTTCAGACTGTCCTCATGTCCTTGCTCATCGGTTGATGTACATGTTGAACAGGGTCAGACTCAAGCTGCATCCCTGTCTCACATCCCTGTCTCTGACCCCGGCTCTGTGGAAAGAAGTTTCTTTCCTATCTTAACATTTGTCTTTTGTTTACATGGACTTGATGATGTCGTAGGTTTCTAAAATTGTCTCTCTCTCTCTCTTTCTGTCTCTGATTCTCTGTCTCTGTCCCTCACTTTCCTTTAAAAAATGAACAAAATGTGCATTTTAAAGTGTTTAATGCGTTTATATTTCTTTATTATTTACATATTCCTTTTCATATCTATTCCATATATATTAAAAAATATGTATTGATCATTTTTATTATCAGTCATTATTTTACATTACTGTCTGTTTTATTAGTCAGGGCCGAGGATCTGGGGCTCATGGTCATAGAGACTGACTAACAGTCCGCTTCCTCATAGTGATGGTTAGTTCTCACTTTCGGTGTGGAACAGGTGCTACATAGTGCTGATATAAACCAATTCAACCGGGCCAAGAAAACAGCAAAGTCCTTCAGCGCCCTCCACTGTCCAGACGGAGTACTGCATTGTCATTAAGCAACGACACCCGAATTGAAATCTAATTCAAAATGTGTCACTAGTGATGGATGTAGGTCATAGAGCCTAGCCTTTTGACCTATTTCATGATGAAACAAAACACTATCAAATCTGTAAAAATTATTCACCTTGCAAGTTGGTGAATTCTTATAGTTATGACTGAATATCTGTGCGGCTGCTGTTTTTATGAAGACAGAAGCCTTCTCTGTGCTGTATGAAGATCTCCTGCCTGGTACTGACACTCAGAAACAGACCGTCGTCATTAATTATCACTTTGGCAATAACCTCAAAGTCTGGGAACTTTGCACAATGACACCAGTTCAGTTTTGCCCTTTTTCTAAATGTCAAAACACACACACACACACACACACACACACACACACACACACACACACACACACACACACACACACACACACACACACACACACACACACACACACAGAGAGATAATATAATTAAGGAATAGAAGGAAATAGGACAAGACTAGACAAACAACCTTCTCATCAATCAAGTTTTTCATTATTGTTTTTATCCTTACACACAGTATATTGTGTATTCATACGACTATATATGTCTAACCCAGAAGTGAGGGTGAGGGCATCATGCCTTACTGTCCGGCGTCTCCAAACAGGAAACTTGAGCGGAGAGATAACCCACGTTTGCTAATCTGGTTCGGACTGGTTAGACTCTGGCTCCAATTAATTCTAGTCGTTCAGATGTTTTTGTGTTTGTGTATTATGTCCTCATGTTTAAACAACCCTGGTGTAGGTTTTAATCGAGCACAATCGTTTGCTAGATTGAACTGATACCAGAATTTGTACATTTTTAAGCAGAAGACACTTTTTTATTCAGGAAGCAGCAATACAACACGCCCGAATCCGATACAAACCACTGATTCATCTGAGGGACGGTTTAAAATGTCAGACCCAGGGAGGGGAACAGAGAACGGTAATCTACGTGACATTTTACTTGGCAAACACACAAATAACAAACGATTATCTGTTTACATAAAATCAAATCCATCAAAATATAATGATTGACAGTCCAGTCAACAACAACAGTATTATTTATTATAGTCTGTATATATTTCTTCAACATTGCACCACCTGTGAACAGTTATCACCAGTTGGAGGTGCTAATGGTACCGGTGGTGGTGCTGGTGCTGGTGGTGTTGGTGCTGCTGATGGAGCGATCGTCACCGGGACTGAAGACTAGTGACGTCTCACTTGGGGTATTTGACAAACTGACACTCTGTCTTTTAGTGTCCAGCTCAGCTTGTCAAATACACTAAGTGGGACGCCGCCTCCTGAAGGAGGTGGAGGAGCCTCAGCCTGCACCTGGAGGAGGTGGAGGAGCCTCAGCCTGCACCTGGAGGAGGTGGAGGAGCTTCAGCCTGCACCTGGAGGAGGTTGAGGAGGAGGTGGAGGAGGTTCAGCCTGCTCCTAAAGGTGGAGGGAAAAACTAGATTATAAGAAATAAATACAAATAGACACTCAGCATTACTACTGGGTAATGTTTAGTCATTTAGCAGGTAGGGGTTAGACAGTGCAGAGACAAGTCATTAAGGAGCAGGTAGGGGTTAGACAGTACAGAGACAGGTCATTAAGGAGCAGGTAGGGGTTAGACAGTACAGAGACAGGTCATTAAGGAGCAGGTAGGGGTTAGACAGTACAGAGACAGGTCATTAAGGAGCAGGTAGGGGTTAGACAGTACAGTGACAGGTCATTGAGGAGCAGGTAGGGGTTAGACAGTACAGAGACAGGTCATTAAGGAGCAGGTAGGGGTTAGACAGTACAGAGACAGGTCATTAAGGAGCAGGTAGGGGTTAGACAGTACAGAGACAGGTCATTAAGGAGCAGGTAGGGGTTAGACAGTACAGAGACAGGTCATTGAGGAGCAGGTAGGGGTTAGACAGTACAGAGACAGGTCATTAAGGAGCAGGTAGGGGTTAGACAGTACAGGTCAGACTGTGGATGTAGGGGATCAAACCTTTGGCCTGGGAGTCAAACAGACTAACCAGTAGAATAATTCAGGCGGTGGTGGACGGCTCACCTGAGCGCTGGTTCCGTGGACCGTCGAAGGATGAGCTGTGTTCTTCAGAGCGGTGGGTTCTTCTGAGCGGTGGGTTCTTCAGAGCGGTGGGTTCTTCTGAGCGGTGGGTTCTTCAGAGCGGTGGGTTCTTCAGAGCGGTGGGTTCTTCAGAGCGGTGGGTTCTTCAGAGCGGTGGGTTCTTCTGAGCGGTGGGTTCTTCAGAGCGGTGGGTTCTTCTGAGCGGTTGGTTCTTCAGAGCGGTGGGTTCTTCAGAGCGGTGGGTTCTTCAGAGCGGTGGGTTCTTCAGAGCGGTGGGTTCTTCTGAGCGGTGGGTTCTTCAGAGCGGTGGGTTCTTCAGAGAGGTGGGTTCTTCTGAGCGGTTGGTTCTTCAGAGCGGTGGGTTCTTCTGAGCGGTGGGTTCTTCTGAGCGGTGGGTTCCTCCCTGCAGAGAGGCCGGCGGCTGACGTCTGATCGACCGATGATGTCTGCGCCGAAACAGTCATCATCGGCCGAAACCGTTTAGAGAATTATATGTTCAACGGCAAAGAGGAAGCTGAAAGGAGGAAGATAGCAGGCAGGAAGTATGTGGACAGGCAGTGACAACAGCTCTCCGGAGTTGTGAAATGATCTCTGTTGCCGTCATGGGTCGTTGTCTCGTGGTCAGGGTGGTGCAGGAGAAAGACACTTTAGGTTGAAGACCAGAGGTTAGAGAAGTAGAACGGGTACTTGCATTTGAGTAAGCTGCATTTCGAGCATTCAGGATTGCATTTGAATGCTCGAATTACATTCATTACATTGAATATGATTCAATGTAAATACATTTGTAGTTTATTACATTTTATAGCTCAGGTTGGAAGACCACAAGTGTGAAACATGCCCTGTAGCACGATAGATAAAGTGTATTAAATATGTTTATAAAATATGACTAATTATGACTATCCTTGCTTTATATTCTAGTGTAGTTTGTATGTGTTCCCTTAGTCTTAGAGCAGCAGGCCTTTATGTCTCTGCACAACCTGAACCTTCATCCAAACATCTGAGACCAGATTGGGACCATCAGCGGACCAGGACTGGTCCCTCACTTCTAGAGAGGGCCCTTACCTTACATTACAGCTAAAGTCCCTTACATTACAGCTAAAGTCCCTTACATCACAGCTAAAGTCCCTTACATTACAGCTAAAGGCCCTTACATTACAGCTAAAGTCCCTTACATTACAGCTAAAGTCCCTTACATTACAGCTAAAGTCCCTTACATTACAGCTAAAGTCCCTTACATTACAGCTAAAGTCCCTTACATAACAGCTAAAGTCCCTTACATTACAGCTAAAGTCCCTTACATTACAGCTAAAGTCCCTTACATTACAGCTAAAGTCCCTTACATTACAGCTAAAGTCCCTTACATTACAGCTAAAGTCCCTTACATTACAGCTAAAGTCCCTTACATTACAGCTAAAGTCCCTTACATAACAGCTAAAGTCCCTTACATTACAGCTCAAGTCCCTTACATTACAGCTGAAGTCCCTTACATTACAGCTAAAGGCCCTTACATAACAGCTAAAGTCCCTTACATTACAGCTCAAGTCCCTTACATTACAGCTAAAGTCCCTTACATTACAGCTAAAGTCCCTTACATAACAGCTAAAGTCCCTTACATTACAGCTCAAGTCCCTTACATTACAGCTAAAGTCCCTTACATTACAGCTAAAGTCCCTTCAGGCTGCAGGCCTCACTACTATAGTCGTGGTTCTCTCCTCTGCGTTCTGCAGGACTTGCAGGTTCCTCATTTGAGGACTCAACGTCCTGCCGCTGTGTGCAGACCGTCCTGTCCCTTGGGTGCACGCTCAAATGTCTCCTGTTTGCACCTGGACCCCCGTCTGGTCCTGGTTCGTCTCATGGCGTGGACGGTCCAGCGCTCTGTGCCACGCCGCTGGTGGGTACAGTTGATATACAGTCGACTAAACGTGTGGTTTGCTTTACTGTGCATCTGGGTCAAGGCAGAGGGGATGAGGGCTTGAGACGGGTGGACCAGTCCAGCGCTCTGGTCAACTGGCCGTCGGGCGACGTCGCTGGGAGTCAGGGGCGTAACCGTGACAACGGTGGCACGCAACCTTTTTTTTTTTAGGATCAATGGGTTGATGTTCGATTGGTCCGTGGGCTGATTGGTTTTACCTCCGATTTCACAGGGCTTTGGATCGGTGTGTTGTGTGCAGACCTTGAAGCCCGTAACCGCGCCGATTTCTCTGAACTTCTTGACCAGGATGTGTAATTCTAACGGTTTTCCGGCCCCTCCCAAGCGGATTGAGGAAGTGTGAGATAAAGAAGACAGCGGCGGTGTTGAGAAAGAGACGAGGTTGCTGATGCCACCACCTGCTAGCGTCCTGCTAATGGACACACCACCGTTCAGTCCCCACGGCCTCTTAATGCTAACACCATGCTAATGTCATGCTTACTCCACACAGACACCATGTTAATGTAGCAATAATAATAATAATAATAATAATAATTCATTTGTTTTGTATTGCGCTTTTCAACGACTCAAAGACGCTTACAGTGACGGAGACAAAAACAGGAAGAGGGTGATGACAATCAGGGGGACAAGCGGAAGACAGCACAACAGAGAGCAGAAGCACGGTGGAGTGTGATAATAGATTGGTATGGAGGCGGTTATGGGGGGGGGAGGTCCTAGGCTTGGGAAAAGAGGTCGGTTTTTAGACGGGATTTGAATGTGTGAAGCGAGGGGGAGAATCACGGACAGGTGTCATGCTAATATCTTGCTCACACTATGCTAACACCATGCTCAGTCTGACACATCAATGTTCATGTCATCCATCTCAGAATGTTCTGCGTTCGAGCCCAACTGTGGGCCTTTAGCAAGTAGCGAGAGTAGCACTAGAGTAGAAAAGTATAGAGTACAGTTGAGTAAAGTAGAACATAGAGTAGAGTACAGTGAAGTTGAGAAGTATAGAATACAGTATTAGTACAGTAGAATATAGCAGTGTAGAGTACAGTAAAGTAGTGTCAAATACAGAAGAGTAGAACTGTGTAGAGAACAGTATAATATAGAGCAGGGATGGGCAACTGGCGGCCCGCGGGCCGCATGCGGCCCGCATCCTCACTCAGTGCGGCCCGCATCCTCACTCAGTCAGGCCCGCATCCTCACTCAGTCAGGCCCGCACATAATAAAAAAAAAATAATAATATAATAATAATTTGAGTTACAGAAAACTCGGTCAAGAAAGATGAGAAGAATTCCTAGAATTCGAAGGCAAACCCATGAGTCTAGTTTGCTTAGAAGTGATATCAGTCATTAAAGATATCCACTTAAGTCGCCACTACAACTACTACAACTGCTTGTTGGGTTTGAGTTCATTGAGTTGTTGCACTTAATGTTGGGCCACTGTTTTTCAGTTTTTTGACTTCATTGAATGATGATGTATATGAGCCCTTTGCACTGATAAAAATACTGACCATTCATGTGGCTGTTTGAGCATGGAAAACATGAAATGAATGTATGTTGGTTAAATTAACATACCGTACATAGGTTATGATTCTGGATGATTTTTTAGGTAGTGGCCGTCCCCAAAATGCACCAGAATACAGGAAATCATATCTACCAAATTCAAAATTGTGTAGCTTCTCTCAGCTCACGTTTAGTTGAAGTGTGCAGTCATGTGGCCCTCCGATGGTTATGATGAAAAATGTGGCCCTTTATCATGAAAGTTGCCCATCCCTGATATAGAGCATAGAAGTATAGAGTAGATTAAAGTCCAGTAAGACAGTGTCAGGTAGAATATTGTAGTGTGAATAGAGTACAGTGCAGAAAACAGTAGAGCAGAGTAAAATACAGTAAATCTGATGACAGTCTTCTTTAGTTTGCGGGCTTTTAGTTGTTAGTGTTGGTTATGCTCCTTGTGAAATTATTCCAGCAACGTATTCTATAAATGTCTCATCGTGCTTTTATACTTCCTGTCGTGATGGCTCAGGCTACACTAGGTTATACTGCCACCTAGTGGTTCACCAGGGTTTCATTCCCTCCTGTCCTGTGGCCTGTGTCCTTCCCTCTCTTATGCAGCACACTTTCCTTGTCAGTCTCCACACTCCCGTCCATAAAGGCACGAAAATTAGAAGAAAATATGGATATTTCTTTTTTGACTGTATATGTATTGTGTATAACTACGTCAGGTGTACTCCTCCATTTGGCCATCAGGTCATACCTCATTCAACCTTACCATGCGAAGCTGTGGTGGGTTTGATACCCCGAGTAGATGACTACGTCTCCAACGGTCTAAGCCAGGGGTCAGCGTTGTGTGGGGGACATCATTCTGGTGACCAATAGTAGCCTTCTACTTACAAAACAAGGCGTATGAAAGTATATGAAGGCTAAATGTTAAGGGCCTTGAGGTACTTGAAAAAGGTGTTGCATAAATACAATTGATTGTGTCAAATGCCCGACGTCTAGCTAGTGTTTTTAGGGAATTGTGGTTGTTCAACAGAGTTATTTGTGTGTTTCCAGGAGAAAATAAAAGATCTTTGTTCAGACGAATTTGCAGTCTTATCAGGAATTGATGTTTATTGAAAGTCTTGACAGTCAACAGTTTAAAGCTTCATTTGTATGACATCCCAAAATATACAGTTTCCAATTGCAGTCTTCAAAACAAAAATGCAGAAAAAATGAAAATCCTTCTAAAATCTATTTCTGAGAAGAAATTCTATCTTGATAAAATACAAATATATTATCAAACCATCTCAGATGAATCTCCATACAAATGACCTTATTTTGACACCTAAAAAATCCAAATTACAAAAATACACAAAAGCAAATACAATATACATTTCAAATATATGTTTTGGAAATACTGCCAGCCTGGCAAATGAGTATATTTTGCGTTGTCTCTTCAGTAAACAAAGCGCAAATATAGTTCTCCAGCACATATTTGAATCCTCATTATACTGTATGTAAGAAATACTGTCTTTTTTCAATTGGTATTAACCGAAAAAAATAAAAAAATGGAAATACTGAAAATTAAAATACCACTTTACAATAACTTTGTTAACATTCCTTAAGTAACTACCCCAAAACTCCTTAATGTCTACCTCCTCCGTCGCTCTAAAGGGGGAGAGTATAAGCCCAGAACTAAATGGATTGACTCATTATCGAGAATAATGATTCATAATCCCAATAAAATGACAAATGGAATGAACCAAAATTCACCCCGACAGCCACCGAGTCAAACGTCACTCTTTAGAATCCCTTCCGATTGATAATTTATTCATATTTAGTTATTTTGGTCATATTCTTCGATCGGGGGAGGGGGGGGGTAAAATCAAAGTCACTTCAATGTAACATAAAACGGTAAAACCAGGTTTTACCGTTTTATGTTACATTAAAGTTTTCAAACCAGTTTCAGTTCCAGTAGAATGTTTAGATCAAACTGGATCAAACCAGTTTCTGTTCCAGTGGAATGTTTACAGCAAACCAGATCAAACCAGTTTCAGTTCCAGTTAAATGTTTACGTGTAGTCTTCTCTGTTCTAATTGGTTAATTGGTTGTCAGTATTAGCTTGCAAGTTGTATCTTAGCATAAGTTAGCTGAAAAATCTGCTAAATGTGGCCTCCCCCTACTCACAGTGCCATGGGCAGAGGCTGTTCTAAAACTGGATGTATTTAATACTGAATCACATGCTTTGAGTTATTATTTTGGTTTGTTGTTTTAACAGTAAAAGAGGTTCAGGAATGTCACATGTGTAATCACTAAATGCTAATGTTGCTAATACAAAATTGCTTGTTTTTCTTTCTTTGCTTTCTACAGCTAACACAGTAAGACAATAGCAAATAATCCTCAAACAATGCTACTAATGAGCTATTGCTAGCTTGCTACAATAAATCATGTTGGCGCAATAAGATGCTAACTGAGGCAAATTATTCCTCTTCAGTATCGATATTCAAATTGGCAATAACTTTATTGTATTTTGGCCACCTACAGAAATGATTTTATATTATATTTTATGCTGTGCGTACAAAGAAGTAAGGCAAACTGTTATATCAAATCAATCAAAGCCCAGAATTCTAAAACAAGATAAATAAATCAGTGAAATATCAACAGAATGTCGGCTACAAGTTCTTGGTATAACTGGAGGAGAACAAGATTGTTACACTGGATAGAACTGATGGAATAAAACGGTTGGCATTCTGTAGCAATCATCATTTTTGCGTTGATTTTAGAATTACATAGACGTTGACCATTTGCTATATTAGCTGTTTAATATCCAAGTTGATATCCGACCAATCAGACCCAAGTTTGTTTCCGACCAATCAGGCCACCCCTCCTGTGTGAAAGGCGGGTGAGCAAGCCAATCGGGACAATCAGATAATTAAACAAAGTAAATCGACCGGCAACTGTGACTCAATCTGCCAGGATTTTTTTTTTTTGAATCAAAAATGAAAAAAAAATAAGTAAATGCCGGTGATATTGAGGTGCGCTTGCAGGTTGGCTGAGGTTAAAATGTAAAAACAGCAGAAAGAAAAGTCGATTCTTTGTCTCACAGATGGCGAGAATTGGCACTTCACACATGAGCTACATTTTTTAATTGACTAAATTGGATGTAGAATTTGCCGAGGTGGTGGTGATGATACATCACATGATGGAAGACATTTTGTTTTTGTTTGTTGACGTTATTAATCGTTAGTCAGCCTGGCCTAGTGGAAAATCCTTCTAGATTCATTCATTCATTCCTACATGCAAATCAGAGTTAAATCTTATTGGGTCATGTTACACAAATGTGACACAAATATTTCAAGAAATTGTAAATGCTGTCTTCAGTTAGCATCAGTTATTGCATAAGCTAGTTATTAAAAGACCGAAAAAAAAATTCTATCAAAATGCAAATGTTTACTACATTCTGTCCCTTTTAAAAAAGGTTCACATGATTTGAACCGGCGACTCGTGGCACTTTCTGTTTGTCATCTTTTAGCAGTCACTCAAACGTTTGTGTGTTGGCTTTATCTGGGCATGCTCAGAATGCTTGTGTTTCGTCTGGGCATGCTCAGTGCCGTTGTGTCGATCTGAGCATGCTCAGAGCGGCTGTGTTGGTCTGAGCGTGCCCAGATGGCTGTGCTCTCAGGGGGGCGGGGCCTGTGCTCCCTTTACATACATTCAAACTCGTCGATGCGCTGCTTGGTGTTCCCCGAGCGGATCTGGCGCAGCGTCTTGTACTTGTCCCGTCCGGCGCGGACGTTCTCGGCGTGGATCACGTCGTTCACCGTCTTCTTGGTCTCGTCGCGGGCAACGGCGAGCTCCGAGCTCAGCGCCTGCAGGGGCACAGGGAGCAGGTGGACCAATGAGGCACTCGCTCACAACGTTATCCACCAATGACCATCAAGGATTTGGCAGTGGTAGTAGTGGGATTAAGATAAACAGTTGACACGTGTTCGTATAAATAAATCTAAATATGTATGTACTATATAAATAAACGTGTCGAGAGTAAAGGACTCATCCAGAAGGTGTTTTATAGTTCAGCCCTGGTGGGTCTAGGGCTCACCACGGAATGTTCCATGATTAAGACTAGAACTCATCAGCCGGTAGTTCAAACCAGTTCTAGAACCAGCAGGTAGTTTAAACCAGTTCTAGAACTCAAAAACCAGTTCTAGAGAAGGCAGGTAGTTCAAACCAGTTCTAGAACCAGCAGGTAGTTTAAACCAGCTCTAGAACTCATCAGCAGGTCGTTTGAACCTGTTCCTAAACCAGCAGGTAGTTTAAACCAGTTCTAAAACCAGCAGGTAGTTTAAACCAGTTCAAGGGCCAGCAGGTAGTTTAAACCAGTTCTACAGCCAGCAGGTAGTTTGAACCAGGAGGTAGTTTAAACCAGCAGCTAGTCTGAACCAGTTCTAGAGCCAGCAGGTAGATTGAACCAGCAGCTGGTCTAAACCAGTTCTAGAGCCAGAAGGTAGTTTGAACCAGCGGGTAGTTTGAAACAGCAGCTAGTCTGAACCAGTTCTAGAGCCAGCAGGTAGTCTGAACCAGCAGGTAGTCTGAACCAGTTCTAGATACAGCAGGTAGTTTGAACCAGCAGGTAGTTTGAACCAGCCCCAGGACTCACCAGAAGGTGTTTCTGCACGCGCTCGTTCTTGTCCGCCTCGGTCATGCGCTCCTCCTCGCTGCGGTCGTTGGCTCCGGCGCCGCCGGCGAACTCGGCGCTGGCCTCGGCGTTGCTCTCGTCGTTCTCGTCGTGCTCGTTCTCCTCGTTCACCGGCTCCTGGATCTGGGCGGCCATCTTGGTCCTGAGTTCGTCTTTGGTCTTCTCCAGGTCCTCCTGCACCAGCTCAGCCTGGGGGACAGGGGACAGGGAACAGCAGCCGTAAGAAAACCTCCACGTCACTGACGGAGCTTTAGGTACGTCACTGACGGAGCTTTAGTGACGTCACTGATGGAGCTTTAGTGACGTCACTAATGGAGTTAACTAGCGGTTGTAACATCAGATCTTCCTCAAAGTGTAACTCTCACAGTGTTTCATATTCTAGTCTCCTTATTAGATTATGTCACTAGTGTTCGGACAACGAAAGGGTCAGAATAGTTTGGTTAAGTTAAGTTAAACCTTTACTGCTACTTCTTGTTGAGTTAGTTTGTAATGCTGATGTTTTGATTCAGAGAGTTAATGTTTACCCGAAGAATACTTCTTACTGAAATTAACGTAATATCTTTAACTGTAAGCTTTCCCCATCATTTATGCGGTTAAGACATAAAAGTCTTCCCGTTTCACCAAGGACCAGAAGATTTATCTTCTGGTAGTCCAGTAGTTTTGTTCGGCGGTCACGGGATTGGGATCGCCAACAACAAAAAGCAGAGTGATTGGCAACATGTTGCTGCAGCAGTGAACTCTGTCAGTAGCACGGAGCACAGTCCCAGAATTAAAAAAGAAGTGGTCTGACATAAAGGTACATATTTTTATGTACCAATAAATCGTTATGGTCCCTAAAAACCCTCTCCCTCCGAATCCTGCCATTTGCATGGTCCGCCAGAAGTGCCATATGGTGCAGCAATACCACAGCGCTCACCTCTGTATTTATAGGGTTACGGTAATAAGACTGACCGAGAACACCTTGGATAATCAGTTTGTAATCACCCAAGTAAAATGTTCTTGAACATAACCCCTTGTTAATGCCTGATTTGTAATGAAAAGCATCAAGAGTATCGGACAACGATTGTGATGAGGAGTGTGGCTTGGTTTTCCACACTTTTTTCTTAATTGACATTTGATCATGTGTTTACAGTGTCACATAAAAATATTATGTTATTGAGACATGTTGGACAGATGCTTTATTCCATGCAGTCGCGCCGTCAGTGGACAGTATGGAGTGACGTGATTAATTATAGAGAATTTCTTTTTATTTCTTTTCTAAGGCGATGTTTCTGGAGTTATAACTGAGAAATAACGCAGTTGACTTAAATTATTCTGATTACATAGATTTAACGCATGATACGGGTTGAAATAAAATTTATGAAGGGCGATGATAAAACATAATCGTTCTTCTCACTCTACAATTCTTCTGTCTGACTTCAGTTTACCACCACCCCATCTGTGTCGCCAATTCTCCTTTTCCTCCAAACCATGCGTACGCATGGGTCAGAGTTTGCTTAGGGCTGCTCACATTCTCCCGTCAAGTTGGTTTTTTATAGATCACAAACTTGGCGTGGAAAGTCACGTACGCCAATTTCAGCCCCGTTTTGTGCGTACGCAACGGTTATAGATGAAACCCAAATGTTCACAGACACCTCCTTCTTAAAACCTCAGACATAACACCCTGTTTATTCTCACACCCTCTCAAAGTCGAGGCGAACATTTTCATGCTATGGCATCGTTTCCATTTTCTGTGTGTCCAGTGCAATGTGTGTAAGGTTTTTTTCCTCTTAAGGCAAATGCAGTTGAGGATATACACAGGAAACCACAGTGGTTTCCTTTAAATTAGGCAAATTAGGCATCTTCTCAGCGACAGAAGATGATGAGAAGGTCAAGTGCTGAGCCTTGCTTCCTGTGTCAGGTACGGCGTGATATATGTTGGTCATAGATCATGATGCCTTCAAGTTCATAGCGAGGTGAAGAGCTCCACTAGACTGGAGGACCACCTAAGTGCACACCGCCCCGACCAAGAACCAAGAACCAAGACTCTACATCTACAGAACGCTGGCTGAAGTCCTCCCAACATGTGGCCAACAGAGCCTCCTCCACCTCCTCCTCCACCTCCAGCCCCCTGTAGCGACCCTACCTCCACCCCCTCCACCCCCTGAGAGACCTCACCACCACCTCCACCTCCACCCCCTGAGAGACCTCACCTACCCTCCACCTCCTGGGAGACCTCACCTTGTCCTGCCACTGCTGCGCCTCCTCATCCTTCTTCTTCTTGGCGTCCTCCAGGATGGAGATCTTGGAGGTCAGGTCAGCGAGCTCCGTGGCCTGAGGAGAGACCAGCAGAACAGAGCTCAGTGTGGGGAGAGACCAGCAGAACAGAGCTCAGTGTGGGGAGAGACCAGCAGAACAGGGCTCAGTGTGGGGAGAGACCAGCAGAACAGAGCTCAGTGTGGGGAGAGACCAGCAGAACAGAGCTCAGTGTGGGGAGAGACCAGCAGAACAGAGCTCAGTGTGGGGAGAGACCAGCACAGCTCAGCGGGCTAGAACCTGATGGAGGTTCTAGTGCTACAACCTTAGGGATGTGTATCTGTAGAACGTTGTGGATGTTCCTGGTGAATGCTCTAGTGTGTACAGAGATAGATAGATAGGCTATATAGGCTATAGAGGCTATAGGCTACAAGTCCTGCCTCTAAACACTTCACACTTTCACATGTCCGCACCACAACTATGTGACCCCTACGGTGTTGCTCTGGGTTTGGGCCGGCTCATCGTCGGGTATTTGTTAGACCAGAAGTACTTGGTCCAAGAAGAACTTGGTAATAGTAGTCCTTGGAAACCAAAATACTTGGAGCAGGAAGAACTCGGAGAAAGACGCACTTGGTACGCAGTAGTATTTGGGAACCAAAGTACTTGGCACTACTAAAACTCATTGGTCCCAGGATAGTTGGGTACCAGGAGAGCCTGATACCAGCGTGGTACCAGGGGAGGGTTCCAGCCCACTGACCAGGTGCTCCTGGTTCTTCATCTGGTTCTCCGACTGGTGCAGCAGCGTCAGCCGGGCCTCCTCGGCCGAGCGGAGGTCCACCTCCAGGAGCTCCGCCGCCTCCTCCGCACGCTTCCTCTCCAGCTCCAGCTCCAGGGCCTTCTGGGTCTGCTCCTCAAGCTCTGGGGAGGAGAAGGAGGTGGAGGAGGAGGAGGAGGAGGAGGAGGAGGATGAGGAGGAGGTGGTGGAGGAGGAGGTGGTGGAGGAGAGGGAGGTGGATGAGGAGGAGGTGGTGGAGGAGGAGGTGGTTGAGGAGAAGGAGGAGGAGGAGGTGGTGGAAGAGAGGGAGGAGGTGGTGGAGGAGGAGGAGGAGGAGGAGGAGGTGGGGGGAGGTGGAGGAGGAGGTGGTGGTGGAGGAGGAGAGGGAGGTGGATGAGGAGGAGGTGGTGGGTGGGGGGAGGAGGAAGAGGTGGTGGTGGAAGAGGAGAGGGAGGAAGAGGTGGTGGTGGAGGAGGAGGAGGTGGTGGTGGAAGAGCAGAGGGAGGAAGAGGTGGTGGTGGAAGAGGAGGGGGAGAAGATGTGGCAGAGAAGAAGGAAAGGATGGAGGGACAGAAGAACAGGGACAGAAGAACACATGTTTAATATTCAAACCATATGGACGTAATATTGTATTCAAGTAAAAAGGAAACCAAGACGGGCTTCTGTACCTTGCTGGGCCCTCCTGGTCTGATCCTCGATCTGCCTCAACCGATCCATCAACTCCTCCTTCTCCTTCACTATCTTCTCCTTCTCCTTCTCCGCCACCTCTCGTTTCCTCTTCTCGTCCTGCAGCATTGCCCTGTGGAGACGGAGACGAGGAGCGGATATGAATAACAACAGATATATTTCTCTAGATCTAATTAATAACAACGATTAAGGCCCAATCCCATTTCTACCCCTTACCCCTTCCCCCTCCCCCTTGTTTTGAAGGGGTAAGAGGAAGGGGTAAGGGTGAGGGGTAAGGGGAAGGGGTAAGCCCGATCTCATTTCTACCCCTTACCCCTTCCCCTTACCCTTTCAAAACAAGGGGGAGGGGTAAGGGGTAGAAATGGGATTGGGCCTAAGTCATCATCTACACTACATTTCTAATGGACTAAATCCAGCATTAGGTCTAAAGTGGGGGCGGGAGAGTCTCATGGTGAGGGGGTTTGAATCCCAAATGATAGGTTCTGGGTTTGAACCCCAATGTCCCATCCCTGAGTGGGACGCCCCAACCCCTACATACTCCTTGTGTATCTGAAGTCGCTCTACGTCTCTAAGGATAAAAGAGTCCGCTGAACCTTAACAACGTAATGGCACATCTAAAGAGGGCCTTCTGTGATGTAGCATAAGTCAAACTGTGCAAGCTTTCATATTCCCTCATAAAACAAACTCATGTGAACCATAAATCCAGAAGCAGATGCGAGGTCACTTCCTCCCAAAACAGGAAGTGACCCAGGGTGTCATCAAACGGAAACTTTGACTTTGTCCGAAATGAGGAACCGCCGTTGTATATTTAACCCTCCAGCGCCATGAGAACGGTGGGTGGGGTTTCGATCAGAAGTGATTTCCGCTCCCATGCTCGGACCGCGCCTCACCGTTCCATCTTCTTCTGGTTCTTCTCCTCGCGGGCCTGGGCCTTCATCTGCTGCACCTCGATGGTGTCGGGCTTACGGCGCCGCATGTACAGCTCGTGGTTGCCCATACACAGTGCCAGGATACGCTTGTTGATGCGCAGACGTGGCGCGTAGAACACAAAGTCCTGGGGGGGGGGGGGGGGGGAGAGAGCGAGTAGGGGTCAGTGGTGAACTGAAGAGGGCCTCATAGTACAGAGATGAACTGCATAGCCAGCCCTCCTTACCCCCCCAAACCCTGCTTACGGACTTATTGCATGTTGTGCGTCCTGGCACTTAATGAACACACTTAATGTGTGTTGTACGTCCTGGCACTTAATGAACACACTTATTGTGTGTTGTGCGTCCTGGCACTTGGGTATGGAATTCGCTTTTTTGGCCATTTTTGCAAAATTACTTGAAATCCTTATCATAACCCACTTACAGCCATTGAGTTAGAAGTACTGACATGAAAATGAAACAAGTCAATCATCTGTGGAACGGGCAGGACTCGAAAAACCCCTTCGTGCACGTACTCAAACCTCGTGACCCAGAGCAAGCTTCTGTTCGTTGTTATCCTACGATAGCTACTGGAGCTCGTGCATGATTGCGCGTCCATGTACTTGGAATGGGTGGAGTCAGAGTCAGCGTTGAAGGAGAGGGGGTAGGACCATTTGAGTTGTGTGTTTTCAAAATCTGCTGGCATTTCGCAAATCCCATACCCAACCTTTAATGAACACACTTATTGTGTGTTGTGCGTCCTGGCACTTAATGTACACCCTTATTGTGTGTTGAAGCGTCCTGGCACTTAATGTACACACGCATTGTATGGAGTGCGTCCTGGAACTTAATGTACGCAATTAATGTACACACTTACTGTATGTGGTGCGTTCTGGCATCTAATGTACGCACTTATTGTGTGTTGTACGTCCTGGCACTTAATGTACACACGTATTGTATGTTGTATGTATTCGGGGAATGGGTTAACCTGGCGATTGTTAGTGCTTGGCACTTTGTTCTATGAGCATCCTTCCTGTACCGACAGAGATATACTGTTGTTTCTCTTTTCTTCTGACGAATGTATCTATTGTAAGTAGCCTTGGATGAAAGTGTCTTACTAAATGCTCTAAATATAAATGTAAATGACGACAGGAACTGCCTTCCTCCGAGCTCACTTTGTGTCAATGAACACATGAGAATGGATTCGGTGTGCGGTGGAAGTGACGTCATTAACGTACGGGGGCTTTCTTGTCGATGGGCTTGATGACAAACTTCTTGTCGTTGAAGGAGATGTTTCGGATCTCGCTCCAAGGGAATCCGATTTTGGGCGTCATTCTGTTGAAAGGGAGATTAAGAAGAAAGCAAAAAGAGTCAGCCGACTTGTAAAACGCTGCTGAGAACTGAGAGCAACAGCCGTGTTGATGAACACATCGCCCTTCAATCACAGGCCAGTCAATGCACTCGACTAGCTAATTGTCAGTATTACACTATAACTATATATTGGGGATTGCGCCGCCACTCATTATATGACCGCCCCAAACCCTCAGCCCTCTAAAGAGACCTTGAGGAGAACACAGGAGAGGCTCCTCCTCCTAGACACGCAAGGAGGTTGATAAAAGCTGGATGGACAGATGAGGTCCACCGACCACGGTGGTAGAACCAATCAAAGCAGGTTTAGCGGGGTCAGGGGTGAACGGCGAGGGCTTTGACCCACTTGTCGTTCTGCTCGTAGATGTTGAGGCCCAGGGCGTCCACGCCCAGGAACAGCTCGGAGCCCTTCTTGTTCTTGATGTTGAAATAGTTCACCCCGTACATCTCCAGGTCCTGGGCGATCTTCAGGTACTCCATCATGGACTCCTCTCTGCCACGTGAACACATGAATCGTGTAGACGTTAAACCTGCACCGTAGCACCTTTCTACTGCACTGATGGCAAACATCTGAACTAGCTGGAGCTTTAACTTAAGCCACAAGAGTTATGTAGCTGTAGCTCCAACTCAAGCCACTAGAGTTATGTAGCTGTGGCTCCAACTTAAGCCACTAGAGGTTATATAGCTGTGGCTCCAACTTAAGCCACTAGAGGTCAAATAGCTGTAGCTTCAACCTAAGCCACTAGAGGTTAAATAGCTGTAGCTCCAACTTAAGCCACCAGAGGTTATTTAGCTGTAGTTTTAACTCAAGCCACTAGAGGTTATATATCTGTAGCTGTAGTTACATCTCCAGCCACTAGATGTTTCTAATGAGGAAACCGAAATATTACCGGTTTAAGGTACTACTCATTAATACAACAATAGCATTCTAGTTGTTAACCTCTGAACAGGAAGTAGATCTCCCTAGCTTCCTCCAGAGTCAGAGTTTTAGAGAACTCAGGACCTTAGAGGGCCGTGTGTGTGTGTGTGTGTGTGTGTGTGTGTGTGTGTGTGTGTGTGTGTGTGTGTGTGTGTGTGTGTGTGTGTGTGTGTGTGTGTGTGTGTGTGTGTGTGTGTGTTCACCTGAGCATGCCCTTGTGTTCTTCATGCCACACCTGGATCCTCTCCTCCCACTGCTCTTTGTTCAGCTTGTGCTGGTCCAGCACTCTGTGGACACAATGCATCATGGGTAACGCACCACACACAGGCTCAGAGGTGTATCATGGGTAATACACAGCAAAACAAGGTCTGCGGTGCATCATGGGTAATACACAGCAAAACAAGGTCTGCGGTGGATCCCGGGTCAGGGGGGGAGGAGCTAGAAACGCATGTGGGAGGGGCCTACCTCTGTGGGAGGAGCTTGTCCCCGGACAGGTAGCCGGTGGTGTGGCTCTCCTTGTTGTAGTCGGCGTACTTGGCCTGCACGGCGTAGGAGGCCAGCAGCACGGCGGTCTCGGGCGGGCAGTAGATGTCGTCGTTCAGGATGCCCTCCTTCACCTGGAGGAAGAACAGCCGCTGGGTGGCCTCCTGGATCAGCTCCTCAGACACGTCCTCCGGGAAGAACTTGGCCCGGAACTTGAAGAGCAGCGGGCTCTCCTTCCTCACGTCCTGGGCCGTCACCTGTTAGCGCGTTAGCATGGTAGCGTGTTAGCACGGTAGCACGTTAGCATTCGCAAATTCAGTGATTGCCTTGACCTGGTATACTTTTAACACAACTTGCATGCTGTAGCACTATGGCCTGGCTAGTCCTTTAGCATTATCGCATTAGGACACCGGTTGAGGCTAAACATTGATTGAATGATGATTGATATTGATTGATATATATATTTTAATTTCCCAAAGGGCAATTTTTCTTACTTCTCTGTACCCACGGGTCAACTGTAGCCTCACGGCCTGTTTTAGTTGTTATCTTCCGTGTTGGCACGTTAGCAGATGCTAGTGTTGTGTAGGTCAGTGTTGTTACTTAGTAGTGTGCTTTCACCACAACGGACTGTACCATAGGCCAGGTTTAGCCACCAGGACTCCATCTTCACAAATAGCATTCACATGGGGTGTGACCCGGGTCTGGAGACTCGGTTAGGCTGAACATTGGGAGGGGAATCACCTTCTTGTTGAGTTTGAGCCACGTGGAGAAGCCTTTGGTGTCCTGGTACTGCAGTCCAAAGTACCACACCTCCCTGAGCCCGATGGTCTTCACCACCTGCAGAACGACCAGAAACCTCAGGGTGCTGCAGAGCACGGAGAACCTCTCGCGGCGGTTTGGGTTAGTGAGGGCAGTGGGGCGTTGTTAAGAGGTCTGTCGGAGGAGCAGATGACTGCATTGTGTGACCGTTGTAGCTCCGTGTATTATATTACCACGCTCGAGTACAGCATTGTATTCCTGTATTGTGTCGTGAAGTGCCTTCTAAACAATTAAAGGCGTAGGTTAAGACTACAACCCTACCCATTCATCTTTCTCACATTTACAGAACGTATGAAATGTACTTCTGGAGTGACATTTGGTTTAAGTCTCTTTAGCTTAAAGGGCTCTTTAGCTTGAGAGTCTTTCAACTTTTGATAAAACACTGCCGTCATCATCGTTCATTTTCCTGAAAAATGCAGAACGATTGCTTGATTTTGTCAGTTACGCCAACGTTACTTTGCAGTCGCTTTCACAGATCAGAAACTGTAACGTTGGTGTCTCTCCGCTCGTCATCGGTGGATGTATAATAAGAAGTCATCGCTACGGTGATAAGCTAGGAGCGAAGGAGCTAACGCGGCTAGGTGTCATAGAAACAGTAAACAGTGCATGGAGAGCGGGGAGATGTTCAGGAGAAAGCTGGTTATGGCTGAGGGCTCTTTTTTAACCTCAGGGCCACGTGGGCTCCATTTTGGATCTGAATGCTAGCTGGGTGGAGGAGGCCGCATGCTGCTCCCCTACCAAGCTAGTCTTCCGATCCAAGATGGCCACTCGTTGAAGATGAACAATGCAGGAGTGTTGGCGTCATGGTTACCTGGTCGTAGAGCTGCTTGCCTGTCGTGCTGGGCTGGATGGCGAACTCCAGCTCCGCATCCATCGTGGTCACTCTCACGCTAATCTGTGGGGAAGACAGCATTAGCATTAGCTACGCGGCTAATCTGTATGGCTGAGAACATTATCATTAGCTATACAGCTAATCTGTATGGCTGAGAGCATTAGCATTAGCGACACTTCTAATCCGTACGGGCAGAGTGCATTAGGATGAGCAACACAGCTAAGGGTTCATCTGTAGAGAAGAACACTAGATGTAGCATCACAGCTAACGGCTAATCTGTACTTCGAAAATTAGCAATCCAACTAATGGCTCATTTGTAGAGCTGAACATAAGCATGAGCAACACCAACAACTTTCGATATTTGCTCATTTACACATAAAAAGTAACATGTTCAAAGATTGTCAAAAAGTTTAATTCAATTGTTATGTGACATTCCTTTCAGCTTGTGAACGTGTTGGAACACAAAGTAGGAAACAAAGGAAACATTTAATGTTCGGTTCAAATATTTGTGATGGTGGAACTCCACAGGAAGCTGAATGAATACACAAAGTAGGGCCTACACCTAGTGACCTCAAACCAAGTCACTCGTGAACTACATTTACATACATTTACATTTAGCAGACGCTTTCATCCAAAGCGCCTTACATAAGAACATTTGTCAGAAGAAAGAGAAACAACAATATATCGCTCTCGGTACAGAAGGGATGTTCATAGAACCAAGTGCCAAGCACTAACAATCGCTAGGTTAACCCATTCCCCGTATTCAACAAAGATAGCTAGGATACGATGCTACACAATGCTAGGTACTATTTTTAGGTGCCAGGACGTACAACATACAATAAGTGCGTACATTAAGTGCCAGGACGTACAACATTCAATAAGTGCGTAAGAGGGGTGTGTGTGTGTGTGTGTGTGTGTGTGTGTGTGTGTGTGTGTGTGTGTGTGTGTGTGTGTGTGTGTGTGTGTGTGTGTGTGTGTGTGTGTGTGTGTGTGTGTGTGTGTGTGTGTGTGTGTGTGTGTGTGTGGGGGGGGGGGGGGAGGCTATGCAGAGTCTAGGTCAACTCTGAACCTGTCGTTCACTACTCTCATGGCTCTCTGTCTCGTCTTTATACCTTCATACGTCTCTGACGCTGTGCCACAACGACTCTGGTGGTAGAAGCCATCTACAGGAAGTGACCACATCCTCTCTCTACTCTGCTGCCGAACTCAGAGTGCTTCTTCCTGTGTTGCATCAGCATTTGGTTGTCATCGGCACAACTCAATCTAGAGAGGGGCTCTATTCTTCTGTCCTGTATCTCGTAATCTAAAACTTTATTTGTGAAGCACCAGTGCTTAGCTTCACACCATAAAAGGATTTCCTAACCTAGAATATGTAAAATAAAATATAATAAAATTTGATATTATAGCTTTGAAAGATCGAGTTCACCAGATAAAAAACAACAAAATAATAATAGATTAATTGAAAGTACAAATAAGTACAAATACGAGATTAGAATATAAAGATTAAATAGTCGACCATCCCCGAAAGGGATCTCCACAGGCGATCTGGCACCATCCCATAATAGGCTCTTGAGGCGGGAAAACTCCCCGAGAACAGGAAATGCAGGACGTGGAGGGATTCCCCTGTAGCACGGTACGCATACAATAGTACATATTTTACATTAAAAAAAAACACTAAGCTAAAAAACAAAAGTACATATTTCCCATTAAAAATGGCTGCGCCAACAAACAAAAGTACATATTTCCCATTAAAAATTGCTAAATAACAATAATAGTACATATTTCCCCTCAGGATCGGTGAGCTAAGTACGTATTTCCCTTCAAAATCGCTTCAACAACAATATAATCTAAGCCAGAGCAGGGACACACAATAGACCCATTCACACTCGATAACTATCAGCAGTACATTAGATATAAGTAGGCCTTTAGACGGCAACGTAGCGCTGCGATGAAGTCACACGTTTGATAGGGTGGGGGGGGGGGGGGGGGGACCATACAAACAAATCCTCCAGACAAGACAACAACCCATTGTGCCCACTCTGCTCTAGGGAAGCCATGTCTTCACTCCGCACTAAACCCAGCAAACTCTCTGCCTGCTGAGACATTTCCCAGCCGCCCATCGCCTCGCGGGCCAGCTGGGAAATAACTCCTGCTGCCCGGGCCCACGCCGCCCGGCCACTGCCACAATGGGGCGCTTTATCTCCCCTGATTAGACCTGCGTTCTTTCCATGGCTGTCAGCGCGACCCTGTGCAGGGCCCAGGACACTTCCTGTCATCACCAGCAGCAGCGAGCTCCAGATAGCCAGCACGGACCAGGTGGGGGGGGACCAGGCAATAACGTAAAGAGGAAACGACATCTTCGAAGAAATTGCTTTGGATTTTTTTTTTTAAATCACAGTCCTGACATAAACTCAGTTTCCGTGAGGAATTTGCTGACAGTTGACGTCCCTTTCCCAAACTGGACCCAAGGAGAAGGAACTCTTGGACCGATGACATCAATAATCCAACGTTTGGCGAATCTTTTCTCAGTAATAGAGATGATGCTGCAGACCCATTTGCCGCCTAACCGTTCGGATCTGCGTCAGAGTTGTGTTTGGCCATCTTCTGCCCACATTCCCTAGCTCTGAGTTGGATAACCGGGCCAGGGTTCACAATATTTTAGATTCAAAAATAGAGAGAGTGACGCCCTTCCTGTCATGGAAACCCCGACCACTGCCCCATCACCGTATGAGGAGTGGTGCTCCGCCATGTGGTCGCCTACTGCGCTCGCTTACTGCGCTCGCCTACTGCGCTCCCCTACTGCGCTCCCCTACTGCGCTCGCCTACTGCGCTCGCTTACTGCGCTCGCGGCCTACAGACCGGCCTCGTCTTCGCAGGCTTCCTTTGTGTGTTTCCGTATGGCCTGACCTGCCACACGATGAGGTCATGAGGTTATCTGCGCGCGCCCTCGGCTAAGAAGACATTTTGCTGACTTCCTGGCCGTGCGGAGAGGCGAGGATTTGCAAGTGAAGTTCACGGCCCCGTAGAGAGGTGATCTAAATAGATCTGACTCGGGTGCTCAGGGAGTGAACCCATAAAAACAGGAACCAAGACTATGAATGTTCTGGTCTGGGTGTGTCTGACATGACCAAGCCCTAGGAAACACTAACACACTATTATTAGCCCTTGACTCCCTGTTTCTCGTTGGCAGGACCTCCGCTATACAGCCTTGTGTTCCCCCTGCAGCTGTCTGTTGCCACACATCTGTTTCTAAACCAGAAAACACCCTTTAGAGCAAGCTACAGTTCTGGTGTCACGGTCCTATCCGGATTTAGACTAGTTTTTAGTGTGGGAACTCCTTCGGTGAGGATTGTCGGCGTACATTTAAGGCTTCTCCCCCCCTTAGAAGTCCCAGTGACGACCTCAGACATAAACTACAGTCTGTGTTGTAAGAGACCGCCTCCATCAAGTCCCCACAGCTCATATTAGCATGAGGGGCCCGATGTGCGTGTGAGGGCGTAGGGAAGGGGCCACACAGGGGCCAAAGTCAACGACAACCCGATTGTTACAGAACTCTGGATGTTTGACCAAATGAAATAAAAGGGAAGACTGTATCCAGATTGATATGGTTTGTAAGCAACCCGGGTCACGTCGCCTTTATTTGAAGGCAAAAACCTTGAAGTAAGGAGTACGAAAGTCAGTCCTATTTTCGACCAATCACCATCGGCAGGCAGTCACTGGGAGCTTGGGAATGTGTACCACAGTAGGAAACATGCTGGAATGTTCTTATCGCGGAGCCTGGTGCTGTCATTCCCTGTTTAAGGCCCATACCTCACCCAGCCTCCGAATCACAGGGTTCCTTCTGCTGCCGTTGCCGTTGGTTACAACCTGCAACACAGCGTGGTCAGAACACCAAATCTCCCCCTGGCCCCACCCCGATTTCCCTTTGAAAATACTTATGCCAATGCTACATGCTAAAGCTCCCCAACTGAACGTAGGCGACGAAGGACAAAGTAGGGTGTAAAGCTGAGTTGGGCAAGAATGAGGGAATTTAATATAAAGGAGGAAAGTCAATCAGGCTTTGACCACCACTTTTTTTCCAAACGGAACATTTTCAAATCTAAGTACTTTGTTTGGCTTCCCCTTTCCGTTTTCCCTGCAGAAGCACTCAGTGTTACTCTGACGTTGCCACATTTGACTGAACAAGAGTAGCACTGCAGTTTGTACTTGTGAGGGAGTATTGCAGTTTTACCCGATTGTAACCAGAATACGTAGGCTATATCCATAGTTGGATATTGCAATCCATATCCCAGCGTAGTAAATACCAAAGAGACCAAACAACAAATAGCTTCTGGTTGATCCCAGCTCTGCATCGCAGCGGGGTTACCCACCCCAGAGCTGGATCAATAGGCGATCAGCGATCAATGACTAACAACAATAGCAACGCACTTACTCTTCAGTTCTGTCAGGCGGTTCTGCTCAGAGGCGGTTGGTTCCCAGTAAAAGTCCCTCATACGTCTGGACCCCAGGTACCGTTGTTGTGTTCTACAAACAGGTTAATCCACTGCGCACTGCGCTCCACCAAGACCCCTAATCCGCCCGGTCCACATACCTCCTGGGTTCTCAGTCCCGTTCCCCTCAAATGTCCAGCAGGACCTCGTTCAGGTTATTCACTTATTATTAACAAACTGGAGTCAGTCAGGACCCAGAGGGGCGAGTTACACGGCCATGTTTTCTATGGGGTCTTTGTAACGGTGTTGTTATGCATCTTACTGGTTTACCCAAGCCAACCCATGACAGCACAAAGGCTGGTTATGTTTGAGTTTCCAACACTGACTTGAGGTGGCATGGAAACCCGGTTCTTTGCTTCTTCCTTTTTTCTGGGATCGAACCAAACAAGACTTTAAAAGGTTGTGCTTCTCTCTGACTTCTTGACATCTTGAATATTAAAAAAAGTTGGTTTTTCTGATTGTATTGTTGCATTGAAAAACAGCATTTCAATGGAAGGAAAGGTCATGTTTAAGTGAGGACACACTCTCTGCTTAAGCGTCTAGACGTTCTCTAGCTCTAGCACATCTCTGATACAAGCCATGTTTAAAACAACATGGCTTGTTGACACGCCAAGATAGATAATGAACCGGGATTAAAGCACAATCACTGTCTTTAATGTGTGGCGAGGGAGAGAGAGGGAGATGGAGAGGGAGAGGGAGTGAAACAGAAAGGGAGATAGAGGGGCAGAGGGAGATGGAGGGAGAGTGAGAGGGAGTGAGAGAGAGAGAGAGAGAGGGGAGTGAGGGAGGGGGGAAAGCAGTTGAGGCCTTCTTTGCGTGGGTGAGGAGGGGGACACAAAGAGGGCTAGAACGTGATGGGAATCTCCATATAAGGTTGTTGGGCTGCAAACCGCAAGAGAGGAACTGATGTAATAGCAGAAGCCTTGAGTCACAACGACACTTCCTTAGATACAAGATGCCACCGCCACATAATAACTCCGCCGAAGAATGCGAAGGAAATGAACGGAGACGACATATCGTCGCAATACATTTATTTTTAGCGGCGTACTTGAAAGATCACTTCAGAAACTTAGGAAATATAACAAAAAGCTATTAAGAGGCCTCTAGTTATCTAGTGATAACTACTTATAACAGAGAACCAACTTTCAGGTGTAGAGGAGTACAGTCTTTATATGCCTTTTGCCGTTTTTTTATGCTTATTGAATTGGCTTTATACATGTTCTCTAGGTCAGATAAGAAACAACTCTACTTATAACTTTAAGGACTCTAAGGACCGCCTGTGTGTGTTCTCTGGCTCAAATAAGATTCATCTTTATTAATAACCTTAACGTACATCTCTTAAATAACACACCGCCCCACCATTCACACAGAGAGCCAACCATCACCCTCAAGCTATTTGTTTTACTTGGTAGTGGCGGTGGAGAATCCCTCTCCACGACAACATGTAGTTTGGTAGGCATCGGTCAACAACATAGAAGGTCACGCGTTATTAGCAATCTAAGGCGGATTTGAACTGAATTGGGGAGGCTATTTTATTTTATAGCACAGCTTAGACGGGATTCTTTAACATCTCTGTCACACATGAGCAAAATACAACACCATTCACTCTTTATACAACCTTTACGCACACACACACACACACACACACACACACACACACACACACACACACACACACACACACACACACACACACACACACACACACACACACACACACACACACACACACACACACACACATCTGTAACCCACCTGATAACACCTGTGTTATCAGGCCCCATCCATCATTAACCGAGTGTCCATTGTCTTCATTGTTCTCGAACCAACAGAGGAGCCCAGATTTGATTCCGGCCAGGGATGCTGACCCTGACATCGGACTCAGACCTACCCCTGAGATTAACCGAATAGCGGTCGTTAATATTGCAGTATTCCCGGATGTCTTTTTCAAGTGGAGTAATTTGTGATACACCGTACGACCCAGACACTTTGTCTACCCCCACCCTCCTCCTCCCCACACACACACACACACACACAAGCTCACACGAACACGCTCACACACACACACACACACACACACACACACACACACACACACACACACACACACACACACACACACACACACACACACACACACACACACACACACACACACACACACACACACACACACCACATTTCCCCCTCAGAGCCGCTGATCCATTAAAGAACAATTTATTAATGGGATCCGTCTCGGTATCATGGTTTATCGACTATTGTGACACATTGATGGGTGTAATTTAGGGTTGTGTAACATTTCCTGCCGGTACCAAATCAGATCTGGGACCGGTCTGAGAGAGAGAGGGCCCCACGCTGACTCCGCTCCCCGGCCCCTGGCCGCTTTATAACCCATCGGGTCTGGGACCAGTCTGAGAGTGAGAGGGCCCCACGCTGACTCCGTTCCCCGGCCCCTGGCCGCTTTATAAACCAGAATTAAACACTCACTTCGGGAGGAAAGTCATCGATACCGATGGAAAATCAAAGGTTATAACTCGTTTAGTGGAGTATAAGCGACCGGTAGAGAAACCGCATTGACGCGCAGAAGGGGAGAGAGGAAGGGAAAAGGAGACAGAGAGGAAGGGAGAGAGAGCAAGGGAACGAGAGAGATAGAGAGGAACAAGAGAGTGAGGGAAGGAAAGACAAAAAGAGGGAATGAAACACGCATAAAAACCGGATAAAGAAAAACAGGTCCTTACCGTCTTCGGCATGTTGAGTCCGGTCGTCTGCTAATCTTACACCCTTGAAGTAAATGAACAAGTAAATTATTTAAGCTCCGGTGAAACTTTTGCCCATCAGATCCACAATGGCGCCAAGCGAAGCTCCTTTGTACTTCACACAGTAAGTCTGAAGGGAATCCTCCTTGTCCTCACCGCGACCAGACGAGAGAGCACTACGCGGTTCGCTGTGGGCTTCTTCCTCGGTTTGGCCGGTGAAAGTAAAAGGATTGCAGAGCTTCGATATCCTCCTAACGGTCCTGTTCAAACCACACCCAAGAACGATGACAGCGCCGCAACTAAAACGGGTTCGGTGAAAGAAGCTCCGCCCGCCGCGTCCATCCCGTAGAGAGAACGAAGCGTCCATCCCATAGACTGAATGAAGCGTCCATCCCAGACCAGTGTGTGTTGGCCAGCCTTTTGTCTCTTTCTATACCCCACATCCCATCCCCATCACAAAGGATTTCCTTTAGACTATTAATATATGTAAGGAAGCATGAGTAGGTATATATCCGTAATTTTGCAGTTGCCTAGGAACTAATATGTAATAATTTAGCATAATTATTAATTGGCCAATTAGATTTGACACAGAATTAATATAATACTATTACATTTTAGCATGATTAATAATCGGCTTGCCTAAGCAATGCCCATTTCATGCCTATAGAGCCCATGAATTGGATTGATTTCAATATATTCCACATAATATGGAACCCCTGTTCCATAAGCTATTCAAATTATACAACATAATGCGTCTATTTTAACCAAACGTTTAGTGAGAAAACGAGTGGTTCCCAGTGTCTCCACACTGACAGATTTCTGAAATGATTGAGTAACATTTGAAAAGCCATTTTAACTAAAGGTTATGGTTAAGTGTTTCAGGTCTTTGAATGATACATTTAGTATTTCAACTTGCACCCCATCCATCTCATAATTGAAAATACTGCAATCTTTAATCGTTGGATGAAGGTAAAAAAACATAAATACATAAACAACATAAACATATTGAACATGAATGATCAAAGAATCAGTTGAATAATAAGACAGCTTGAAAAGAGTTATACTTTATTTATGGAGGGAAACACATTGTCCTTAAGACTTACATTTTGTTTGAGTTCGAGACCCAAAGAGTCCATTGGATATTTTTGGTCCATAAAAAGTGATGCTGTCCATTCAGTGAGGAGTACAGGATATACACAGCAGCGCATCAAAACAACACAACAGCCCCATTCCTTTGTCTTGCGTTACATCGCAAACACAATTTACACAACACTTCAAATTATTCCATTAAGAACGTCAGACCTGGACTTTATCAATTGAAGTTCATCACATTTTAATTAGAGTTCACTTTCCAAAACCAAGGACCTTTGTAGCGTTGAGTGATTTTGTTTGTTTATACCTGAGTGTTGTCTGTTGTCTGTATGTTACTTCAAATTCGTGAGCTAATTGCAATTCGTTTTCATTTCCACTTGGAAATAAAAACACAACTGTCTAGTAATCTTTATCTAGAAATCTGTAGTATTCAACCTGACTGCACACCTCTCTCTGTTCTCTCACATGTATGAATATAGAATATTTAATGAATTCCAAATGGACATGGAAAAATATATTTGGGAGGCCACCTGATGAGGTGACTCCCCCTAATAACCATAATACTACGGCTTCATAGGGTGTACAATGTTGTCTGTATAAAAGTGTTGTTTTGTGAACGTCTGACCAAAATGCCCTTCCATCCCAAATGGATTGGGGTCAAATATGTGGATCACTAAGTTACATTTCCAGACTCTATAAAACGATCGGTGGACAAATCCTCTGTACTCAATTTGCGGAGGAAAATTTGGCTTTTTTTCACACCGAGAGAACCAATCATCTTCTTCTGTTTAATTTAACCAAACTACTAGAATACTGGCAGCATTGTATGTGTAAACTCTGTTTGATGGCGAGTGTGTGCGTCTCTGTAAATAGCCAATATATATATATTTTTGTACATTACTGCATTTGCATTGTGTCTGTACAACTTGGTTACACACTAAAAACACTTTGGTTTGGGTCACATCAACTGAACAATTGACTTGGACCGACAACACACACTCGATAGCAACAAAATTAACTCCAGCTAAAAAGTGTCAATAGTTGACTTTCTGTGAGTCACAGGGGTAAGCAAGACCATCCAATTAATATATGAACAAGTGAACTACTTTTAGTGAAAGAAGCTCGGTAAAAAAAAACACGGTTCAACACACCTACTTTATCAACACACTGGGTTATTGTTCATTCAATAAACAGCAGACATTTTTGTGTCCACCATCTCAACCTTAATAGTACAACAAAATATTATTTTGTCCTTCAAAATAGAGTAATCCTTGTGCAGCAAATACACTTCCAAACGTGTTTGACGAAACGGACTGACGATATAATATCTATACAGCATTAACACTAGGGTGGAGAGAGCACAATTTAACCCAGGTGCACTGGTTCACATTCAGAACTTCTTATTCAATCATTGGCCCAGAGAACCCTAGCAACGTCATAGCCACACCTTAGAAACCACACAGCGCTCTCGTGGGCTAGCAGGTAAGCTTTAGCATGTAAATGTAAGGAAATTCTTGCTAGTGCTTGTTACCATGCAAGTAGGCCTATCTTAGCGTGCCAGTGCATTAGCATGCTATCATGTGAGAATTTTCAGGTTAGCATGCTAATGGTCAAGCACGCTATTCCATGGATGTAGGATAAGGCTAGTACATGGGATTGTGTTAGTACGCTAGGGTGCTAGCATTTTAGCATTAGCATGCTAAAAGATAAGCAAATGGATAGCATGTGGTTCTGCGGTACACATGCTATCAATACCTGTTGCATGGCCATCCAGCTATAACAAGTTATTTTAAAATTTGTTTTACTTTTAAAGTTAAAGGTGCTATATATGAGAATTTAGTGTCGTCTTGCAATGAGGTTTCAGATTGCGACCAAAAATGATGGTCTGCGACAGCATCAAGTTGCCAAGTGTCAAGTGATGAGGTCCCTTGATATAGATTTATGAATTGTGTCTAGTTATTCAGTCTGTAAAAATATAGTACTTAGGGGAAGCTGATTAGGATTGTTAGTTGTTCCTCATTGTGGTAGCGTTTTATAAAAACGCATCCTCTCTAGAGTAATTTGTCCATTCTTGGCTGCTGTAGAAATTGCAGTGGAACAGGGCTCAATCTAAGGTGACGAAAATATGACTCCTATTTGAACGGGGTTAAACACTAATTAAAAAAATCCAATCCTGACGAGTTTGCTCCACTAGATGCCACTAAAGTCCCCACACTACACCTTTAACTTTGCATACAAGTATATACACACACAAGAATATGTACAGAGGCCACAGCACGTACTGCTATCTGTGTACACAGGTATCTGTGTACTGTGTAGTACTCGTGTAGCACTAGAATGCCCCTTTAAATAACAAACTGCTGTACCCCGAGAGTGTTAGTACATACTAATGGGCTACTCCCAGTGACACACGGTGTCACAAACGTTATGGCGGTTAAGGTTTTCTTCGCTACATTTAAATAAAACTAGCTTTACACTTTACAGTTCTTTTGTTTAGTTTTTTTCAACTTTTTTTTATTTTTTAAATGTATTTTACAATCAAGTTATAGATACAATTTGTATCAACAAGCAAAAGTCAATTCTAGACATTTGTGGCTTAGCTGTTTGCGGCCTTTAAACAAGATGGAGGGTATGGGAGGGAGCTGGGCACGCCCCTTTCCCTCCAGGCGATACGGTGCGCAACGCATGGTGCGCATTGGGTGCATGGTGGAAAAGTGAAGGGCACCTGACAGACTGGCATCCCCGGATCACTAACGTGTGGGTAGCAAAACAAATAAATTGTAGGTCTTTCTTTTTCTACATTTTGAATAAACGGGCTGCCAACCTGCAAGTCGCACTTTCAGGGGTGGAGTGACGCAACAGACCGGTGAGCAAGGGTTGCGGTACCAAGGGACAGCCAGCCCAACACTGCCCTCTGTTGGTGAGTCGACGGCTAGTACAAATCAGCAGTTGAAATTATTGTTTTAATTAGCTACATATTTTTTGCCTGTAAAGATCCCTGTCTCATATATGTGGGTGTATGTGGGTGTGTTGGGCATTTACAATTATTCAATTCTAATTCAATTTTACATATCGAAATACAATGTAGCATCATGCTACCATGAGGTAAACAATCAAATCAATTTGGTTGCAAGCCTCATCGTGAGCATCCTCGGCTAACAAAGGCTAGCACCACACCTTTTGCTCGGGATATGATGGCCTTAATGGTCTATTACTTAGAAGGGTGGCTGAGATGGAGGAGGGAGAGGAGGACGATGAAGTAGAGAACGATGTAGGATGAAGTGGAGATGGATGTAGTAGGGGAAGTGGAGAAGGGTGTAGGAGAAAGTGGAGAAGGCTGTAGGGGAAGGGTAGAAGGATGTAGGGGAAGTGGGAAGGAATGGCCCGCAAACCCTAAGCCAAATGCCAGAAACAACCTTGACGGCAGCCTTTGCGATCCAATTGTTTCACAGGAGGAAACATTTAGGCAGTTATGTTCACCTTCTCATGAGTGGATAGGACGCCTCTATCCCACTCCATGAAAAAACTAAGTCCTCAGAACCCAAAAAGTCCTTTGGGGAGAGCAACAATCAAATAAGGGTTTTTTCTTTCCTCCTAACTGTACATCTAAGCACTTTCACACAGCATTTAGAGAAATGTACACGTTCTAAAGCACGATAAGTCTAGTTTAGGCTTGATTAAAAAACTAGATTAAGACTAATACCACTTTGTTTTCGGGAAATGTAGTAGTGTGGTGTTATTAAATGTGCAGCTTTAGATTTGTTTAGTTAAAAATGACGTTAGTACTGTACTTGTATTTGGCCCAACGCCAAAGGTATACTTGTTATTTTATTGTCTTCATCACATTCACGTACGTCTATTGATTAAATATCTTAATTAATTTGATAGCTGAAAATAGTGGCAACTCTCGATTCACTTCCTATACAACAAAACCATGATGTTTATTCTAAGGATTATAAAACCACCTCAAGTGATCGGATTAAGTGGTATTCCTGTTTAAAAGACGCCTAGTTAACCCGGCGTTAAGGCTGGCTCGGCCCACTGCGTTCCCCCAGTGGCCCCAGAGCCAGACGCCATCCACCAGATACTATGGTGTTGCCCGTAGCAACGCCTCGTTACGCCACCGGACGGCCGCATGCGTCTGTGGCTGTGTGTCAGATACTTGTAAACGCGGTAAAGTACCACCTCCTGTGATGACGAGGTAAACACCTGGTCGCTAAGCAACGCGGACTGTAGCAAGGCACTGATGTCACCAACTGAAACTTCGGAGCGTTTTTTTACTAATGTGAGCGGCGAGTCGCGGTGTTACGTCGGTCGTTATTAGTAACGTCCAAGGCTCTTTAACCGCCAGGCCCCGGGCCTAACTCGGACACCTACTATAGCGGACTTCTTGGACGAATTAGGTTAGGCTTCAGGAACAAACCCAAGCCTTGTTAGACGTGGAACATGGCGTCCCCATTCTTGGTGCGTACCATTCTATACATGGCTGGTACGATGTCGTGTATGCGGGGCGGGATTCTCGAATACAACCGACTCGGTGACACTACGACAACTATAATGTATATTTAGCACATATTTACATGTATTGAAATGGCACAGACGAAAGTCAACATTAGAAGCTCAATGTGCTGGATATCAAAGTGCATCACGAGAACCGAGTCCAATGGTACGTCCCTTTGTAAAGCAATAAGGTCCGGGTTCAGCAGAGCCAGCGCCATCTTTAACGGTACGGCTCCGAGCTGACTGGGACACGGGGTAGAGGTGGACCATCGAGTTAAAGTGAACATGTGAGTGTACTAGACTGCAAGGCAATAAGATTCTTCTTCCTACTTTGTGAAAAAGCAGAGAGTAGAAAGCAGTCTCCCCACATCGAGAAACCTTCTCCGGTTTATGTTTTGAGCGGTGGAGCCGTTGTGGGTGAAGTTACGACCACAATCCGAGCGTTGCTCGGTTAGCATAAAATACTTTTTTACAAACATTTTTTTATACGGTTAATATAGTTGCAGACCTCCTTGCGATATACTTTTCCATTGAGAAATATCCCTCGATATTCCGACAAAATTAATTCGGGCAAATCTAAATTGTGCCAACTTTGAGCATCATAGAAACATCTTACAGAAATATATATGTTAGAAAATCCTGAATCTGCAATAAATACACCGGACGGAAAACGACACCAAATGAACTGTTGAAACAACATCTATGATTCGGTTGAACCCTCCAACCCGGGAGAAGAACTCTGGGCCAGGATGGAGCTGTGGCGCCTCGGGTGTTGGACTCGCAACCCGGGGGGTTCGATCCCCATGTCCTCAGACTACCACTTACGGTGATGCCTAGCCCTGCTCCCACCTTCTCCCTGTTGCCCTGCTCCCTAAATGAATAGTAGTAAATACACTAAATAGATTCATTTTTTGGCATTGTTTAGCAGCGTATTAATGTCTGAAATGATGGCTTGGTGTGAATTCTATGTACAAAGACGTGTGCGTTCCCGGGTCCGAGCCTTTTCAGTCCTACCAAAATAGTAGCTTTGTGAGGTGAAACTGAGAAAATAGATCTTTACATGTGGCGGGCGGGCGGAGGAGGAGGAGGCAGAGCAGCAGACGAGGGGGTGGCTGAAGCATGGGTCGGTGGGAGATAAGGCGTCATGCTGTGAGGTAAGAAGCAGCCTCCCTCGCGCTCCTCCGAGGAAACACGACAACAAACAACGCGCAAGACTTCGGTCACCTCGCGCGTACGTCAAACCCCCGTGTCGGACACACATCAACAACCTGGGGGGACGCACTGAAGCGTCTGATTCACGCCTGAATCAGGATGTCCGATGAATCTTGCTGTTGAGATGAATCCAGGGGTCATTTCGAGGGCAAGTGCGTGTGCCTCACTTTGCTAGCTTGTGTCGTATCATGGGCTAATGGCCTCATTGACGGAGCTGGTGGTCAACAGTAGTTCTTGGGTCATCGTGAGAGCATGGCCTCAGGTAGCCACGTGATGTTAATGATCGTTGCAGATATGCCTTTTTTAATACTAATTATGAGCTGCATCATGTTGAGCAACAGAGTGGAGAATGGTCAGAATCTTGAAAAGCTTTAAGACATAATGTGGATATATACAATATATAACTGTATATTTAGTATAAAGTCGGATGTTTTCCATGCATGTGCTACGTGGCTGTTATGAAGCGCCCCAGGTGTTGTGTGTCCCGGTCCGAGTTTTAAAATGAGAGAATATGAAAATGCACGACAAAAGATATTCAGTCTTGGTTTTTCCTGCGTCAAACATCCAAACGTTGGATTGACTTTTACTTACGGAGTTCTCTGAGTGACTCGTCGCACTGCAGTACTTTCCAGATCCTCTTGAGGGCAGTGTTGCTCCAGTTAACACAACACCCGGGAAACGTGGCTCAAAGTGCCACCGTCATCCGAAAAACAAACAAACACACCGTCGTCCACCCAAACGCGCCAAACACCCAATGAGCGGCCCCAGGGCATTGTGGGCAATGTGAACGAACGTGCCGGCACTCAGTGACAGGACCTCAGCTTGGTGACGATCACGGCGGCCAGCTGCTGCGGGTCGCTCAGGTGGGGGTTCTTCTCCATGACGGCGTGCACCACGTACGCCGGGAAGATGTTGCACAGGTTGCGGTACGTCTGGTACCGCTGCTCCGGGGCCACGTGGCGCTCGGCGGCGGGCGGCGGCGGCGGCGGCGTCTCCCACGGCGACTTCCAGATCTGCTCCATCTTGTCGGGCATGCTGCGCACCATGACGCGCTCGCAGCACGGCACGAGGCCGGCGCTCAGCGGGTACGAGTGGTACCCGTACGAGTCGCCGCCCACGCAGGGCAGCGGGTCCCAGCTGGCGTGCTGCTCGCGGCACAGCGGGGGCCGCCCGCGCTGCCGCATGGGGTTGCTCTCGTACAGCCGCGAGTCCGAGATGCTGTCCATGCGCGTCATGCCCAGCGAGCGGGCGGGCTGCGCCGACAGCGGCGGCAGGACGCTCTGCGTCTGGGGGTAGTCCCCGGGGCAGCTGGACCGCGCGCCCACCGGCACGTGCTGGATGTGGGGCGCCAGGTGCCCGCCGCCCGCCTTGCGGAGCCCCGGCTTGGGCTCCTCTGGGCCGTAGCTGTGCACGCGGGTCAGGGCGTCCCGGTGGAAGCCGTGGGAGAAGGCGTGGATCTGCGCCTGGCTCAGCGAGGGCGGCCGTGGCCCCTTCAGACTCTCCTCCAGGCTGCCGTCCCCCGAGCCGGGGTAGTGGTCCCCGTAGGAGGAGAAGGAGTCGCTGTTGGAGTGGCTGAGGCAGGACTCGGGGCGGCGGCCCGGGCCCGGCCGCTGGTAGGCCCCGCCCCCCCCGTGCTCGTGCTCCATGCTGCAGAAGCTGTCCACGTTCTGCATGCTGCCCATGCTCATGGTGGAGAAGTCGCTGTGCAGCGAGTAGTAGCCGTGGTCGCTGACCGAGTCGTACTTGGGGAACTGGTCGCTGTAGGTGACCGAGGCCCCGTGGCTGTTGGTCACCAGGATGGGCGGGTAGTGCACGCTGGACATGTGCTCCAGGGAGCTGTGGGAGAAGTGCATGGAGCCCGGCACGGGGCTGCTGGCGGAGCGCGTGTTCAGGGCGCCGGGTGCGTGGCTCTTGGCGGGCTGCATGGTGGGCACGCTCAGCGCCGACACCAGCGAAGGCACGGAGCTCGCCTCCGGCTTGCGGGCGGCGGCAAGGGGCGACGGCGCCGTCTCCTCGGGCTCGCAGGCCGGGGAGCGGATGCTGGGGTCCGACTGGCGCTTGGGCGCTACGCGCTTGGCCTCCGAGCCGCCGCCGCCCTCCTTGGCGCCGGCCGGGCCCAGGCCGCACTTGACCAGCGCGCCCTCGCTCATGGTCTTCACGGCCGACAGCTTGGCGAAGGCGCGCAGCTCGTCGGCCACGGAGCGCTGCGGCTGGTTGACGCGCTCGGGGTGGTAGTACTTACACTTGTGGCCGTATGTGCACTTCTTACCTGCGGAGAGAACCAGACATACCGGAGGTGAGGAGGAGGAGGGTGGGGTGAGTGTGTGGAGGTGGAGCAGGAGAGTAGAGGTGCAGCAGAAGGTGTAGCGAGAAGTAAGAGGTGTAGCGGTGGACCGCGGGTCCTACCATAGGGGCACGGCTGCTTTTTATGCTCCGGGACCACGGGCCGCTTGCGGAGGAAGTTCTCCAGGCTCGGCCCGTGTCTCCCCAGGGGGTCGTCAGGTGGCATGAACCTGGAGGAGGACGTGGTTATTCCTTATTACCCCTGTCATCTTCCAGGAAAACCCCATGATGGTGATTGATAGACCCGGCTAGGCCTGTGCGTCAGTCATCAGAGTTTAACAACCTACAGAGGAACCAAGCTTCTACCAAATACACAACGAGCAACCTTTGCCCTTCTGCTAAAGGTTGCCATCACAACACACGGGCCTGTGCCTGTACAACAACGGCGACGACCTGTCCCTCATCGACACCTGTCACTCACTTGTCGTTGACGAAGGAGTACATGAGGAGCCTCTCCTCGATGAAGGTCTTCCACTCGGGCTTCTCGTTCTGCAGGTCGCGGTAGTTGTCGTTGGACACGATGATGCCGTCCGAGTCGTAGGCCAGCTTGACGATGAAGCGGTCGTCGTAGCAGACCACGCGCCGGCCCTGCACGCGTCGCGACGGCGTGAACACCAGCAGCTTCTCCTTCTCCAGCCGCCGCAGGATCTCCTGGTCTGGGGAGAGGGCACCACCTTATCTACTGAGCTGGAGGCTTTATCAGACGTGACTCATGGGGAGGGAGCCGGGGTAGACAGTATGTATAGAGTGACATGTCTATATAGAGGGACAGTAGGGGTTAGGCAGTATGTATAGAGTGACATGTCATTAAAGAGCAGATAGGGGTTAGACAGTCTATATAGAGTGACGGTAGGGGTTAGACAGTATATATAGAGGGACGGTAAGGGTGAGACAGTATGTATAGAGGGACAGTAAGGGTGAGACAGTATGTATAGAGGGACGGTAGAGGTTAGAGTATATAGAGTGATATGTCGTGAAAGAGCAGGCAGGGGTTAGATAGTATATATAGAGGGACGGTAGGGGTTAGACAGTATGGGGACATTTCATTAAAGAGCGAGTAGTGGTTAGGGGGCATCTTGCTCAAGGAGCCAACAGGTAAGGCTGTAGAAACCGGGTATTGGACCCAGAACCTTCTGGCTTCCAGTCCCATTCAGCGGCAAATTTCTGTGAAACTAAATGCTGTCCTTTTTGTTTTTAGGAAATTTGCGAGTGTTATTTTGTTCGTCTCACTGTTGGCGAGCCAAGCGATTGAATGATTCAAAGGATCAACTGTTCCGTTTATAACTCGGCTCGCACGGAGCCTCGTTGTGTTTCCCGTTGCGTTCCAAAACAAGGAAAACAAACCCTGGTATGAGTACGACTCGCTGTAGTACAAGTATACATATTGTGTGGCGGTATCCGTTTGGGGATACCAGTGACCAGTACTACTCAAATTAGTATGCGTGTCACGTGGTGGTCTCCGTGGGGGGGGGGGGGGGGTACCTGTGATGAGGGCGTCCGGGCGGGACTGCTCCTTCCTCCAGGTGGGGACGAACACGGTGATGTCCCGGTGTCCCTTCTCCAGGAACCACTCGATGGCCAGCTGGATGCCCCGGCACGAGAACACCTCCTTGTTCCCATGGCTACGGACACACAGGTACCCCGTCTCCGTTACGATGTCACCGTCAGAGACACAACAGCCTGTCTGCCAGTAATGTTGGACCGGACCTCCTCTCCTACCTCATGGCCACGTTGGAGCCGTCCACCACAATGGGCCGCAGATTCTCGCAGGTCTCGCACGGCTCCTCCTCCAGGGAGACCTCGGGGCTGGGGGCCTCGGTGACGCAGGGGGCCCGGGGCCCCGCGGCGGCCCTGGCCGTGCCGGCGCCACCGGCCTTGGCCTCGGGCTCCGGCGCGTTGCCCAGGCGCACCAGCTCGGCCAGCACGTCGTTGATGAGCGCCGCCGCACCCAGCTTGTGGAGCACCGTGTCCACCTGCACGCCCGAGTAGCCCAGCTTCAGGGCGAACTCCATCTTGCTCTGGTAGTCGCGCTCGCCGGCGTGGTGGCGCGCGCCGACCGGCGGAGACGCCGCCGCGGCGGCGGCGTTGGCGCCGTCGTCGGTGCGGAGGTCGTGCGCGGTGCTGCTCTGGGAGAAGCTAGGCCGGTCCAGGCAGGGCGAGCGGCACAGCTGGCGATGGGGCTTGGCCACCAGCGGGTCCCGCCGTCGGCAGCCACTCCCCCCCCCGCCGCCCCCTGGGGTCACCTGGTGGGGAGCCGTGGGTTAGTGGAGACGACAACACAATCCCTAGACCGTAGTACGCAAAGCCTGCCATGATACATGGCTTCAGGTGGACCGCATTTATTGCGCTTTTCTAACCAGGGGCCACTCAAAGCGACAGTTATTGCCTAACATTCATCCATTCACACACCAACGACAGTGTCCACCCTGCAAGGCGACAGCCAGCTCGTCGGGAGCAGTGAGGGTGAGGTGTCTCGCTCGGGGACACCTCGACACCGGAGAGGTGTCGAACTAGCAAGAGCCGGAGATCGAACTAGCGACCTTCTGGTTACCAGCCGACCCGCTCTACCTCCTGAGCGCCTGCCGCCACAAACAGAAGGAACGATATCTTCCAGCCCTAGGAGGACCCGTCCAGAGTCTAGCTGCCACTCCTGGCCAAAAAGGCCCGCTCTGGTGTAACGTTGGCGGCAGGAGAGTCCGGAGACCGACCTGCAGGCGGGTCCCTCCCTGGTCGTCGGGGTCGCTGTCGGAGCTGCTGCCCTCCTCAGACCCCTGGTCCCGGGGCTCGTCCTCCCCCCTGCTGGGCCGTTGCTCCATGTTGATGTGCTCCGCCGTGGACCATGTTGACATCACGTCCCCCTCGCCGTGGTCGCCGCCGCGGCCCTCGCCACGGTCCCGCGCATGCTGCCTCACCTCCAGCACAGCCCCGGGGGCATGTCCCAGCGGTCCGCTCTAGCTGGGGGGAGGAGGAGGAGGGGGGGAGGGGAGGGAGGGAGGAGAGAGTGCGGTGGACAGAAGGTCGATGTGGTCTCCTCCGTGACGTGCCGGTCAGGTCAGACACACCCTGGAACCCTGGAGAGGAACACGGGGAGAAGGTCCGGACTCATTGAGGAGTATGATCATGCTACTTAGCTCACAGACCAGTGTTCACGTTAGCCGGCTATAGCCGGACATTGGCCGATTGCACGCACGCATTATTTAATTATTAATAACGTCCGGAAGATATTCCAAATGTCCGATATTCTGGAATAGTGTCGGACATTTGTCCGCCCAAGAAAAAGTCTAGTGTGAACGCTGTCACAGACTAATCGTAGGGAACAGGTTGGGGCTAGAGGGCATCTTGCTCGAGGATGCCTACAGGAAGGACTTAGGGCATCGGGGTTTGAACCCAGAGCCTTTCAGCTGAGGGTGAAACACCCCTACCAGTAGATGATCGTTCCCTCATGTTTTTTGGCCACAGAAGATTATTTCCATCTCTGATGCACGGAGAAGGGTGCAGGTGTCTTCTGACGGGCGGGCACTGTTAATAATGATCCAGATAATCACTGGTTGCAGCCCTTCAATTATTAATGAGACCGGAAAAGCTGATGTTTAGTCATTAGCCGTAGCCTGGCGATGTCATACTCATAATTCTAGTCAGAATATGAGTCTGAGACCGAACCATTGGGCTGTGATTATAGGGCGGATCCAGGAAGGAAAATGCCTCTTCGCTCAATTGGATAGACCTAAAACCAATCAGAGCAACGTAGTATGTGACGTATGTTGTGCGAAGCACAGCTATTCTCAAACTAACTCAACTGAGCGCACGTTCGAAGAAGTAGAAAAAGAAGATGGACATAAACGATTTATGCCTGTTTTGTAAAAAGAATTTAAGGATACACGGACAAATTGGCAACACGGTCAGCATTTTTGGGAAAAAAAGTAAAAGTGCTGAGCGCTCTTTGGTGACGTGGTTGATTACGTTAATGTGTATCATCTGTCCATCAACGTATAAAGCCCGCCCTTACAATTTGATTGGTCAGATCACTTTTTGATCTGACCTAATACCTCCCAACGAGCTCAATTCCAGACTGAATCTCCCGGACCAAATATTTTGTGGGCGGAGTTCAGGCTGGTATCCAGGCTACATTAGCCGCAGAGAGACATGGAAAAAGAGGCAAGATAGTGTAATGATTGGTCAGGGTGTTGGATTCCCAGCCGCAATGTTCTGGGTTAGATTCCCGATGTCCACTGTCTACCTATAGTCATCCTAGAGCAAGATGCCCCCTGATCACTACCTACTCTAATGACCTGTCTCTGTACTGTCTAACCCCTACCTGCTCCGTAGGGACCTGTCTCTGTACTGTCTAACCCCTACCTGCTCCGTAGGGACCTGTCTCTGTACTGTCTAACCCCTACCTGCTCCTTAATGACTTGTCTCTGTACTGTCTAACCCCTACCTGCTCCTTAATGACCTGTCTCTGTACTGTCTAACCCCTACCTGCTCATTAATGACCTGTCTCTGTACTGTCTAACCCCTACCTGCTCCTAAATGACCTGTCTTTGTAATGTCTAACCCCTACCTGCTCCTTAATGACCTGTCTCTGTACTGTCTAACCCCTACCTGCTCCTTAATGACCTGTCTCTGTACTGTCTAACCCCTACCTGCTCCTTAATGACCTGTCTCTGTACTGTCTAACCCCTACTTAATGACCTTTCTCTGTACTGTCTAAACCCTACCTGCTCCTTAATGACCTGATACTGTACTGTGTAACCCCTACCTGCTCCTTTATGACCTGATACTGTACTGTGTAACCCCTACCTGCTTCTTAATGACCTATCTCTGTATTGGTAGCTAGCTGTAACAAGTGCAGGCTGGCCTGGTAGCTAGCTGTAGCTAGCTGTAACACGTGCGGGCTGTAGCTAGCTGTAACACGTGCGGGCTGGTAGCTAGCTGTAACACGTGCGGGCTGGTAGCTAGCTGTAACACGTGCGGGCTGGTAGCTAGCTGTAGCTAGCTGTAACACGTGCGGGCTGGTAGCTGGCTGTAGCTAGCTGTAACACGTGCGGGCTGGTAGCTGGCTGTAGCTAGCTGTAACACGTGCGGGCTGGTAGCTTGCTGTAGCTAGCTGTAGCTAGCTGTAACACGTGCAGGCTGGTAGCTGGCTGTAGCTAGCTGTAACACGTACGGGCTGGTAGCTAGCTGTAGCTAGCTGTAACACGTGCGGGCTGGTAGCTGGCTGTAGCTAGCTGTAACACGTGCGGGCTGGTAGCTAGCTCTAGCTTTCTGTAACACGTGCGGGCTGGTAGCTTGCTGTAGCTAGCTGTAGCTTGCTGTAGCTAGCTGTAGCTAGCTGTAGCTAGCTGTAACACGTGCAGGCTGGTAGCTGGCTGTAGCTAGCTGTAACACGTGCGGGCTGGTAGCTGGTAGCAGCACTGTGGTGGGTGACATGCAGAGAAGCCCAGAACAGCCTGCTCTGAACATGTTGTCACTTCACACCTCCTTCCAAAACGGTCGCAGGTTTGATGCCTTCCTCCTGAGAAGCGTTGGCTGAGCCCAGACAGTTCAGTTGCAATTATTGTTACTGTTTTACACGGTTTATAATTTGTCTACATAATTATACACCTTAATGTAAACATAACACATTTGCCTATTGGGCCTAAACATCTGTCTATCGCAGATCTTTCCTCCATATTTCTACTAATGTTAAATTGACTAAATAGGCCCCTCCTAAAATATATCCCCAATAGTTGATAGTGAGAAGAATTGATTTAAATCTAAATTATACCATTTCTTTCAGAATACAATGGTAATTGAATCAGTGAATAGTCGGGGCAGGACAAAAGGAAACTACCTTCAGTTACAATGTCATTTCAATTTACCTTCACATGAGCAAAAATATCATGTCCTTATTTACACTCCTAGGGATTACACACACACACACACACACACACACACACACACACACACACACACACACACACACACACACACACACACACACACACACACACACACACACACACACACACACACACACAGGGGAGGAGAAGGAGGGCTGTACTGGGGAACACGCAGCGTAGCGGTAGCTTCAAACGAGCCTGGTCCATGACACGGGTTGCCTAGCAACACAGCCCTGTCATCAGCCAACTCTTTTTTTTACCAGTCACGACTAACACAAACACAACTCATTGTCTCTGCGCTGGCTGCTAGTAAATGCAGAACATCCTACCGCAGCCACGGCTTTCCCTCCTGCTCACTGACCTGCACTACCAGATTACTATACATTATTAATGTCTATACATTAATAACACTACCACCTAATATTCATTCATAATACTAACACCTTCTATACATTATTAATGCCTGCTTTGCATTAATAACACCTTATTACTATACATTATTAATGTAAACTATGCATTAATAACACTAACACCTTCTATATATTAATACCACTAACACCTTCTATACATTATGAATGTCTGCTTTGCATTAATAACACCTTATTACTATACATTATTAATGTCTACTATACATTAATAACACTAACACCTTCTATACATTAATACCACTAACACCTTCTATACATTATGAATGTCTACTATACATTAATAACACTAAAACCTTCTATACATTAATATGACTAACAACTTGTATAGCTTATTAATGTCTACTTTACATTAATAACACTTGACACCTTCAATGCATTAATAACACTAACACCTTCTAAATATTATTAATGTCCACACTATACATTAATAAATCGACCCTCTACTATATATTAATAACACCAACACCTTCTATACATTAATAATGTCTACTATACATTAATAACACTCACACCTTCTACACATTTACAACCCTCACACCTTCTATATATTTACACTAACGTGTACTATACATTAATAACATTGAAGTGCAGGATATTGAAAAAAATATATTTTTTTTTTAATTTATCTTGTGTAACACAAGACTTATGTTACACAAGTAAAACCTAACTTGATTTGCATGTCAGCCATACCAATCGTTAAGAAAGGATCCTTAGGATCTCACAAGACGAGAAGAGCGGCTAGCATGGGAGCGGGATGAGCATGGATAGCATCGATGCTGCTGCATCAGAGCTACGTTAGCATTAGCACCAGATGCTAAAAACACAGGAGCCGCCGCGCGGGGGTAAATCAATGGCTCTACCTCCTGCGTTCAGACACGATGACACACCAGCACGGCTGTTGGGGCCTAATGACTAGACGGACCGAAAAACAGCAGGGCCTGATAAAACGTGCAACAGCTCGGCAAACAGTTCTGGTTTCATAGCAACAAGTGGAGCGGTTAGCTCCAGGCCCCTGGGCACTGGGGCAGGTCTTGCTAACACACGACGTAAAGGCTGTGTCCGTACCGCAGTGAGAAGAACACTTACATGTGTGTCCGCACATCCCCACCGAGGGAGCCAAGAGACGGCGGCTAGCGGCGGTACACAGTGTCCCTGGCTAAGGTGGATGGCGCGATGCTAGCCAAACTGTTGCCGTTGACAACCACCGCATCCTCCTTGTTGCAGCTTTTTTTCCCAGTGAACTCACATCGCAACCGGGGGCTACTGCTGTGAGGAGAGACTCATTAAGAACCAACAGTTGGTTATGATGACTATGCTCGAGGCGTGACTGCCAGCACTTATGTTTAATAAGGTGTTAGAGGTTAGCCTGATCGAGTGGTGGTGAAGACAACAGCCAAGCATTAATCGGGATTTTCGCAGAGTCTGAGAACTGAGGAGTGATGAAATGATGATCAAAGTACCGGCCCGGGCAGAGAGCAAACGTTCTGACCCCACGATGAATCACAGGAGTCCAGTTACTTGTTCTTCCCCGGGTCCGTCCCTGATCACAGAGGTTTGCCCTTAGTTGACCTTGTGGTGTCGTGGCTTTTTGTTCAGTTGCCCACCCGCTTACAAATCAGGAGATTAGGCAATACTTATCGACCGCAGTTACACATAACTGCTGCGGTGGCAGAAACACTGGCGACAGGTCCTAGTGAGGGCATCGTTTCAGACTTTCTTGACCCCTGCTTTAAGGTTATAATACACAACAAAGTAGTGTAATGCCCACTTTGTACCTGTGGCGTGTGTGTTATAGGAACAGAGGTGTGAAAATCACTTGGTTGTAAACAAACGGCCAAAGGGAAACGCGTTGAGTGTGCCATTAACGTTTTATGGTTTCCTTGTAACTCAGCCCTGGCTGACATGACATCCCAACGCACTTGGAAGATGATGTGGAGATTTCCATCCAATCATATAGCGTCCACATCTCTCCAGCTCTGTACAGTGCGGCCACATCTGATTTATAACCAGCTGTTGAACACATCTCAAAGTGCCAAAGAGCTCCTACAATACTTATTACTCGTGGTCCAGTCATAAATACTTTGTTGGGCGGACTGCTACAGTAGCAGACCTGTCTTACTCTCAGATATTTCTTCTGGAGGAAATATAGCGCACTCGTACTGCGTCCACATAAAAACACATTAGTGCCTGGCACGCCAGGTCCGATCCACTTCACTGTTGAAATTAATGATTTACCGACTACTTTATCGCCCTTTCATTCAAACGGAACACTATACTGTGTGGAACTGTGTGGAAAGTTTTAGATTGTGCACTTCAGGCAGTGAAACAACTCCCTTGGAAGGGATGTGAGGTTGGCTTGGGCTCCCAAAAGTCATTCGGCTCAGAGCCATCGGGAAAAAAACAAGGAAAATTGACAACAAAACATACTTTTTGGAAATAAAATATTGTCGATTATTTTAGCACATTGCATTTTGTAAACACTGCTCTATATGCATCATTATAAAAACATAGAACAAATGCAATGCCATAAGCGTCGTATCTGTTGTAATAAAATATAAGTATTGAGGAATAGCAGGCATCGTGCATGTGGAGGTAACAGGTCACCTTGGCTCACATAAAGATAAACCCAGACACTGCTGAGCTACAAAGCATCCTATGGCAACATGCGAGTGACAGTCGGCATGAAAATAGTGTATAACCTGATTTTACCACATCTATAACCACACTTGATATCTGAACAAGACACAACGAGTCACAAGTGCTGACTCCGACCCATTGCGTCGGGTACCTTCACACTGAAAATGAACCACATCAGCATTAAAATACACTTTCTACAACTTCTGATCCCAGCCCTGTTCGGTTCGGTTCTGTTATCGGGGCTGATCGATGCTAATCGATCTGACACCCGCTGGCCCTGGACCACAACGAGCTGATGGTCGCGGTACAGCGAGTTGGTAATTAAGTAAATTCAGCCCTCGGATCGATGGACAGTTGTGTCGATCCGTCATCAGATGGGCTGATGACGGTCAACAGGCTCCCCGTCTCCGCGGGGGGCCGGTGGGGCTAGCCCCCTCACGACAACCCGGTGGGCAACAAGCTAAGCTTAAAGCACTGGGAGGGCAGCGGTGGGTTGCTAATATCACTTAGCATCGGCGGAATAGGGGTGTTGCTAACGCTCTTTAAACCCGAAATAGTGTCGGAAGTTGAATTAAAAGTGGACATCTGTTGTGCATTTCAGCACACCGAACAACCGCAGAAGGAGAAGCAGGTCTCAATGGGTTCCGAAAGGATCTTAAATGATGTAGAGAAGAGAGTGGAGTGAAGAAGGGATCTGCTCACCTTGTTGCTGTCATCTTCCTTCAGTGATGTTGTCGCAGTTCGCCCCGGGTTGCCAGATCGCCCTGAGTTGCCAGATTGCGCAAGGGAATCAAGTAACTTCAGCAGGGACTACAATGTGTTGCTTTTTTATTGATGAACAGATGCTCACCGTTAGATATGTTCCGTCTGATCAAATGTTGTGAATTTCGATTGTTAGGGTTAGGCTTTTTTTTTTACGTCAGCAGGACCACACTTAGTTTCTGTATTCTCTGCATTTACTATTCTATTACTATCATTTAGTATTTAGTTTGAATTAATTTAAAAGCAAGAATCAGTTAAACCCGACAAAATAAAGAATATAACATTTACAAACTAGTCACATAGTAATAGGCAAGTAATAATGGTTATTCATATAGCATTATGGATGTCGTACAACCCTAAATAAGATTGGACACCTGCATGTCTCTTGTTTGATTTGTAGGTTGAAACCATCAAATCAATTATTTATCGCTTCCCGTTTAATCATTGGGTATTTTGGTTTTTAAAAAACGTTTTTACATCATGGTGCATCTGAACACCAGCCTCTCTAGAACATCCAACCTGGGATGATAAGCGCTCTCCTGTGGGCTCCCTGGGTTTCATGGAATTGAGAACTTGTGGACTCATCTGGATCAGTCTTTGTAATACTGTGACATGTTATCGGGTATAATGAAGTCATATACTGCTCGTCTGTAGCACTTGTCTTGCTACTAAACCTTTTCCTGAACCTGAGCCACAGCTCGATCCGTTGCAACCTAAACATTCATTTTTTTTTCTTATGATTTAGCTTATGAAGCGATTGTGAAGCGTCTTTAAGCACTGGGAAAAGCGCTATATAAATTTGATCTATCATTATTACTTAACATCTTGTCTGTAATCTCCTGAACAGCTTCTTCTGTACAGAACAGGGTGTTTCTCTCCTCCACCGGGATCTGAACAGGCAGCTGCCTTGTGTGTGGACGGACCCTGTCAGGCCAGGGTGTTCGCTCTCACGGTGAATATCCCCGCTCAATGCAACTCATATATAATGGAGACCATTACTGCATATGCTAAAAGCTGGATATCAACATCTCCAGGTAAAAGTGTGTCCTATTGTCTACTCTAAAGCCTGGTATGGCTGCATATAGATCATTACTAATAGATAAGAAGTAAACTTGTAGTTACTTATTAATGAATGCTGATGTAGATGTAGTTTGAAAAACAGCAGAACATTACGCCTTTTATGATATGAACCCCCTTCTTGCCCAGGTCAACAGGTAGTTGATTAGAAATCTGATGAAAGAAATAGTCCAACTTCTTCAAACAAAAAATATATTTAACACACAATGTAGTTCAAAATACACTGTTCAAATACAGGGTTGAGAAGTATAAATACAAATCATACGACAGATGTACAACATCACACTAAACATGACATGTTTGTGACATGCACAAACATGGGACACTTCAGCTCCTTGTTCGCCACACGGATCCGTCGCTAACTGGTGGAAGCGGGTCAGACCCTGGAAAAACAGGCGAGGTGTGGTGGAAAAATAGGGCACAAAAAGCTTTATCTACCAGGACAGACATGTATTCGCCATGATTGAAGGTTTAAATGCAGTTTATCTAGAAGTAAAGTGTAAGGATCTTCCTTATGAAAGAAAGATCGGTGAGGACTCAGTCCGCCCAAGCAGTCAGAGGTCTCAGAAAGCACATTTTAAATGGTCCATTCTCTTTTTTAAACATTGCTATGCTGCCTATACTGGACTCGCTAAAACTAACAACTAGAGAGTATCTCTGGTAATATTCCTTACAGACATTGTGTCTCATCATGGATGAATTAAGAAGAGTATAGTTCATCTTTGTAGTTACCTAAAAATCCTATTTGGCATGTAGAAAAGAACGAAGCAAGAACGTATAATAATACCGCCACGAAAAGGTATAACCCCCCAAAAAGAGACATACAGGCACCCCTGTGCAGCTAAAGGTAGCACAAGAACTAGCATTGGCACTTTCAGCTTTAAGCAGAGCAGTGTGGCCCAGCCCACCCACTTTAACTGTGCAATAGAAGAAGGCTATTCGACAAAGTGAAGCTACTGTGATAATCTGTGATAGTCTGGCTACGGTATGTTAAACACGTGCAAACGGCAGCTTGTTACACGAGTCACAGATGGAGACGTTTCAGTGAGGATACATTTCAATGAGGTCTACTTGCGATTAAAGTAAAGTGATTACACAGTGAGCACTAACCACGCGTAAATCCGTGAACTAACAAAGTATAAAAAAACGTGTATTCCTTTCAAAATGATATGTAGTGACCTAATGCGAGAGGCTGAGCTGTGGGTCCTGGATGCAATGGGCCTTATCCAGCGAACGGCCATGTTGGTCTCCATCTTGGATCCAAACGCTAGCTGCGTGGGCGGAACTGCATGAGGGATACCGCATTCAACCTCACCACCCAGCTAGCGGTAAGATCCAAGATGGCTGCCAGCTGAATCAGGCCCGTGACCGGGGTGATCACAGACCACACCTCAGAAACCACAGATTAAAAATACACCAACTGTAAGAATCAGCGTTGGTAAAAACGACAGGACACCCTCGTTATATGCATGCACATGATGATGATCTCCGGCTTATTATGGGATGTTTCCGCAGACAGCAGGACTGGCTGTACCCCTGGGTGACCTCGCTGTATAACGAACCTCTCACCACAGCAGCCATTAAACCGCTGTCTACTTCTTACCAAATGTCTGAACTTTAAAGGCAGGGGCGTAAAAAACACCCCCTTCTGATTCCCCCGAGGCCGCCACCATGGTCATCAGGTCCGAGCCCGTCAGGTCGGGGAACGCGAAGGTGCTGTAGGGGGAGCCCGACTCGCCCGGCGGCAGGCGAGGGGCGCACTGTCTGGTGTCCCGGGCCCCCCCGGCGGGGAGGCGGTGGGAGGCGGCGCTCTTATAGTCCCTGACGGACGGGCGCGCCGCGGCACGGCGGAGGGCTTTGACCTCGCTCTGGTCGTCCGTCGCAGCCGAGCGCCCCGACGCCCGAGCGGGCCACGGAACGCCACCGCCGCCGCCGTCGGGGGCCTCAAACGCGGACCCAGAGTGTACATTCTTCGTATCGCGGGGGGGGTACGCCCGGTGGGAGCCCCTGTCGGCCGGGGGATAGACGGGCCCGGCCGCCGCGGTCCCGGGGTACTCCTCGGTGCTCCGCTCCAGCCCCTCCCGGTCCAGCGAACGGCTCCTCCGCTCCGAGGCCGAGGCCGAGGCCGACGCCCCCTTGGGAAGGCCCAGGTGGCGCGGCAGGCTGGCGATGGTCCACGCGTCGCCGAACCGGTTCTGTCCGTACACGGAGCTCAGCGTTTGGTAGTCGCAGCGGGCGAGGTCCTCCTTCTGCAGGTAGCTCTCCTGGAAGGCGGGGTAGGGCGCGGAGCCGCCGTCCTCCTCCAGGCCCTCCCGCAGCTGGTCGTCGTACTCCCCCTCGTTGTGCATGTCCATCACGTCGAAGGTCACGATGGTGGGCAGCGCCTCCATGTTGGGGGACAGGGAGGAGCCGGAGTCCAGGCCGTCCGCGTTGTCCCTCAGGAACTGCGAGTGTTTGGTGTAGTCCACCAGGGCCTGGGAGAAGCACACCGTCTTCCCTTCGTCCACGTGGTCGCGTCCCGGGGAGCAGGGGTTGCTGTACGACGAAGGCAGGGGTTGGTTCCCGTCGGGGGATCCTTTCGTGTCGCTGAACGTGGGGGAGAATCTCGTAAAGTCGGGGTCCTCCACGCTGCCGAACGAGTCGGCGTGGATGGACTGGAGCCTCCTCTCGTTGGGTTCCAGTATGTTTCCGTTTTCACGGGAGGGATCCAGGTTGATTCTGTTGTTGTTGTTGAAGAACTCCTGGGTCGTCAGATTCAGGTTGGCATTCTCTTGTGGGCGGGAGCCGGAGAAACTTTTCGAAAAAGGTGCAAACTCTTTGGATTCGTTGCACATGACCGCGTCGTACACACTCGGGAAGTCCTGGTCCTCGTAGAGGTTGGACCCCATTTCCAACGGATTCATCTCGGGGAGGAAAGCCGTGTCGGCCATCCCCTCCGAGCCCAGCCCGTACCCGCAGGACTCGGAGCCCCCCAGCCCCGACCCGTTCTCATAGTGCGGGCTGATGAGGCTCTCCTCCGGGACAAACAGCTCGTAGAGGGCGTCCCCGCTGTAGCTGTCTCTGGGGATTCTGTCCGTCGGCCCCATCCTGTCCAGCTTCGCCTGGGCGTCCTCGGGCCCCGGGGTGATGGAGTCGTAATAGCCCTCATCGCTGGTGGGCGCCGAGCCCTGATGCTCGCTCTGGGGGGTCAGCTCGTCCGGGGTGAGGGTGGAGGCGTCCGTGGCGCTGGACTGCTGGCCGCCGCCGCACTGGGAGCTGGTCAGGTCCGAGGTGGGCTCTGTGTTGCTGGAGCAGAACATGTCCTCCTCCCCGGGCGTCTCCCCCCAGAGGTCGCGGAGCCCGTCGGCCTCCAGGTCGTCGGGGGAGGCCATCTCCTCGCCGCCGCCCTGGTACGTGAGGCAGCAGGACGAGCGCTTCCCGGCGTTGCGGCTGCGCTCCCCCGAGACGGTGCTCTCCGCCAGGCTGTCGTCGTCCTGGTCGGCGATGATGTCGCCGCAGCCCGTCAGCGAGTCGAAGCTCTTCAGCGACGCCACGTCCTCGAAGATGAGGTCGAGCCGGTCCGAGGAGCCCGGCGGCCTGGCCGCCGGCTCCGCCTCGGGCGCCAACCCCAGCTGCGGACACGACTCGCTGTGCGCGACGACGGCCCCGTCGAGATACTCGCCGGACAACGTCGTCGACGTGTTCTCGTCCTCGTGGTCGTCGGGGATCGGATCTCGGAAGGTCAGGGAGTCCCGGGGCCCTTGCTCCGCGAAGGCCCTCGTGTCTCGGTCGTTACATTCGGGTGGGACGGCGGCGGCGTCGCTCAGCGTCGCCCCGTCAGGCATCTCGGGTGAAGACAAGCTCCCCAGGCACTCGTTTCGGTTGGCGTCCTCCCGCACCACCACGACGACCACAGCGGCAGCCGCAGCCGGCACCTCCCCCAGAGCCACGGACGAGGGCAGCGTCGTCATCTCGTTGCTCTCCGCCTCGACGTTCCTCTGCGCGCGGTGGAGCCGGATGCTGTGGAACAGACCCCTCAGGCCCTTCTTCTGCCGCGGGAACGACTGCGACTTCTGCTCTGCCGCCGGGTAGAGGTCGCTGCTCGCGCCCCCCTGAGCGCCATCCCTCCGACCGAGGGTCCCGAAGCTTCCCCCAGAGGCGCCCTCGCTCCCGGGACTGTCCCCGCAGCTCGCCTTGCTGAGGCCATCGTGGGTTCTGCTCTTGCCGACTCTCTTCTTGGTTTGATTCTTGCTCCTCCCGCCGAATATGGCGGGCAAAAGGCAGATACTTTTACGCACGCCGAAGAACCTCAGGGCGGTTCTGCGTAGTTTGCCGGGCGCCGGGGGCTTGGTGGGGGCGGGGGTGTCGGGGTCCGGGTGGGGGTCTTCCAGGGGGTCATGGACGCTGCAGACGGACAGATGCTCGCGGGCCAGAGTCAGATGCTTCGTCTCGCCGTCCTGCTCTTCCACCTCGCGGAACGCCATGGCGGTCTCCTCCGGAGCAACGCGGCCGGTGGATCAGAAGCCCATGGCGGTCGACCAATGGGAATCAGCTCCGAGCACAGCTGGAGTCCAGCTCTCCGTCAGGTCCATCGATTGAGAGGCCTGAGATTCAGAAAATCAATCAATCCTTTATCTAACCAGGTAAGATAATTCATTGAGATTCAAATATATTTTACAAGAATGACCTGGCCAAGAATGCAGAAAAACAAATGAGATAGAATGAGACGCTCAACATGAGAGGCTCATCGTTAATTCTTCTTTCAAAAGGATACGATTCGGATTCACCCGTGACACTCACTACTTTCTAAACAATGAGATGGAAAACTTTATTTTTCATTTGGTACAGTGAGCAGGTTGGGTGTTTAAATTGTGATCTTTAAAATGTTTGCTACTGAAATGACTATTATTAGTAATGATAATCACACCCATCATCCTACTTTCAGCAGCATTGGCAGTTTCATTGCAAACATTGCATTTCATTCAGGCTCCATTCAAGAATGAATCAAGGGAAAATTGAAATAGGTGATGTTAAGGATGTTGTGATATTTCAATATTGCATTCAATGGCGTCACTGTAACCTATTTCAGGAAAATTAACTACTAATCCTTTGTAACCAGTGTCAGGGATGAATGAAATCCTTCATAACTGGATGTATTATACTCTTTGCAACCATTCAGGTAAATGCATTATACCCTTTAACTTATGTCTGGATCTATCTTCTTACTATTCCATCCGGTATACATCCAATCTCCTAGACTTCCCGGCCTGGAACGGAGACCCCGTAGCTGGGGACCCGATTCCATCTGCGATCAGCAGCAGATCATCCCCAACTTCCACTGCAGTCCCAACCTGGCTCGGTTTGTTTTGGGGCTAAAGGCTAACCATGCTAACCCTCACTGGGGCTCTCTTATCCCGCCTGGGGTCTGATTCCTGCGGGGATTTAAAAGCCCCGGCACTATGAGGTGAACGGAAGGCCACTTACTGCATATAACGGTGTGTGGAGGTTATACCTCACCGGGTCGGTCCATCATCACGTCCCAACATCTTTCCTTCTTTTCTTTCTTTTTTCTCCCCATTGGAAAAAAGATTCCCGGCGCTCGCTGACGACGTCACGTCACTAGTCCCGCCCCCATTCACTACCTGGTCTATTATAAATATTACATGTCAATGATGTAAAATCATAGTGTTCTTACTAGTAAAGTAATATTGTTATCATTCAATAATAGTACTAAATACAACACACGGTGTCCACATTATGTTATGTTCTGCATTTTGAGTAATGGTTTTATCAGATGTGTTATGTTGATGTGAAATAAACTAGAAATATAACATTTAAAGTTAGTTCAATAAGAACCCAATTTAATCCATGAGTTTATCTCATGTACCTGAGAATATCAAAAATATACACAAAATGAAGAAAACATCACACATTACAGCATACATTAGAACATTAAAGGATTTTGGTAAAACAGTTTTAAAAATATCTACTTCAAGTCCAAATACTATAAACACGGTAACAACTCATTTTGGATCAATATTTACATATAAACATAAAAAGTATTCATTTTTCTTGAATATCCATACAGCCATTGTATGTAACAACTCCGAACAGTGTCTTGTTTCATCTGTTGAAATGCATTTGACGGAAAAGTTTCAACTAGAGTTGTCGACGTCTTCCTTCATCCACTGTAACAGAGTGCTACTGGTCCTCTCTCCCCAGGCCGGGGAGCGGCTCCTCCTCAACGCCCTCAGGGCTTCGACTGGCGGACGTCGGTCCACTCGAGCCTGGTGCTTTGAAGGGCCTGGGTTTTCTTCTCGTCCACCTGGACGTAGTCCACCTTGTGCTCGTCGACCAATAGCGCCTTCTGGTGGACAGGCAGTCACATTACACACAATTTAGAAAGACCGCTGCCTAGGTAAGATTTATCTAATAAGTTGTTAAGTTAAGAAAAGAACAATGAGATGTACCAAATACAATAAAAAAATACAGAATCCCTTTAAATTCAATAATTAAACAACATTTCACTGTGAAAACCTTTAAAGCAAATAGGCCTATGCATGAATATTAAATAAAGAAACTAAGAAATTAAATATCTCAGATATACAGTGGAATTTTCAAGGAGCTATTATTAACACATTTATTTGAATGAATCATAAAATGACCACGATGTGTCATCATAGATTAAGGAAGCAGTCTATGTCGACAATGCTACAGCGACAGGTGTGATTCACTGATTCCAGAGCATTCCGTTCCCGGTCACCGATGAGCTTGTCGTTCGGTCTCCGTCAGAGCCTGATTCACAAGTAACGGTGAATCAGGCTCTGACGGAGATCGAGAGAACGAGAGAACGAGAGAACCTACCTTCTGTACGGGAGAAGGGGAGGCCGAGTTGAAGTCCAGGGAGAGGTAGTCCAGGTTGGATCTCCTGGGCCACGAGCCGCTCGCTCCGTCAGAGGTATACTGGAACTGTAATAATCCCGTCAAACACCTCATCCATCAATAAAATAACTGAGTCATCATGCTAATATTAGTGGAACCTAATATTAAAACGACTGCTACTACTATGTGATTTTTTTTGTTTCTGTCCGAAGATATTTAGAGTGAATAATCCAGATACAAGTCATTAAGGAGCAGGTTTCATTACCATTGGAGTGTAGCAGTCGTCTGCGTCCAGGTCGTCTTCGTTCTCATACGTTGGTCCACTCGGAAAACCATCCACCATGTCTCTGTGTTCGGAGCGTCAGGACGAATACACCTCACACATCAACGTCACACATAAGCGGGCACTTTGACTGTAATAATTTAAAAGATGCAGTACGTTGCCAACGATAGAATGATAAAAGAGACTTGAAAAGACATAGGCCTATTATTTCAACCATGAAGTTAGAATCCAGTTTTTCTCTGAGCCAAGTCACACAGACATCTTGGACGTAATCAAGTTTTGTCTTTAGATTTGCTTTCGCTTCCTTATCAAATGTGGTGGTTCGTTAAAACCTAGAGAGTCAAGGCCTCAGAAGAAAGTCTGTTGAATTGGATACTGTGTGTGTGCGTGCGTGCGTGTGTGCGTGTGTGCGTGTGTGCGCGTGTGTGTGTTGGCGTCTCACCCTGATGATGTCATCGGCGGGCCCGCGAGGGGTCGCGTGGGGAACTCCCTGATGGTGGAGAGGCCCCGCAGGTCGAGGGGCGGGGGTCTCGCTGCGGGAGGTATGACGTCATCGTTAGGTTTGGAGCAGAGCGTTTGAAACTTACAACGATTAAACTCTTTACTCCTCCTCCTGCTCTTTAGGAGGACGCTATGGGACCTGATATTTATTGTATTTATCACCAACCTCTACTTGTTTTTAAAGGTGGAATAGGAATAATTTTTTCTCAGCAGATCCATTTTATATTATAAACAATTTCATTACAATTATTGATTGCATTACATGATTATGAAAATGGTTTTGGGATGGATTGATTTCTGGACAGCAGATCTTGGAAATGTCCAATAACTCCTCCTCCTACTTTACTACTCTACTCTGATATCTGTACTCTACTCTGATATCTGTACTCTACTCTCTACTCTGATATCTGTACTCTACTCTGATATCTGTACTCTACTCTGATATCTGTACTCTACTCTGATATCTGTACTCTACTCTGATATCTGTACTCTACTCTGATATCTGTACTCTACTCTCTACTCTGATATCTGTACTCTACTCTCTACTCTGATATCTGTACTCTACTCTGATATCTGTTCTCTACTCGGATATCTGTACTCTACTCTGATATCTGTACTCTACTCTCTACTCGGATATCTGTACTCTAGGCTCTACTGTACTCTACTCTCTACTGTACTGTAATACCTGTACTCCAGGCTCTACTCTACTCTAATACCTGTACTCCAGGCTCTACTCTACTCTAACACCTGTACTCCAGGCTCTACTCTACTCTAATACCTGTACTCCAGGCTCTACTCTACTCTAACACCTGTACTCCAGGCTCTACTCTACTCTAACACCTGTACTCCAGGCTCTACTCTACTCTAACACCTGTACTCCAGGCTCTACTCTAAAGTGTTCCTCCAAAGCAGCGGCGGCGGCGGCTCTGTGTCCGTCCACCTCCTCTCCCTCACCTCTCTGCCGCGGTTTGAGGTGCCGGTTGATGGGCGGGGGCAGGAGGTCGTCCTGCGGCCCCCTCAGGGGGCTGTGGCCCCTGGGGGGGGCCTCCAGCCCAGAACCGGGCCCCCCCAGGGGCCTCATGGGGAGGTAGCCGTCAGAGGCGTCCAGGGAGCAGCGGGTCAGGCAGGCCGACATGGGCAGGTAAGCCTCGGCGTCAGCCTGGAGAGCCGGCGCAGGGCTGGAGAGCTGCGAGGGCTGGAGGAGCACGTGACAGAAGGTGAGATGGTGCTTCGGTCTGGCCGTTGCAGCAGGAAGTAAACGGTAGGAGGACTGCATTCCTACAGCGCTCTTCTAACCAGTGGCCACTCAAAGCGCTTTACAATACTGCCTGACATTCGCCCATTCACGGACACATTCACAACCACGCAAGGCGACAGCCAGCTCGTCGGGAGCAGTGAGGGTGAGGTGTCTCGGGGACACCTCTAGGCTAGGAGGAGCCGGGGTCGAACTGGCAACCTTCCGGTTACCAGCCAAACCCCGCTCTAACTCCTGAGCCAAATGTGTCTGTCCATGTCTGTCCTTCTGTCTCATAATGAGTCTGAAGTTAGTTCGTCTTTGAATGGCGGCCGCTCACCAGATTGAGACTCAGTCTCTTGTTCCTCAGGGAAAATTCTGCGTGTCCTGCAACAGAAGACAGAGAAGAAGAACGTTCAGCCGGGTGTCAGGAGCTGTTTCCCAACGTGAAGGAAGCACGCTAAAACGGCCACCCTTTTAAGGACGCTACGTCATAGAACGCCGACAAGCACTGTTCCAATGTTGAGAACACTCAAATTATATAAATATTAAAATATTTACCACTGGAGCAATATTAAAAAGCGGAAGCGGAAACGCTTCCACACTAGCAAGTCGTTCCAAACTCTGACCGCTACAAACGATAGCAAGCACTCTAGCCCCGTCTCCATGGGACGCGACTCGCAAGGAAGAGTTCTAGCAAGGCTGCAGCCCTCACGTTGGGAAACAGCCTGGGACAGGAACCCCAACGCAGCCCCGCCCATAAACCCCACTCCCAAGGGGGGCCCCCACCTGTCAACGCGTGGTCCATCCCCGAGAACGAGATCCTCCTCGGGATTGGTCGAGAGTGCGACAGCTCATTGGCCTGCCACGGGCCGCTGGCGTGTGGTTGGTGGCCAGGCTTGGGGGGCAGGCGCGGGACTGGATGCTGATTGGTGCACAGCGAGAAGGAGGAGGAGGAGGGCAGGGGGAAGGGCCCGTCGAACGGGAAGACGCTGGGGGAGGAGTCTCGCTGCAGGAGGGCGGAGGAACCGGATGAGCCGGAGGACCCGGAGGAGAGCAGGCGGCTGGCGGGGTCGAGGGTCGCGGAGCAGGGCGCGCTGAGCGGGGGTCTGAAGGCGTGGCCGAGCGGCGGGAAGTTGGAGGGCGGCGTAGAGAAGCTGTTGGAGAGGTGGTCCTCAGGGTCCGAAGACCGCGGTAGCTCCAGAGAGCTGTCAGACGTGAAGCTCTCACACCTGCAAGGGAACACACGGACACAGCAGAGGCTGCTGGTGAGGTCTGGGGGAGGGGGCACTCTTCCTGCCCATCTCCCTCTTTTCCCCCTCTTTCTCCCATCTATCTCTCCCTCTCCCTCTTCCCCCTCTCTCTCTCTCTCTCTCTCTCTCTCTCTCTCTCTCTCTCTCTCTCTCTCTCTCTCTCTCTCTCTCTCTCTCTCTCTTCCCCCTCTCTCTCTCTCTCTCTCTCTCTCTCTCTCTCTCTCCTCTCTCTCTCTCTCTCTCTCTCTCTCTCTCTCTCTCTCCTCTCTCTCTCTCTCTCTCTCTCTCTCTCCCTCTTCCCCCTCTCTCTCTCTCTCTCTCTCTCTCCCTCTCCTCTTCCCCTCTCTCTCTCTCTCTCTCTCTCTCTCTCTCTCTCTCTCTCTCTCCTCTTCCCCCTCTCTCTCTCTCTCTCTCTCTCTCTCTCCCTCTCCCTCTTCCCCCCTCTCTCTCACTCTCTCTCTCTCTCTCTCTCTCTCTCTCTCTCTCTCTCTCTCTCTCTCTCCCTTTCCCTCTCTCTCTCCCTCTCTCTCTCTCTCTCTCTCTCTCTCTCTCTCTCTCTCTCTCTCTCTCTCTCTCTCTCTCTCTCCCAGTCCAGCGCCCTCAGTCTACCCCGGACTGGTTCCCTCCCAGTCCAGCGCCCCTGCTAGGCCCCCTCCCCCAGATGGCGGCGGCCTGTGGCCCTGTGTGCGTGGGGGCCGTGTGGGGGCCGTGTGGGGGCCGTGTGGGGGCCGTGGACAGACGTACCTGCTGATGCAGACGCTGGCCCGGCCCGTCTCACACTGAGACAGCAGGAGGTAGTCCAGGGGCTGGCCCGGGTGCGGGAGGTGAGACAGGGGGTCCGGGAGGTGAGACAGGGGGTCCTGGGGGCCGTGGGGACCCTGGGGGGCCAGTGGGTCGGAGGGGAGCGTGGGGGTGTGGGGGAAGCCTTCGTCTGAGCTCTCTGAGAGAGAGAGAGAGAGAGAGAGAGAGAGAGAGAGAGAGAGAGAGAGAGAGAGAGAGAGAGAGAGAGAGAGAGAGAGGGGGGGAGAGAGAGAGAGAGAGAGAGAGAGAGAGAGGGGGGGGGGGAGAGAGAGAGGGAGAGAGAGAGAGAGAGAGAGAGGGGGGGGGGGAGAGAGAGAGAGAGAGGGAGGGAGGGAGAGAGAGGGAGAGGGGGGGAGAGAGAGAGAGAGAGGGGGGGGGGAGAGAGAGAGAGAGAGAGAGAGAGGGGGGGGAGAGAGAGAGAGAGAGAGGGAGAGAGAGAGAGAGAGAGAGAGAGAGGGGGGAGAGAGAGAGAGGGAGAGAGGGGGAGAGAGAGAGAGAGAGAGAGAGAGTGGGTGAGAGAGAGGGGGGGGGGGAGAGAGAGAGAGAGTGGGTGAGTGAGAGAGGGGGGGGAGAGAGAGGGAGAGAGAGAGAGAGGGGGGAGAGAGAGAGAGGGAGAGAGGGGGAGAGAGAGAGAGAGAGAGAGAGTGGGTGAGAGAGAGAGGGGGGGGAGAGAGAGGGTTACGGTACATTCTGGGTCTCTACATCCCCGTTTGGCCCGCAGAGGCCTCAGCCGTTGGTTATGCCCAGCTCTCTCTACATGTCGAGCTCGTCAGGGAGACGGTGAATTAGTCTGTACCGCTGTGTTTTCATGCAAACGCTTAACGACTTCAAACTGACTCCACCTCGGCCTTAAGAGAGAGATAAGGTGAGATAGAAGAGATATTGACACAGAGGGGGAGAGTCAGAGAGAGAGCGATGAATAGAGACGGATATAAAGAAAGAGACCGCATAATGTCGTCTAACACTTCTAAATGAGTTGTGCTAAGATTACGTTGCATTTCAGCACTGAGGAAGAACTAATTCTCATGATTCATGACGTGAGGTTGAGCTGCAGTCAGCGTCGGCCCGCTCTCCCTGTTCTACTTTTGGAGCTGCTTTCTCAGAACCCCGGGGACTTATCTGCTGCCTTGGCGGAATCCACATGTTGCACAAACCACAGCCTTCCTGTGTGTCCGAGCGCGCACACACACACCACACCGAGCGACACCGCAACGGCTCGCTAAGATGCCACAACAGACCCACCCTTCTCCACTCCTCTCTAACCTCCCCGACACTCTCTCACTCACTGTTCCTCTCTCTCTCCCGTATCTGGCGCTCGCTCCCACCCTGTCCCTCTCCCTCTCCCTGGTGCTCTCTCGCTCCCACCCTGTCCCTCTCCCCTTCCCGGTCCTCTCCCCCCCCCTCACCGTTCCTCTCTCCCTCCCTCCCTCCCTCCCTCCCTCCCTGCCTCTGTCTGGAAGGGCTTCTGATTGTGATTCCTGTAAACCGTTTAATAAATGACGCCATTCCCTGATCAAATGTATGCGAGACGCTCACCAGCTTCCGCAAAAGTCTCAAGACTCACTTGTTCAGAGTTCACCTAGACGGTGCACGGCCTCCCCCGTTACCACCCCACACCCCTCTTACGCACTAATTGTAATTTTTTACATGCGGGCACTTAAGGTCGGTCCCAGAGAAAGAACCAAAACCCTTTAGGTCGGGTTGGAGTCCAACCGTGGGTACCAGAGAGACTGTTGATCTGTTCTTAAATACATTACACTTTCTAAAATGCTTTTTAAACTTTGCCTTTATTTTCTTTCTATTTTACTCATTTTTTGCAGATGTTTTCTTTTACTTATCTATCATTTTATCGTATGACAATGTTTAGATGTAAAGCACTTTGAGCCTGCCTTGTGTATGAAAAGTGCTATATGAATAAAGTTGCCTTGCCTTAATGTACGCACTTATTGTATGTTGTACGTCCTGGCACTTTTATCGAATAAAATAGTACTTAGCATCATGTAGAATCTTATCCTAGCTATCTTTGTTGTATACAGAGAATGGGTTAACCTAGCAATTGTACGTGCTTGGCACTGGGTTCAGTGAACATCCTTACTATACCGACAGCGATATATTGTGGTTTCTCTTTCTTCTGAAAAATGTCACAAGAGTTGCTTTGGAGAAAAAGCGTCCCTAAATGTAAATTATTATGTCCCTGCGTTGTGCCTCAGCGGTTTAAGCGCGTCTTTTGTTTGTAAAGTAGATTTGATTCTGTGGAAAGCACTGCGTTTTTATCTGTCCCCTGCAGGGGACAAACGGGCAGCTCTTATCGCGACACAGATACCCCACAATGCAGTTAAACTGTAGAAGTCACTTTCTAAATCAACACTCAAACGAAGAGTGAGCCAAAGCCAGACATCTGAAAAAGCTTTATCCTGATCAAAATGATGGAAATCCTTTCATTCATTGAGTCTGTATCTGGACTGATGTCTTTGCAGTATCCCCGTTTTGTTTGAAATTAGGTTTTACTAGGTTTTACTGAATATAACATAAGTATCTTTTTTATCTTCTCTACTCTACTGTAGCTGTAATTCGTTTCCTGCATTCTACTCTGACATGTCGACTCTTCTGTCTGCAATACCCTACTGTTACTCTTATAGACATTAGTCTCCTTATTCTATTATACTATACTCTACTGCGCTGTGGTCTGGTCTACTCTAATTACTCTACCCTCCAAGCTTCTCTAATACACTCCTGTCCCTTCTACTCTATCCTGCTATATTTTCTTCACTATTACTGTATTCTGATACCTTTTCTCTATTACTTTACTCTACAGTATTCTGATATATTTACTCTATTACTACACTCTACTGTATTATGTTATCTCTACTACACTCTTGTCCTATTCTAATCTACTCTGATATCTTTACTATATTACTGTACTCTTCTGTATTCGGATATCGTTACTATATTACTGTACTCCACAGTATTCTGATATCTCTGCTACACTCCCGGATCTAACCATCTCCCCCCCAGATGGACCCTCCCTCCCTCCCTCCCTCCCTCCCTCCCTCCCTCCCCTTCTACCTGCCGCGTCCTTCAGCGCTCCACACTGGCAGATCTGCCCGATGCGGTCGGTCCAGACGTTCATCTCCTGCTCCGTCTTGGCCACCAGGTAGAAGACGCGCGTGGACGTCTTGACGATGAAGGGGAACTTCTGGTGCAGCGACCTCTTGAGCGTGAGCCCGCCGGTCTGCGGGTGCACCTCGCACTCCCGCAGGTCGATGGTGCGGAGCGGCTTCCGGGACGTCTTGCTCTGGTAGTACTCCAGGACGTCGGGGTTCCCGCTCATACGGCCGCGGCGCAGCACGAACCACCGCTTCCTCCAGGTCTGAGGGGCAGGGGGAGGAGGTGAGGGGGACCGCAACAACAACAACAACAACAACAGCAACAACAAAAACAAAAACAACAACAACAACAACAACAGGAGCTTCCTCCAGGTCTGGGGGACAGGGGGAGGAGGTGAGGGGGACCGCAACAACAACAACAACAACAACAACAACAGGAGCTTCCTCCAGGTCTGGGGGAAAGGGGCGGAGGTGAGGGGGACCGCAACAACAACAACAACAACAACCACAACAACAACAAAAACAACAACAACAACCTCCACAACAACAACAACAGGAGCTTCCTCCAGGTCTGGGGGGCAGGGGACCCGAGGAGGGGGACCACAACAACAACAACAACAGGAGGCTTGGGGGTCCGAGGTCTGGGGAGCAGGGGGACCGGTGAGGAGGTCCACAACAACAACAACAATAGTCTAGGGGCTAGGGGGCCGGTGAGGAGGAGGAGGAGGATGGGAGTGGGAGGAGGAGGCGCGGAGTACAACAACAACAACAACAACAACAACAACAACAGGACCTTCCTCCAGGTCTGGTGGGGGGGCAGTGAGGATGGGAGTTGGAGTATGAGGTGGTGGAGGGGGAGGAGGAGGTGTTGGTGGAGCCGGAGGAGCTAGAATGAGTTGACCGTGGAGGTGCTGGTTTCACAACGTGTGTTTAGATGTCCTCAACACGTCTGCGACAGCCGCCTCCCTCAGGGATCCGTAGCTCATCTTTGCTCACACCCCGCTTAGTCATGGAAAATCACAGGCAGACGGACAGACGCCATCGCCGCCTCATGACCGCTTAACATTCAATTGTCAACATAATCTGTCCGCCCTTCATCATAGTCCCAGTCTCAAATCCCCACAGAGTGTCTGTCTGTCTGTCTCTCTGTCTGTCTCTCTCTCTCTCTCTCTCTCTCTCTCTCTCTCTCTCTCTCTCTCTCTCTCTCTCTCTCTCTCGCTCTCTCTCTCTCTCGGTTGGTCTGCTTAGCGGAAACATCTCATGAAGTTTCCCCGAAGAACAGAGAATAGGAAGTTGTCTCTCGTAGTCAGTAACCACTGTTTGGTGTGAGCGCTCCAACAATCTGCTGGAGTCGACAAAACAAAAACAGTGCCACACACACACACGCACGCACGCACGCACGCACGCACGCACGCACGCACGCACGCACGCACGCACACACACACGCACACACACACACACACACACACACACACACACACACACAGACACACACACACACACACAGACACACACACACACACACACACACACACACACACACACACACACACACACACACACACACACTCTCTCTCTCTTGAAGCAAGTCTCCCAGCTCTGTTGCTTCACTCATTTACATTTCTTTAAGAAGAGCGGTTAAAACAGGAAGGACAGACGAGCGTTCTTGGATGTTGACATGCAGCATAAGTTGCTCTTTTTTTCAATTTGGTCAATGTTTTTTTATCTTGCGGCCATCTAAACAAATACCAAATGCAGGAGATGCATCTGCCTGTGTTTGTTTGTATATGTGCCGACATTAAAATCGTCTCCATGCAACCGTGTCTCTTTAAGGTGGAGTTAATGGTCTGTTTACGTAATCCCATCATAACATGTTCTCCGAGGTGTCAACCTTGTCTGGCTTTTGCTCGGTGCACGTCTGAAAGCCTTCCTCAACCTTCCGTAGCCATGTTGCCCTGTCGTGCCCCAACACAACCCCTCTGTGAACAACAAGCTCCAAAGAGGAAGTAGGAGCAGGCATCACGCAGAGCAGAGGCGACTATTACTGCTCATCAGGT